>NC_086358.1:19612436-19947436 GCF_036324505.1 Eleginops maclovinus
GAGGAGGTATGGACAGATGCATATATTATGTATAACAGATGTATATGGCAGATATGTATAATATATAGATATGTGTACTATAAACAGATATGTATGGCAGATGTGTATAATATATATGTATGTGTGTACTATAAACAGATGTGAGTAGACATTCACAGAGCTCAGGAGTTCAGCAGTCTTATAGCCTGTGGTATAAAACTGTCTCTGAGTCTGGTGGTCTTGGTCTGGATGCTGCGGTACCGTCTGCCAGACGGCAGCAGACAGAACAGATTGTTGCTGGGCTGATGGGGGTCCTTTAATATCCTACCGGCCTTCTTCCTACACCGCTGGGTGTAGAGGTCCTCCATGGATGGCAGCTCTGTCCTGGTGATGCGCTGAGCAGTTTTCACCACCCTCTGTAGAGTCTTACGGTTGAGGGCGGTGCAACTGCCAGACCAGGCGGTGATGCAGCCAGTCAGGATACTCTCGGTGGTGCACCTATAGAAGTCGAGAGTATCCTGGAGCCCATGTTGAACTTCCGCAGCCTGCGGAGGAAGAAGAGCCGCTGTCGAGCCGTCTTGGATATGACCCTGGTGTGATGTGTCCATGTCAGGTCCTCACTGATGTTTACCCCGAGGAACCTGAAGCTGCTGACTCTCTCCACCCGTCGATGGTGATGGATGTGTGTGCCTCTCTCTGCCTCTTCCTGTAGTCCACAATCAGCTCCTTTGTTTTGCTGACATTGAGGTGGAGGTTGTTGTCCTCAGCAAGGCCACCGGACCCCCGCTGACACAGACACTATGCATTACATAGTCACTCATCATGTGAGGGTTTTTTTTTCTTTTTTTTAAACTTTATTCCTATGACTTCATCTATGTATGCACCACTACACACCAAAGCAAACTCCTTGCATGTGTGAACCTACTTTGCAAAAACTGATTCTGATTCTGAGACAACTGCTTAATGTTGAGTGTGCTGTTTCATTAAATTCCCATTTTTAACTCAGGGCTAACATTTGACTTGGAGCACTTCTCTTTATTTAACATAATACAAACACAATTAATAATCATTGTAAAAAAATCCTAAATTTTGAAGATGGTTGAAAATGTGTCAAATATTTTGAATAGCGTTTTAGATGTTTCATAAGGTCACAAGTTCTAAAAGGATATCATAGGAATCATGGCAAAGAGCAACATTTGGAAGATTTCAAATGTTGGACAATGACTTTAAACTATAGTTAGAGTGGATTATTGTTTCATTAACTTTTCATGATTCATGTGTTTTATGTGCATGACATTTTGGTAACAGTGTGATTATTTTCAGTCATGTCAAAGCAGCTGTGTAAAGTAACTAATTAGATTTACTTAAGAACTGTAAGTACAATTTTGAGGGACTTCAGTCTTTCAACTTTTTGTTACTTTGTACATTTAACACAATACAATTCAGAGGTAAATGGCTTTTAGTCCACTACATTACTCTTTATTTAATACCTTTAGTTACTTTACAGATTTGGATTATTGATGTGAAATATAATCAACCCTTAAATCAGACTTAAGCTCCACCTGGAGTAAATTCACAAGCTACCCTGTAGTATACAAAGTCTTTCCACCTTTACCAGCTTTGATAATACTTTAATGAATTAATACATTTGATGAAAACATATGATACATATTATTCTGAAATTGGCCGATCTGCATAATGAGTACTTTTACTGTTAGTATTTTTTTATGCTAATACCTTTGTACCTTTAGCTGAGTAAGATTTGGTTTGCAGGACTTTTACTTCTAACAGAGTATTCCTACACTCTGGTACTGAACTTTTACTGAAGTACAAGATCTGAGCACTTCCTCCACCTCTGTGTATGAGTCAGTATTATGCCGGGGTTCGTGCACTCACAATGAGAGCTATTTATGCTTTTATTTTGAAGCCCTAATTCCCAGATTTCCGGTACTCTTGTGTCTGAATATGGCCGCATGACGCTGCTTGTAGCGGGACTGTTTACGTTGTAGGGAGAGGACAGAAGCAGTTACACCGACCAGACTCAGAGAGTGCAGCGTCCAGCATGCTGACAGCCGAGTAGTTTCTACCTTTCTGTGGCTTTGCCCTCACCAGACCCTGAGAACCCATGAATGGAGTTACTTTCTGCCTTGTTGGAATCCCACCTCACTCAGACAGTGAAGTAAGTCCACACGGAATACTGAAAATAACACAGTGTTCTCTCTTCTCTCAGTTATCGTGACTGAAATAATTTGAAATTATTATATTTCGTTTTTATTCTGCTGCTGTTTCGTGTTTTGTGTTCTAAATTCCATTGTTCCTCGCGAGCCAACAGTCATACATAAACTGAACGTAGTGCATCTCTGCGGAGTTTATCTGACGGGAGCTGAACGATAGGGTTGTTCTAGCATGACAACCTGCACAACGAAACTAGCTGAGCATATTTAACTTGTTTATCCAACCCTCATTGCCTAAAGTCATAGACAGTGGTGGAAAGTAACATAAACTCAAGTACTGCACAGATTTGAGGTACTTGTACTTCACCCGAGTATTTTCATTTGATACAACATTATAGCCTACCTCAACTCTTCTACATCTTGGAAGTCAATTTGTATGACACTTGTGAACCTCGTTTGAATTATGATTATTTGGTATTGAACCATCCAATAATATATTTAAGTGACTAGAACCATGAGGGGGTTAAAATAAAATGTATTGGCAGCAATATTGCTTAAGAAGTTTCTGTTCAAATATATTTCACAGTTCAGGCTTTTTAAATGTGAAGATTTGCTGCTTTTGCGATCAAATATTTTACAAATATTTAAATGTGTTTGTAGTTTTTTCTGCAATGAGTCATGAATACATTTTCCTAATTGTACTTAAATACTTTACGTACTTTAAGTACCATTCTTAATACAGTACTTTTTTTTCTAGTGTGGTATTAGTACCTTTACTGAATAGTTTTTCCACCACTGGTCATAAGTGTCAGTGAAGTCACTTTTCACAGCCCAGTATCATATCTCCAGCAGCAGCAGGTTGCTTCAGAACACTCCCTGTGGTTCCTGGGTTTGGAGATGTTCTCATGCACTTGTCTTATGCACCTTGTCAAATTCCCCGGCTTGAAACAAAAGTGCAGGCTGAGGCTTCATAATGTTAGAGCATGAATAAGTGATGATTTCAAGTGCGGTGTTTTGTTTGGAAACAGAGTTAGACAAATGCTACTTCATCCACAATCTATCTAAACACTCAGACATGATTCAAAGTATATACTGCACTCTGCAATACTGGAATCATTGCTCCATGATTCGAGTCTTCACTTTTGGTGTGACAGTTTAACCACCCCCCTATTGCAGAGATGAGGTATGGCTGGGTGGGCAGAGAGACAATGAGAAATTGGACTGGAATGCATATTTCCATATGCCAGCCCACATATGCACAGTCGGTGACAGAAGGCATATTGTAGCCGTTAGCCCTCTCTGAGCGGATAAGAATTCATTCAAGTATGACACAACATTTCAGAAATATCTTGCTAACAATCATTCTCAACATTGAATTTACCCATGCACATTAATGAGGGGCTGTTAGATTCAGACCGTTTCTTCTCGTGGTCTCTCGTCACTTTGATCAGTCCCATCACACGGCACATTGTCCTTTTGCTCGCAGTGTATGAGTGTTCCTCTCCACTTTGCCGTGCTTATTGTTCGCAGCTTATTACTGTGGGATTGTGTCATGGCCCAACTAGCATCGGGGTCATGGGTCATCAGTGGTGGAATGTTTAAATCAAAGTGACAATCTGTGAAATTTTCATTAACGATGAAATACCCTAAATGTCACAGATAAGAGAAAGTGGGTCACTTTATAGCTGATGTATAGACTGTGATATATTGTCGAATATAAAAAAAGGAATGCTGCTATTGCCCATTTTTGCCTGTTCATATCATGCTGCTTCATGCATAGGGAGGTTGATTGATGAAACAGTTTTCCATTTATTTTTCTGTCTATCGGCTCATTCGTTTATTGACTAAACCTTACAGCTCTAGTTGGAATTCAGACCTATTATAACAGTTTTTCACTCTAGATCTAATTTGAGTCTCAATGGACATTTTGACCTGCAATGGTAGGTAAAAGCCAGGGTGTACCAGAGAACATTAACGATGGCTCTGTTCTCAAGTGTTACATTCAGTCTTGGCAGTTTGCATGCCCAATAGAATGGAGAAGAAGGAAATGAGTTCTGGGCTCCCAAGTCATTGGTTTTAGTTGTGGTCTACGACACAAAATGCATCAGTTAATATCCCACTGGTAAATATCTGAAGCTTTTACGTTCCCTAAAAACAAACTTATTTACTGTAATATTCCAAAATAATTCTAAGGTTTTTAGACAAGGGAGACCTTGCAGTGATGACTTCCGGTTCAGCCTACAAAAATACATCATCCCTGCACCAGTAATCCAGCCTGTCAGAAGTCCCAGCTCCAGACTGAAGCCAAGTCTAAAATGTTATACTGCAGTTAATAAATTGGATTTCTGAAGTGAGCCAAATGTCATTATGACTTTTGGTGTTGAATCTAATATACATTCCAGCAAATAAAGGAATTAGAGTAAGGACAGACACTCTTCCAGAACTCTCTTACGGCAGCGATCTAAGTTTATTATAAAGACAAATCCCTGCATGAAGGTAATGAGCATTAGCTGCATTCTACTTTAATATACACACCACTATCTCTAAATGTCTGGGTTATCTAAGCCCCCCCTCCTCCTTAGATTCTGTGTGTTCAGTGGAGCAGGCTCCTCTTGCCTTATATGTCGAGTATCAGGCTGCCAAATGTTGCTCTTAGCTCAGACAGCGGTGCAATAACTAGTTTGTGATGCTTTCACTGCACCTGATCACATGCTGTGTTTGTCTCTCAAATCCACCCCTTGATTCCTGACTTTGTTCTGTAAAGAATAATGTAATGATGCATGAAGTTTTTCCTCACTTTCATACCCCTCATGTCTTCAGCATTTAGCTAAAATATAAAATCAAAAATCTATAATTCTATAAAGTCAGCCTGTCTGGCACTTCCCTCTGACTTATCCCTGATTGATTGTTGGGAGGAAATGGAGACATGGATACGGTACAGATAGAGTATTTGAAATGAAATAGATGGATAAGATGATTTAGTGTGATGGCTGTAAGAGTTGCATTAGAGCTGTGAGTGCTGTTGTCTAATGCTGACCGATTGCGAGGTCGGGTTACATACCGGGAACTGTGATCATATTTGTTTTCCTGGTCTCTAGTTAATATAATTGAAAAGTTTTATATTAAGGGATTGATGTCAGTTTTGTTGTGGGTCAAAGTGGCATTTCTTAAAGATAGTGTATGACCTTAATGGATCCAATATAAAGACCAACACATAAAGATAGCAGTTATGTGTCTCTGTGTCTCTCAGTTCCGTAAATCAGTTTTCTTGCCTCTCTCTGGGCTGCAATTAAGTCTTTTCTCATCCTAGCTCATATATTTGTTCTATTTTGTTACTGCTTTGGGCGCCTGTTGGATCCTAAACAGCTTGTGAGCATCATTAAATTAGATTGTTCCTTTCTCTCCCTCAAATACGCTCTGGGTGAATACAGAGTTGGTCTGGTCACGTGATGTTGAATACACTTACAGGCTGGCCTCTGGTGTAGCCCACTGACAATCCATTAGTGTTAGTTTCCTTTTTTTGGCTGAACATGGTGAGGGTTATCACTGGTCAAGTATTTGTAGTCCAATGGGCTCACAGCAACTAAATTGAAAGCAGTAAACAGTCACACTCCAGCAGCTGTGCGGAGTGTCCATGATCATCTCACCTTCCTCCCACAGCCCAAAGACATGCAGTTATGTCAGGTTCAAACAAAGAAAAGGCAACTCCTACACTATTTCCAAAAATGTATGACATTATAGAGTGGTGCAGGAACGAGTCCTAAAACCAGGAAGTGAGTTAGCATTTAACCGCTTCCGGTTCCCTCGTCTCAGAGTCAGTGGGATTTCTCCGTAGGATTTTGGAAAATAGCTTGAAATAAGATCTGTGGTTGACACAAACTTAAGACACGGATCACGTTTGGTTCTACGACATTAAACACATCAGCAGTGAAGTGCAGCTTATTTCGGGTCGGCCTACAAAAATACGTCATCCCTGCATCACCCTATAGAGTTCATCCCAAGTTCTCCCTCGACAAAAAGCAATTGGATTTCGGTATATTGCAGAAAATAAGATCTCATGAACACACGTTTGTGATTCTTGTTAAGCATAATAATTTCCACATATTAACACCACTTTATGATTGCTATTAAAACAAAAATGCAAACACCAAAAGTAAAGAGCAATCCTAAGGATATAAAGGAACTACATCAGAGTCGCATGGCTGGGCATCACCACCGCTGAGCTAAAGGCAGACTTGTGTCTGCATTATGTTCTCATGACAAATATAAGCTTCAGACATTCTGTAGTTGGGTTTTACCAACGTTTTGATGTCGTGGTACAAAATGTTAAACTCTCTAAGCTTTGTTAAGACCTTATTTCAGGCATCTATCAACAAAAACGTTAAAAAAAAGTGTGGACTTCAAGACCAGGGAACCAGAAGTGGTAAATGGTTTTAGGACTCCTTCCTGCACCAGTCTCATGTCGGGATATGGATATAATATTGACATGTTTCCGGGACATGTGCAGTTAAGAAATCTGCTCTGAAAAAGCAATATAGTTAATTGACTTCTCTCTGGGCTGCTGATGGGGATCGGTCAGAATTGTGGAGGCTCAGCCCTGTACTGTAGGGCAGAGGGGGGGGGGGGGGGGGCTGGGGTGTGTATGTGTGTGGGGTAGGGGGCTGGACAGGCTGAGACTTGCTTTGAAATGTGTGACAATGGAGCTCTGTTAAGCTGTGTGTGTGTGTGTGTGTGTGTGTGTGTGTGTGTGTGTGTGTGTGTGTGTGTGTGTGTGTGTGTGTGTGTGTGTGTGTGTGTGTGTGTGTGTGTGTGTGTGTGTGTTTTTGTGTGTGTGTGTGGGGGGGGGGGGGGATGAATGATGTGGGTAGATCTTGTGTGGGTCAAGGTTGAAAGGCCGGACATGAGGCCAGTACAGCCGTGTTTTATCGTATTTAAACCCAGGGAGGAAAAGTGTGTGTGTGTGTGTGTGTGTGTGTGTGTGTGTGTGTGTGTGTGTGTGTGTGTGTGTGTGTGTGTGTGTGTGTGTGTGTGTGTGTGTGTGTGTGTGTGTGTGTGTGTGTGTGTGTGTGTGTGTGTGTGTGTGTGTGTGTGTGTGTGTGTGTGTGTGTAGGAGGGGTAACTTTGCACACACTGGGCCATTCTTCCTCCAACAGGTGGGCTGCTCAGGAATGTGTCAATGAAAGAGTGTCGGTGATTACACTGCTACAGTGGAACGATGTGTGTCTGTCTGAGAGAAAGACTGTTTTCAGATGTCAAAAAAAGGAGGTGCAAAAAAGTAAAAGTGCAACTGAGACAATGTACCCATCAAGCACAATGTCCTTTGAGCGGGATTGAAAGAGATCAGATAAAAGTAGACAATTAGGAGGGGGCTGGCCATGCTCAGGGATCAGGTGTGTGTGTGGATGGCCGAACCATATACAGTCTATGGGCTGTACACGTATCCAGCATTTAACCCAGGCAGCGCTCCAGCTGGATGTTTGGGGGGTGGGGTCTGATCCCATCTGGGCACCCAGCTGCTGCCTGTGCTGTGAGGATCAGGAACCACAGTGCAGCCCCCCTCCCACAGACCTCACTCATATGTCATTATCAGTGTGGGGGTAGTTATCTGGCTCAATACGTTTCAGCAAATGGACGTTTTTTTTTTGTTTTGTTTTCTCTCTTCCAGTTATGCAGATAGTTAAAGACCTTAAAGTAACACAAGTAATGAGTTCAATCAGGAAAGACTTGAGTTTTTTGGAAGAACATTTATTTACAAGGAGATGGGAAGAAGAGGAGGTGTGAGGAGGTCTTTGGATTAGCTCTCCCTTTTAGGATCTCAGTTTCTGTATTTATAGTTTACAGTTTTATTTTGAAACATATCTTGTTTTGTCTCTTCCTGTCTTGTCTAGTTTACTTCCTGTCTTTAGTTTCCCTCCTGTCTGATTGTCTGATCGTACTCACCTGTTGCCCCTGTGTGTCTCCTCCATTTTCCCAGCTGTTTCTTGTCTTGTGATTACCCTCTTCTGTATTTAGTCTGTGCTTTCCTTTGTGTTCTTTGTCGTCGTTGTTTGTCGTTTACCTGTTCCCTGAACCCTCTTGGATATCCCTGTTTCAGCCTCCCTCTTCCACTGGTTTGTCCATGTTTTAATTTGATACTTTTCCTTCGTTTTACCTTTTGTCTGCATTTTTGGAAACAGCTTTTTTGAAGAATAAAAGCTCGCCCTTTGTTATATTTGAACCCCTGCCTCCTCTATTGCTTCTGCACCTGGGTCCTTCCCCTAAATCCTGACACTCAGCCTTGGATGTGATGACTGGAGGTGGATGGGGGGGAGGCGGCCGCAGCATGAACACCTGAAATCACAGCTGACTGCAGGAGAGAGGAGAACGACTTTAAAGCTTGACTGCAGCATGATGATTGGCTGCTGGAGATTGTGGTGGAATGTAATTGGTTAAAGGAGAACGCCCATAATGAGCTGCAGCTGTGGAGTGAATGAACCCAGTCTTCCTGCTTGAACTTTCATTGAGCTTCATATCATTTTGTGATTAGTAACTATAATGTAACTCACAAACACATAGTACACTAAACCAGAGACAGTGTTGCAACGGGATAAAACCAGCTGCGACTCCAAATCCAGACACGGATGTTCCCCCCTACTGATTCACAATACTGCTATCATTGCAGGTGGCAAACACAGTATGTTTCTGAACATATGAGGTAAGAAATGGACAATGCAGTACCGTAAAATGGGATTTGATCAGCGCTGCCTAGTTAAACAGCTGGATCTGAGTTCACGTTTATTGTTCTGCATTAGGAACTCTGGGTTCTGATTGGTTGTTTTCCTCTGGGCTCAGTGGAATCTTGCAAAATTCATTAGGAGCTCTGGAGGGAGAAAAATGAACATGATTTTTCTCACATGTGTTATGTGTACACTGCTGTTAGGAAATAGTGACAGTTTTAGCAAGTTATTTTTAATAAAGTCACAAGCTGTAGCTTTAATTCATACATAAGTACAAAGTGACAGGCAGGCGCTTCCCCTCACAGACTTGATGTCATCTTGACTATGGGTGAATGACAGCTGCTCAGCTTTGTCTTTGAGAACACAGACTTGAAGTGGTATTATTTCTGTAGACAACTGGATCCCTCTCTGTTTCCCTCAGAGCTACCAGACACACAGTGCTGCACTGGTTTCCACACAAAGCGAAATGGCTACAGCTATCAGTGTGGCTACTTCCCATAAAAAGAAAAAGCATTAAGAATCCCAGAGAACTACGACACATTTCTAAACGCCAATGGCATCATTTTTGCTTTTGATATCACATAATGCTAGCAACATTTAATTCATTATAGATCAAGCAAAAACCTATCAATTGCCACTTTAATATGTTGCACAATAAAAACAACTAAGTATCATTTAAATTGAGCAAACATAAATCTATAATGTTCTGAGTATTAGTGTTGGTTGTACTTTCTCACACCCCTGCTCTATTCACTCTCAACCTGACAAAGCACCACTGTGCAATTTGAATGTCTCTTTTGTCTCTAATCTGATGGCTAGATCTGTGACTGTGTGAGTAAGGAAGGCTGGATGGATGTCCCATTGCACCCTCAGCCTTGAGACATAGATATAACTCCATAGATATAGAGTTTAAATGATGAGGAGGAGGATGAAAGGGTCATATGAAAAAGAGCTGTTGGTTGCATATGCTCCAGTCTCTGCTCCCTTGATTCATCTCTACCTTGATAATCTTTTTCATCCTTTTAAGATAAATGTGTCTCTTGTGAGTCCAACACTTTTATGGAAATACATGATTGCTGAACTGCACCCTATATAACAGGGCAATAAAAAACAGTATAGTGCTATACAATGATCCTTACACCTAAACACATTCTGATTATGGGATTTGGACACACAGGATTGGAATCAGATTGAGGAAATATATTCTTTATGAAACCAAAAGCTTATTATGACAAGACAGAAGTACATGAAGGGGGTTATTGGCTCAGATGTAAAGCAATGACCTTTTTTTTGCCATTTTACTGGAGACGAAATCACATGCTCCAAAGTAACTGTTTCAGTCATAAAAAAAAGAACATAATATCTTTCACCAGTGTAAAACTAAGCTCCTGTTATAAAATCTGTTATCCAGTGTTAAACACGGTGATAGAACAGAAGGAGGAACGTCTGATGAATGTGTTGAAAGCTTGTTGTATGGGCGACATCGAAGCCACGTGCGGTGTCTGCTCTCCGCTGATTTCATCATCGCCACGTTTCTCTGAGCCAAACACTGATCCTAAAATAGAAGGAGCGTCTGTCAAAGTTACCAGGTCAGTGGAAGGCACAGCAACTAATGCAGCTCCAAACAAGGGAGGGGAAGTGACTCCAGATCTCATCACGATGTCGATAGGAATGTGCCCTGTAACTGGCTGTTTTTCACACAGAGCAAACACACAGTGCTGCTGTGTCCACAGGCAGCTGATGCTGATTGTTTCTGCTGCTTCTTCAGTCTGTGCTCCTCTGTGTTCCTGCAGCTGCCCTGAGCGCACCCTGATCACACTGTTGTTTTCAGAACGCTGCTTCCTGTTCCTGAAAGACAACTGGAATTGTTTTTAGAACTGCAAAAAAGGATTTGGTTTCAAATCTGTTTTAGGTCAAATAACATCCTAAAACTCAACAGATTATTTTGTTTTGCACCACAAATGATTCTTTTCAGGAACTTATGTATTAGTTCTGTAAGGTGTAGGTACATTTGAACCTCATGTTGGTGTTTTTATTACCTTTTCTGAATGGCACTGGGTTGAAAAGCAGCAAAACCATAAAGTGTGTGTAGATTAACACACATTATTACATGGTTTAATTCAGGGGTGCCCACACTTTTTCAGCTTGGGAGCTACTTTTAAAATGATGAAGTCAAAATGATCTACCTACATTAAAAATGCTAAACATATATTTATTTATATATATACTGAGTATACCTTATGTTGGTGTACCTTGCATAACTGCATGAACCAGTATGGCACAATACATCTCAGTACATTTTTGGTCATTACCTTACTCTGATGACTTGCACTGAATGGAAACAGCCAGGGTTGCATAGTCCGGGCAGTAGCTGCTGGTAGCCATCCTCAAGCAGACTTCCAAATGATCATCAGTCATGGTGGAACGGTATTTGGACTTAATAATCTTCATGTGGGAAAAGGCTGACTCCCATAAAGAAGTGGAGCCGAATAATGCAGTCAAGAAGGTAGCACATTTCCTCATGTTTTGGTACTTTTCCTCTGTGAGTAAGTTCCAGAACTGTCCATGAGCCCTGGCCTTCAGCTGAATGTCAGCTTGTAGTGTCAACATCTCATCCTCCACTCCAGAGGAGTTCAGGGGAAACAGCGGCGCAATTCTCGATGCGAGTGATGCAACCTCAACATCTTCCCGAAATGGGTAGAACATAAATGTAGCGACTGGCTGGAGTAAAGCAAAGTCATGAAAGCGTTTGTCAAACTCTGACACATTTGTCCCAATCTGCTCTGTGTAAAGCGCAATGTCAAGTTGCGCACAAGCCTTCCTTTGCATCTCCAGCTCTGACTCGAGTTTTTGGAAGTTCCCCAAATCATGGCGCTGCTGCTTTGAGGACAAATGTTGCAATTTTCGTTTGAAAGCATTAACTGAGCTAATCATATTGACCACGGTTTTGTCTTTTCCTTGCAGCTCTAAATTAAGGTCATTCAACATGTTGGTCAGATCGGTTAAAAATGCCACGTCTAGCAGCCACTGATCGTCATTTAGTTGGTTGTATTCTGCATGTTTAGTGACAAGGAGAACTCTTATCTCCGGACAGAGCTCTCGAAATCTCTGCATGAATTTCCCCTTACTAAGCCATCTCACATCAGTGTGTAGCAACAACTCAGAATGGTCGCAGTCAGCCTTCTCCAGATGCAAACGGAACAGTGGTCTTGAAGAGATCTGGCTCGAATAGAACAGGCGATCTTCATTGCCACATCCATTATCTCTTTCATCTTAAGCATTTTTGAGCATAATGCTTGTTGGTGTATTATGCAGTGATAATTGAGGAAGTCGGGGAAAGTATCGTCCTCCCTGCACTTGGCAATAAATCCGTTCGAGCGGCCAACCGTTGCGGGCGCACTGTCCGTGGTGATTGACACCAATTTGCACAGAGGGAGCTGAGTCTTCTCGATTAAGTTTTTGAAAGACTGAAAAATGTCCTCTCCCCGCGTGTGTTCTTTCATGGGCAGTATTGTTAACATCTCCTCTTTTGCAGTCATATCTGTAAACATCATCCGAATAAAAATGCACAACTGAACTGTATCACTTACGTCTGTAGACTCGTCCAATTGCAGTGATAAACAATCGCAATCCGCGATGTCCTTCTGAAGCTGCTGTGTCAAATCCTCGGCCATGACTTCACAGCGCCGTGTAACTGTACTTTTTGATAGCTGGAGAGCTTTGATTGAAGATAATATTTCCGGTTTATTTTTAAAGTCCCGAAAAACCACGAGTCAGCTGCTTCAACAAATGCCTCTTTTATCATCTCTCCATTTTGGAAGGACTTCTTGTGCTTAATGATGGCGTGACTCACCCTGAACGATGCTTCGGTGGCTGCCTTCGCTTTTGAATTCAACTTTGTGAAAAATGCCTGCTGTCCGGACAACTGTGATTTCAGTTCCTTCACCTTTCTCTTTCTCTCAGCTCGCTTTTTTTTTTCAGGAAAGTCAGTGCTGTAAGTTCAATGAACTGTCCGAAAGTGCAGCTCCACATTTCCCTTCTTCGAAATAGCGATCGTAGATTTGCAGATCAGACAAACGCACTTCAAATATGACATTGTGAAAAAAAAAGTCCTCCTCCCGTTCTGGATGGAAGTTGAAAAAGTTTTTGGTTTCTTACTTGGTCCAGCTTCCCCACTCCTTTGTATACCCTTTCTTTAGTAGAATTGTATAAATTGGAAGGTTAATTGGGTATTCAGCTAGCCCTGATTTGGCGCGGTTGACCGCGCAAGCGTGGTGAACTGCGTGTTAGAAAAGATGAGATCTGACTGGCTTACCTGTACGTCAATCAAGTGGCAAATGCCATAGTAAGGATGGATGACAGGCTAACTTTTTTTTTTTTTTCAATGCCATGCGATCTACCCACACTACCTTTGCGATCGACTGGTCGATGTGTTGGGCACCCCTGGTTTAATTGAATACTCAATTCTGTCAACTCAACTCGATTGGTCAATTCAGAACATGTGACACGTTGTTAATCCAGTAGTGCAGACCGCTGTCAAGGACTATAATGACCGTTGCTAAGGAGGATCAAGAAAGAGAAAAAAAAGATGTTAAAAGACGGAGCGCTGGACGTCAGATAAATCCCCAGAAGAAGACAGACAGGAAGTAAACACTAACAGGAACATTATCTGGGTTCTGCAGGCTTTAAGGACTTGTAAGTGGATCAGGAACAGTGAACAGACTTGAACATTTATAGAAAACCTCGGTCAGTGTTCATTCATCATTAGTTTGTTTAGTATCTGGCTGAGTAATAAGCGGGATAATGTGCAGCGAGGCGGTCATTATGGGGAAACGAACACCCAACAGACTGATCAGGGAACTGTCACATAATCGTGACAATTCCAAACACACTGGCACAGGCTGTGTTTTTAGTGTCACATCATTTCATGTTGTTGGAGGGTAAGGGTTAACTCAGGGCTTGTTTATTGGTGAAACTCAGACTAGTTTATGGTGTCAAACATGAATGCTACTGATCCCTTGTTATCAAAGTCTCTGTCAGGGTGCTATCCTGTGTCCTTGTTCCTTCCTGCCTTTTAGTACTGCGTTCTTTGAAACACAAACAGCCAAACTGTTGGTCCCGTTGCCTCCTCAGGCACATAGAGGCACTGTCTCCTGCAGAACAATGGCCTAACACATCTGCCTGCTGCTTTGTGGTCAGTCCACAGTAAAGGTACAGTCTGCTGACGGCTCCATGTTGATCTCAGAGCAGGTCTGTTCTCAGGGCACAGCATAGAGACTTTTTAGGAGATCTGTGGCTACAGAACGTCCCGGCCCAGTGTCTGCTGCTCATGTTTGGGCTTTTGTTGTTGTCCAAAGATCATGAGAACACATTGAACACTTTTGTCAGTCTTAGCGTCAGTGACCTCATCTGAACTAAATGAATCGGATCAAATACAGATCCCTTCTTTCCTGTCCGCTGTGTTCTGTCTTCCTCAACCAAACCCTCAGGAAGTGTGTAGAACATTGAAGCACATTAGTGGCCAAACACTAGTACTCCAACTTCTGTGTCAGCCCGTGACGCCATTGGGCCCAAAAATATTTATATTAGGAAAGAAATGTCTGTAAATCAGCGGATCATTTTTCAAATAACTAAATGAACTCCTCAGCACAAACACTTTTAAGACCTTACATAAATCATTAGGGTCTAAAAGTTGTAAAATGTTTAATCTAGTAATTTTCCCTCTCAATTCATCACCAAATGGCACAGTGTGAATGTGTGTGTGTTTAAAGCTGAGCAGACACGTTGTGCAGTTTCAGATGGACTTTTTGTTAATCACCTGGTGGATGATGGCAACGCATGACCGGGGGGGTCGTGCTTTACCTTTTAAGTGTCTGCGTTTTCTGAGGTAATTCCAACGTCCTCTTCTCTTTTTCTCGTAAGGTCTCCCTTTTTGTTTTGTTGCTTGTTAGCAGACCCTTCACACGATAGCAGAGCGAACAGGTACAGGAGGCGTAGAGCGAGGAGATCATTGTCCACTAGTTAATCGATCGCGGATGGGCTTGCGGACGGATTTTTAAAAAATAAATAAAAAAAAAACTAAATGGGTCGCGAAATATACTTTGGCGGCCGTTAATATACCTGGGCGGCCCGCCCAACTAAAGTCTATGTGTGGGAAACCCTGTGATTGTTAATCACCTGAAACATCACAGTTGTAAAAAACCTTAATTACCGTTTTGAATCCAATGTAGGGACAACATGGCGCTGTTTGGACCTAGCCTGCAGCTGTGTCTACTGAAAAACAATTCACATAAAAAGCATCAACAGAATCTGAAGTTATTTTTAGCTCTTTTTCACAGCTGACTAAAAATAGGTCAATTAGAAACATTTCCCCGGCTGCTTCAGATACACATTATGAGGGCATGTGTTCTACTTTTCTTCTCATTTATGCCTTCTGTCAGACCATATTCTGCTCAATTTCCATATTTCGGTTAGTGCGCTATATACATTTTTCACTTACAGCTTACAGCTACAGGTCAGGTTAGCCAACACTCTTATTGGCTGTGACAGACATCAGGAAGATGTGCAGTGAAACCATAGGCTTCTCATTATTAAAGCATTTTTCTGGAGATATTATTATATATTCACTGACCTTTCCTTTTGGCTGTTTGGTGGTCTGGGGATTGAACAGCAGTGTAGTTTCTCTGGTGAGAGGAGCCCAGTGTGTAAATGCCACAGAAAAAGATAGGAAACCTCTACAAATAACAAAGTAAAATGACAAAATAGTCGTGTGTATATTATGTTACAGTTTTTTACAATTGCTTAAACACAATTTTGGAAACTATCCTTGTTTTATCAAAATACTTAACACAATTCACACAACCACACACCCAAACTGCAAAATACCTCATATATCCTGCAAAATGAAGTACTGCAACCAAAACTACATATACCATTATGAAAATCTAACTTTTGCACCAAACGGCACACACTTCATTCATATTACCAGATTTTTGTATCACCAACTACACACTGTTGGGCAAAATGTAAAGCACTAACCTCTCTAGTAAGCTTTGCCATAATACTAAAATAGTTGAAATTGTTGAAAATTCTTCATATTGTTCACATGCACAGACATATTTGCAGATACACACACATGCAAGTCAATGCAAAATATGCACAGCAGATACATTGGAGTGAACAAAAATATGCTAACAAAAAACAGTAAACTGAAAAAGCAAATTACAGAAAAAATGTGCAGAAAAAAAATATATGAAAAAAAGAGGCGAGAAAAATACTGTAATTACGCAGCATCTTGCCGCATAGCTGGATCTGGCCACAACGCCTCGTCCACATCACAGGCAATTTCTTCCCTTGCCAGACATCGAGGGAAGAAGTGCCTTGAGTGCCTTATCCATCACTGAATTGCACCCACATCAATTTCATCACATGCCTCTTCCATAGCCTGCAAAAGAGGCATGCGCACAAAGGGCTGCCGGTCGTAAACCTTCCACCGCCATGCTGAAAAGGACTCTTCTATGGGGTTCAAAAATGGTGAGTATGGTGGGAGGTATTGCACGACAAATGGTGGGTGGTCAGTAAACCAGGTTTGGACTGGGGCTGCAGGATGAAAGCTCACGTTGTCCCATACTATAACATACCTGTTTCTTCGATGCTCTGCATCATTCATACGCTCTGGTGGTATGAGAATATTGTGGAGTCTGTCCAGAAATGTGAGACAATGGGCTGTGTTGTATGGTCCAAGGTTGGCATGACGGTGGAGGACACCATGCGTATTGGAGATGGCAGTGCACATTGTGATGTTCCCACCATGTTGGCCAGGAACATCTATAATGGCTCTGTGGCCGATGACGTTCCTTCCCCTTCTTCTGGTCTTTGCTAAGTTGAACCCAGCCTCATCTACAAAGATGAACTCATGCGGGATTGCATGAGCATCCATTTCCAGAACTCCCTAGAAACAAAGAACAAATATCAGTCAACTTGGTGTTATCAGTACACTGGGAAACCATGTTGCATGTAGTGTACTGTAGTCAATATTGTACTCACATCCACATATGCTCTTCTGAGCTCTTTGTTTCTTTGAGAGTTTCTCTCAAAAGGCACCTTATAAAGTTGTTTCATACTGATTTGGTTTCGCTCGAGAACGTGAGCCAATGTGGACAAACTGACTTGTTGAATGTTGTTGAATACGGTGTTGTCTTGGATGATGTGACTTTGAATATCTCTTAATCTGATTTCATTACTTTCCAAAACCAAGTTTACAATGGCAGCTTCCTGTACCCCGGTGAACATTAGGCCCCTTCCTCCACCATGGTTGCGTCTCTCAGTCTTTAGAAAAACAAACAAACTAAAACATAGGGCAATGCAGCCTGAAGATATTTCCCCACAGTAGAGTAAATGATACAGGAAACGTGTACAGTAAGTGTATGACATCAGCCATTCATGAAGTAAACAGGTGTCACCCAACTGATACACTATGAAATGGCGTGTACTACAAAGTGTGAAAGACATTTTGGTTGCATACCTGTGCTCCAGTCTAAATGTCCGGATGACAGAGGCGACAGTAAAACGGCTCAAGTTGGGCTGCACTCTGTCCAGCCTCTCGCATTGTCAGCCCATGGTTGATGACATGATCAACTAAGGTTGCTCTGATTTCATTTGAAAGTTGTTGCCTTTGGCCATGAACTCCTCTACCAGCTCTACCCGTACCTCTCACTCTTCCTCCTCCTCTCATTCTCACCCTTCCTCTTCCTCTCTCTGCGAGGTTTTCCATTGTTGTTGTAAAACAAAGATGCTCACCTGTGGTGCTTTTATTGTGCTTACTTCCTGATTGAAGTGCTAACAATTAAGCATTGAGGTGTTTGGCCAGGTGGCACATATTTTGGCCAATTAGCTCACGAAGTGTTATTTTGAATGGCAGTGTTTTGCTATGGCAAACATGTGACTTTATGTCAGATTGTTGTGTCTTATGCAGAGAACCGTGTTCAGTGCATTTAAAAAGTGCCATTTTGAATTTCAAAATGTGTGTAAAGCAGAAAATGTGTTTAGAGTTTTGGAGACTTGAGAAGAGGTTTTACTCTCTGTGTGTCAGTTTAAATAATTGTGCTATGCGTGTCATTTTAGTGTGTTAGCAACTGTAAAAAACTGTAATATATAAAGTGTTGTATGGATTGGCTCTATGCTCTTCAGTCCTGTAAGGCAGTGCTGCCCACTGGTGGCTTAAAGGGTAATCAGTGAAACGCTCTCACTGATTCAAATGTTCTCTCTGTTAGTTGTTGAAGTGCTCTTATGATATGATTTTTTAAAAAGCTAATATTAATCAAAAAAACAAGGGAAATTATAAAATTGGGTGGAAAAAATCTGAAATCATTTTAACTAATTTCACACTTCTTCATAAACACAGGGAGATATATTTTATGTTAACTATCTGAACTAGAATTCATTTTCCTAATATTTATCACCTTAGATATTAGAGGCCAGTTATGAGTTAATAGCCAAAAGTACAAAAACAAACACAACATTTGAGGTAGAAATGTTGAGTCATTTCATCTTTGTTATCCTGGTTAAACATCTTTTAAAGTTGGAGGTTGTTGTTTGTAGTTTGATTCAAGCTGGTGGAAAAGCTGTGTTTCACTGGATGGAAATACTCCTGTTATAGTACATTGGATATCCAGATTTTAGTTTCCTGATTTTTCTCAAGAGAGGAAACTGAGGATTTCAGGAGGAAGAGAGGGTACATCCACACATTTTGGAGGGAAATAACAGCAATGGTGCTTTAACCAGTTATTGTTCAACTAATAATTTTACTTGGATCATTCAGTTGTGGTTTCTAAAACATAGATGCTGTAGTTCCTGCTGTTTCAATAGTCACTGGCACTGTTTAATGACTCTGGTCTGGTGTGTGTTTGTGTGTTGGCTTGTGTTGTGTTACAGCACTATTGTAGAAGGGTTGCGTTGCTGTGTGTGTGTGTGTGTGTGTGTGTGTGTGTGTGTGTGTGTGTGTGTGTGTGTGTGTGTGTGTGTGTGTGTGTGTGTGTGTGTGTGTGTGTGTGTGTGTGTGTGTGTGTGTGTGTGTGTGTGTGTGTGTGTGTGTGTGTGCTGTTTGTTAGCATTTAGTGTCATCAGCTTCAGCTTGCTCTTCATCCCTCATTTCACCCCGTCTGTTTGTCTCATGTGATCAGGTTTGCTTTCTTGGAATGATTATCAATAAATGTGACCCTCCAGGAAAAGTTCCAAATAGGTATTTTCTCACTCTTGCTGGGGAAAAATAGCTGCTAAATTAGCATCTAGCGTAGCATAGCTCACCAAAAGCTCTATCAATCCTGCAATATTAACATCTAATCAGATAATTATGTGTAATGTGGAAGTGCCACTTGTTTCCTTATACCCTTATATCCTTAAACAAGACATTTGTTACAATTTTAGCACTTCTGGTTTGTCTGAAAGCCAAAGTTTTTTTGAATGTTCCTTGTGGTTAGAAGCCTGATATAATGTCTGGGGTTAAAAGAAGCTAACACGATTTTTACCTTTCTTTTCTGTGACATGAAATACATCAGTAAACACCCCACTGGTGAGTGTCTGATGCTTTATGTTTAAATGGCGGTTGCTAACAAGTGTTTTAATGAAACGACTTAACGTCATCACACTACCAATTAGCCACCTTCAGCTTAGCGGTGGTTAGGTGAAGGCAAGTGACCGTCTTGTACTTTTTTAAAAGCCTAAAGTTAGCTTTATACTTCTGCCTTTTACATTATCGCTTCAAAACTCATAAAGTGGTGTGAATATGTTGAGATTATCCTGCTGAACTAACATGTTAAATATCTGTTTGCCACTCAGCTTATTTTCTGCAATATTCCAAAAAAGCAATGGGAACATCCCGTTGCGATGCTTAGAACTGGGTCAACCTTTAAAAATATGTCATAACTGCAGAACTCTAAATTAGACAATATCTTGGTCTCAGTTTTTTTAAATCACCAAATGTGGTCCTTGTTTGTTTGCGTGATGTTTTGTGTTAAAGAAATCAACTATTTACACTTATGGCAAATATAGAATGAGCAGTCCACAGCCCCTGCCTTCTTCTGTCAGTTCCACTCTCCCCTGTAAAGCTTAATAAATCACACCATGACATGATTGTGTCTTCACTTTGTCTCTCAGGGATTATTTCTCTGTGCTGCTCCCTCCTTTCCCTCGCTGTCTGGTGGAGTTGTTCCTCTCTGTGTCTGTGTCTTCCTCTCGTAGATTGAGATTGAGGTTGACAGCTCTGTATTTACCTTGCTCTCTGCTTCCATCCTCTTACCAATCCATCTCCTGCTTACTCCTACGCTCCTCTAAAAACTTGCACGTCTCCGACTGCAGAACATGTAACTGCCTGAACTAAAGTGGACGAGTTTTATGGAGATAAAATATTGTGTATTTTTCTACACTTTGGCAACATAGTATAGGATTGTATTGGAAAACCTATTTAAGTGTTTGTGAAGTTGCCTAATGCTTTTGAAAACATTATTTTCTAAATGAAATAATGTTACATTTTGTCATTTGAGAATGTCAACAGTTCCAGTATTTCCTTAGCTTAAGTTATAGAGGATATTTGTCATGAGCCAAGGTAAGGTTTAAGCCATTAAAGCGTATCTATTAGAAAAACCAACATTTTAAAAGGGCCTTATTATGCTAATTTTTTGATTCATATTTGTATTTAATGTCTCTGCTGTCACATGTCTCCATGCTTTAATGTTCAAAAAGCTCTTTATTTTTGTCATACTGCCTGTGCTGCAGCATTTCTTTTCACCCTCTGTCTGAAACCAGATCCCAGTCTGCTCTGATTGGTTAGCTGGCCCGGCTCTTAGCATATCACATACACTGTGTTGGATTGCTAGCCAATAGAAGCACAAGTGTTATGTAGTGATGTCACTCTGTTGTGGATGTTAAGGAGGATGTGGGAGAGAAACTCCTTCTGGAGGGAACTCTGGGATTTCAAAACCCCAAAAAGCTAAATGGGGCCTCTTTAATCTTAGTACTTTAATAAATAGGCACAGCAGAATTGTGTGATTCTGAGAGAGTAAAACTGATATTACAACCTAACTGTCACCTAGCATGAACATGTGAGTGTGTGTGAGTGTGTGCAGTGCTGTCAGCCCCTTAGTCGCCTTCTCATTGACACCTGAGAGCAGCTACAAGACAGACAGCTAGAGAGAGATAAAGTGGAAGATAAAGAAGGGATGTGGAGATGCTAAAAGAGACTGACATCCATACAAACATCCCTCAGCTTCTTCACCTCTGGCCTTTCCTTTCCTACCTCCTCTCCACTACTTTATGATCCACTTCTCTCCTAAGACCCACCTCTTCTTTTTATTTCCTTTACATTCTCACATGTAACACAACACCCACACATGTCCTGCTGCCTGAAACCAAACAAACTCCTATTATTTTGTGCATTCCTCTCCATTTGGGTAGTGTAGGTTTAAGAAAGCCTTTGTGACCAATGTGTGCACTTATGTCTGTTTGTCTCATAATCATGGAGGAGCAGAGCCAGAGTTAAACAATGTAGCATGATGTGTGAGTCAGAGGAGAATATGAATCTGTTCTGCCCTCATGCTTTGTGTCACAGGAGCTCAGGGCGACAAACCACAAATGACAGAAGTTACATTTTCCTTGATGAACGAACGGCTCTACAAAACACTTATTCCCATCGTAGCGCTGATATTAAAAGCCAGACGTGATCATCATTTTAAAATATTGGATCTTAAAGGTTGAGCAAAAAAATAATAATGTCCACATCAATACACTAAATAAAGATGAATAGCTCACACTCTTAATAACCCTGACTTCCTAAATAAGCCCCTACTGTTTTTGGTCATCTTTCAATGGAAGGCATTTTTATTTTATTTTTTAGTTTACATGAACGCACACTGGCCCTGTGTTGGAGTCACGCTGAGTGGGGACAGGGAAATAGGTAACCATCCTCACTTTACAGAGACCATCGCCCCACCTACACACATATAAGGCATAATATTAAAGAGGTATTTCTGCTCTAGCATTTATTTCTTCTGTAATAATTGTTTTAACACACACAGTTCATACCCTGGATACCAACAGCAGCATTTGCCAGCAGGTTGAGACTAAACGGAGGCGACAGAGAGACCCAGCACACAGTGCGAGGGGGGGGGGGGGGGCAGTAACATTGCTCACTGCTCTACCAATAGGCTGGACTGTGTAGCACAAGGATGAGAGGAATGCGAGAGAGAGACAGAGAGAGAGAGTGCGGGGATGTCAGCAAATATACCAAAGGCATAGAGAGTCAGAGAGAGAGGAGGCATGTGAGGGGTGAGAGAGGGAGGACTATACTTAGACAGCAGTAAAGATAGCCAGTGCTGTACTACAGAGCATGGAGGGGCCACACGGGATCTCTTAGCAGCAGCTTGGGATTGTATTCATTCAAAAAAAATGGTTTACCAACAAACTGTCCTTCTCTGCTCCACTGCTCTGTGGGAGATTCTCTTCCACAGTAGAGAGTTACGTTGTTTACCTCTACTTCAGTGAGTGACTCGGGACATTTCTGCTCACTTGAAGAGGAGTAGTTGACATTTGAGAGGGCGGTCCAGCTGTAGTTACCCCGGGACCAATGCTGTGTCTGATTCCATTTCACACTGAAGAAGCCAGGATGCTATGAGAGCCAAAGAATGTCTCCTCTAGAAGTGGACTGAATGAAAGGTGAAAGAAGACAGGAAGAGGTTGAGATTTAGACGGCTGTTTTCATCACACAAATGTGCCTTGAGTTTCAAAGAAGAGGACCAAGTCAAAACGTCAAAAATGAGGAGTAGTTTTAGACAACGCGGTGGAAAGCTGGAAAAAATATGACCAATGAATCCAATCCGGGATCGTCTTGGACTGACCACCTCTGTTTGGCAATGATGGAGCACAATGTGATGAGTTGCCCTGATGAAGATACATGAAAAATGAAGCTCAAGCTAAATCCAACTCAAGGATTACAAGAGAACACGTTAAATCACTTTAGCAAATCCATTTATTTACCTTTGTTTGCTTTGCACGCTGCATCAGGCAGTGTGTAGGTGACCGGGTGTCAGAGCTGACCCGTGGTGTGTGTTGGCTGCTCAGACAGTGTGTGTGCATATGACTGTGGCAGTGCTATGCTGAGGGTGTCAGGGGTCGCACCCGCTCCATCAGGCCACGAGTGGCGCTTTCAGTGTTCTGTTGGAGTAGACTGTAGCGATGCCGAACCACGCTGTATCTGGCTGGCAGTTTTAAGGGGTGTTTCCCCTCTCACCTCACCCCGCCCGACCCCCATCGCATCACCCAGAAGACGGGGCTCCCGGAGGCTGATACAGCGTCATCGAGTGTCCTGGGTAAGAAGGGAAACCGAGTTCGGGGCTGAGACTGCCTTCACCCAACGTCTTTCATATCATCATTCAACAGAGGTGGGAGAAGTACTCAGATCCTGTACTTTAGTAAAAGTAGAAGTACTCAGATCCTGTACTTTAGTAAAGTAGAAGTACTCAGATCTTGTTCTTGAGTAAAGTAGAAGTACTCAGATCTTGTTCTTGAGTAAAGTAGAAGTACTCAGATCTTGTACTTGAGTAAAGTAGAAGTACTCAGATCTTGTATTTGAGTAAAAGTAGAAGTACTCAGGTCTTGTACTTGAGTAAAGTAGAAGTACTCAGATCTTGTACTTGAGTAAAGTAGAAGTACTCAGATCTTGTACTTGAGTAAAGTAGAAGTACTCAGATCTTGTATTTGAGTAAAGTAGAAGTACTCAGATCTTGTACTTGAGTAAAGTAGAAGTACTCAGATCTTGTTCTTGAGTAAAGTAGAAGTACTCAGATCTTGTACTTGAGTAAAGTAGAAGTACTCAGATCTTGTATTTGAGTAAAAGTAGAAGTACTCAGATCTTGTACTTGAGTAAAGTAGAAGTACTTAGATCTTGTATTTGAGTAAAAGTAGAAGTACTCAGATCTTGTACTTGAGTAAAGTAGAAGTACCAGAGTGTAGGAATACTCTGTCACAGTAAAAGTATTCTAAATGTTCCTCCAGTGAAAGTAGAAAGTACTCTCATCTAAATGTACTTAAAGTAGCGACAGTAAAAGTAGTCATTGTGTGATTGGTCCATTTCAGAATAATATCTCTGATATGTTTTATAATTATTGATCATTAAAGTGTTCTCAGAGCTGGTAAAGCTGCAGCTAGTTTGAATGGCTTTGTATACTGCAGGGTAGCTGCTGAATTTACTCCAGGTGAACTACAGTCTGATTTAAGGGCTGATTATATTTACCATCATTAATCCAAATCTGAGCTAAAGATATTAAATAAATGTAATGGAAGAACAAGATTCACCTCTAGATTGTAGAGCAAGATTGTAGAGCAGTTGAAGCAGAAAATGGAAATACTTAAGTAAAGTATAAATACCCTAAATTTGACTTAAGTACATTAACTGAGTGAATGTACTTAGTAACTTTACAGCAATGTCATTCTGAACTTTTATTATTTTAATTTTCTCGGTTCCAAAGGTCTTTTTTAATTTGGGTCGTATTTTGCCAAATGAATTGTCTTGCACTATTGAAAATAATCTGTTTCTCATTGGTTGGAAGGAAGTGCCAGGGTTAGATCCCTGACCACACCAACTGCTCATAGGGTTATGATTGCTGCAGTATTTGTCCTTTAATAGGACAGAATCCTATGGATGCACTGATCCTTTATTGATAATATTATGGACCGCTCATATTTGACTGCATCCCATTGCTGACTGCTCTGGTTCTGAGAGTCTGATCTCGTGGACTTCATTGCAAGGGCACGTCTTCTGAACAGTGGGAGCCTACCCTCTAGTAGTTCACTTCAGTGATTAGCTGTATAATGTGGCCTGCAGCTAGCATGTTGTTTACAATGTTCTAACACCTTTTCTTACATGAGGCCTTTTTTTTTACTGTATCTTCTACATGTTTGTCGCTTTTTTTTTGCCAAACTTCCCACTTCTTTTGGCTCCTTTTTGGGTCAATAGAAACGTCCTTGTTGACTAAATGTATTATTGTATCATATCGTATAACAGGTTAAATATTGTTTTCACATTTGATATTTGCTTCAGTTCAGTTCTTTATTGTCCCACGTTGGAAATTTCTATTTGCTGAAAACAAAAATTGCACAACAAAACCACAATAACAAAAACATCGTATGTATTAAAATAATTGCTATCGTCTATCGTCCTAAAGCTGCCTTCACATGATCATTTTGCTCTTTGGGGTATCGGCGCAGAGCCTCCAGGTGAAGACTGCAAGTTCATTTTGTTTCTATGGTTACCTCGCTGCTTGCCACATAGCTTCAAACAGCCTTCAGCTAATTGTTTGCACGTCGAAAGGTCAGCGGAAATGGAGGTCAAAGTTGACTAAATGTAGTTTTTAGCTCAGCGCTCTTTGGTGATTTCTAGCAGAACAGCAAAGTTACTCTTCCACCTGGTTTGGAAAACAGCAACACAGCAAGCGCAGAGATGTTTCTTTGAGCAGAAAGTACAAAGTGACTTTTACCTTTTGTGCAAATCAAGCGTGTTTATAGCAGGAAAGCATTAATATTTTAACCTATTGCACTTCGCCCCACAAACCCGGTACCCAGTAACACCTCAACGACAGGTCTGGGATAATTAAGTCCAGCCTGCCTTACATAAAGCTTGCCAATAAAACACATTAATAATGTTTTTGTTTTGGACATTCAGGTCGCTTTATCACAATCCAAATGAATAAGTTAAAACTAACTCAAAGTAATATCTAGAAAAAGGCAACATTCATTTGAGGTCGACATTAAAGACTTTTATTGTTCTGATCAAACTTAAAGGTCCTCTACTACACTTTCAACAATATATTACAGGCTCAGATATATACAGAACATGTCTCTGATTGGCTGTAACAGATCATTGTGGCATCCCATAAATCCCTCTGTTTCAGCCCTGTTCCAAAAGGGCTGATTCTGTGTCTGTAGCTTAAAATGCTAATGAGCTGCTGCTGGCCACGCCCCTCTGAGAAGTGATTGGTTAAAAAAAAACACAATGTTGCTCTAGGAGGAGATTCAGGTGAGAAGGTGGGCGGGGGTTACCTTAGTTGGTTATTGGCTAATGGTTAAGAACTGTTGTGACATCACAATGTGGCCAAATCTGATCCGCTCATTTTCAGATAAAGACATTTTCTGACACTTTGTGAATCACCTAAGTAACTGGGTACACATATTTATGTATAAAAGACATGAAAAAGTGGATTTTGCATAATAGGTAAGTTCAATAACCCTGTTGTGACTGCAGTGCTGTTGGGGGGTCACGTTTAATGGACTAGCTCTGGTCCGTCCTTGTATAGAGTACATTATCCTTGGCTGTGGTTTCCTCATCTCCTGTCTGATCTGATAACTGTGGACAGGTGTAGTTCCTCCGGGATACTTCTTCCTCCATCTTGCTTTAACCTTCCCTGTCTGCTCTGATAAGGAGGACACCGTTATTGACCATCCTTTTCATTTTATACCATGTGGGTGTCCTGGTTCTAATCCCTGGGAGCCAGAGTGGATGCTAACCTCAGCTGTGACTTTACCTGTGTCAGGAGAGAGAATAGCTTCAACCAGCCCGTCATCAGCTGCTGTTTAGAAGACTCAGCACGTGGGGGTTGGTTTATTCGAGGGTGTGTGTCATGCCATATCTGTGCGCCTCCTTTAGGTGTTATGTAATGTTGCACTGAGGGGGCCTGTTGACTAGCAGAGGGGAAGAGAGATGAGGCTAATGCCCTCTCTACGCAGAGATTCAGCTTTATATAAATCTTTAAAATTCCTGTTTGCACTCGTGGGTGTGTGTGCTTGTGCTTTTACATCATCTGCTCAAGTATGAATCAAGGATCATACAGGTTCTGTCTGTTTACATGCTGAAAGAGGGACTGGGTGTGTGAACCTGTCAGTTTGTGTTCTCTCAGGGTGGATGAGTGCCTTCTTTCTGCTGAGGTTTGAATGTCACATGAATCATTTTAGTACCCTACAATAAAGGTCTGCAATTTAAAATACTGGATCCAAGTGAGCAAAATGAAATTAAGTGCAGTAAACAGAACAGAGAGTATATTGAGAGAGAGGGTCATGGTAATGAAGAGCTATATTTGAGTCGGCACAACAATCGCCCGTTGTCCTAAAAGAGCTGCACAATCAGGCCGAGTGTTCGGGGGTTATATAAGGACTGAGATCTGAGGTGAGGGAGAGAAATACATCCAACAATGTCATGCTTTAACTACATTTACTTTTAATGAAAAGTTACAATGGTGAACGGTCAAAGATTATTGGTTCACAGATGTTTGTACCGTTGAATGAATAACATAGCATCAAAAAAATCCAGATTTTTTATGAAATACTTATTAAGAATCTGGATGGGTGTGGGTGGTCAGGTCCAGTGAGTGTGTTTGAGGGGAGAAAAGTAAGAAAGTACTTACATGAGTGAATGAAAAATGGTTTTAAATGGATTTAAATGGCATCAATTGATGGGAATTTCATTTTGTTTGGACAATATATGTTATGTAATGCTATAAAAGTTTAAAAGAGTCAGCCTGAAGTTTAAATTATGAATAAAACTTAATAATATAGATTTTTTTTCAGCAGATCATGCAGGGTGTCCACCAACAGTCTCATCTAAATGATTGATACTTGTTTGACAATGTAATGAAAATAGGATTTTTAACTGGATTCTTTTTCCTTGGGAGCGTTTTAAGAGTCCTAATATTTCCTTAATCACGACCATGCACTTCCTGTCTCAATGAACAGACTTCCTGTTGTCTAATGCTGAACTATAGCTTCCAGGCATGCTTGAGCTGCACATCCCTTCATGACGGTTAAACATTATGTATATTTGCAACTAAATGATGTGCAGTAAAGGATAATCCTCCATGTGTTTGTACCTGACACTTCATACTCTCTTCCTGTAGCCTGTAGAAATATCCAACACTACTTCTTCAAACCCAACCCTCCACAACCGGACACTTGGCCTATAAGGTCGAAACAACCAAACTACTTGATTTAGTTTTGGAACAGATTGTGGTTTGGGTTATATACTGTAAGTATGTTTGTTAACTTAGTTAGAATAAGTCAATATCGAGTTTTGATTGGTCTCCTGGGTGTGAGTCCTGTGAAGGCACGTGCAGAGGATGTTAGAGGGGCTCACTTTCATAAAACGCCAGTGATTTTTATTACTATTGAAATAAATACATGCCTAGAATGACTACTTTTGTGATAAAGGGATATTGAAATAAATGTTTTTTAAACAAACCCACGACTGAGGTCGGTTCAAACATTGCTACTTGATGGTGAAGCAAAGATCAATAAATTATTTTTGATCATTAATCTTTGAGCACATGTAAACCAGGTCACAAAGGGTAACTCAAACCTTAGTACTTTAGCCAATCAGACTCCTGGATGTTTTGAATCACACACTCTGGGAAGTGGGTGCTCCCTTTGCCGCTGGTCCTCTGGTCTGCTTTCCATATCTGGGATTATGAGCCATAATCATTTCCTGTTATTCCATGAATGTTATTTTTAGAGCGTATATATTTTTAACTCTTCCATTGTTGGCTGGAGGTAATATATGTGATTAAAGGTGGGGTTGTTGTTGGAAATAGAGCTTCCTCTTAAGAGAGAGGAAGTCTCCGAGAAATTCCTGGCATTGACCGCCCACTTTCTCTGCTCTTAAATGCATTCATCCATGTCGGTGTTCACTGGCACTCCAGTCTTTCAGATTCACATGGTAACGTTTTGTCAGTGTTGAGGCCTCACCAAGAAGAGAAAAGACATGCTAGGGCTTATCGATCTGAACACGTTCTCCTCCTTCTCTTCTCTAAAGGCTAAAGGACGGAGAGATGGCATGGTGTCGTCCAATGAGAACAGGCGCCGGCCGCTGTCGTCGGGTGAGGTGGAGGGCGTGTCGTGGCAAGGCCCCCGGACCATTTACGTCCCGAAGAACTCGCAGGGATTTGGCTTCACGCTGCGCCACTTCATCGTCTACCCCCCCGAGTCCTCCATCCACAGTCTGAAGGTGGGCACACTCTGCTGCTGAGTCAATATATATAAATGAAACCCTTCTGGATCAAAAAAGGCCACTGAAACCTTTTCAGGGCAGCACGGCAGTGCAGTGGGGTATCCTCAGCAAGAGGTTACTCCATACTTAAATCTTTTTAAGAAAATTATATCAATTATTGTCTTACTGTTTTATCCAACTTTTAGAAAGTTTACATCAGATAAGATGAGGATCCAAATCGTACAGCTACACACTGTGGTGCTTTAGACCGTGTGTGACAGGAGACAGGGCAGCATACCTCTGTGTGTGAGCAGAGCCCTTTGTGTCCAGGTCAGGAATGAGCTAACTCAGCATAGCATCAGAGCCTCAGACACACACACACACACACACACACACACACACACACACACACACACACACACACACACACACACACACACACACACACACACACACACACACACACACACACACACACACACACACACACACACACACACACACACACACACACACACACACACACACAGGGAGTCCATTAGTGAGACATACCAATTGTAAATGAGTGACTCAGACCTGGGCAGCAACAATAATCAAGGCTTTATCTGAAATCACAATTTGGAATATTCCAGTATTCAAATCTCAGGAAGCATAATGTTTGCTGCTCGCCGCTGCAGCTCTTACCTCTTTTAAACCCAGGCTGAAGACTTTTTGCCCCTACTTTCTATTTAATTACATAATTATTCATATCTCACACTGCACTGTACTTCTTTTCAGCAGAACCTGTTTAAAAATCACACCATGATCATTTATATTTGTATTTTAGAAGATAGATGAGAATAATGATGTGAATCCCCCTGTATCATTATCAGTCAGATTAATCGCAGTTACTTATTTTATACAAATCGTGCAGCCCTAGTCAGACTTGACTTTATCTGAGCTGACCCCCCCTCCTCTCCTCTCACACATGCTCTGTGTCTCCCACAGGATGAAGAGAATGGAAATGCAAATGGAAAAGGTGAGTGCTCCAAGTTTCTGCTCACTTTACAAGTTGGACGTTCTTTTTGTAACTGTTATTGAATCTGTATCACTAAAGTGTCTCTACATGCCCATTAGAGACAATTAGGGTCTGTATTATAATGCTCAAAAGATCAGGAGGTGTGTGGGGAATTAATGCATCAATATCAACGTGGATCAACTCTATGGGTATGCAACTGTGTGTGTATGTGTGTGTGTTTCAGCAGGATGTCCGCGGTCTCGTCTGGAGCCGATGGACACCATCTTTGTGAAGAGCGTCAAAGACAATGGCCCCGCGCAACAGGCTGGACTGTGTACAGGTACAAAGACACACACGCATATATGAGGAAACAAATGGAAGACAAGCATGTCCCCTGACTTTCCCAGCTTCCTAATTCCAAATAAGATGTCAGTTCACCTGCAGTTATTACATATTGCTAACAGAAACGCAAATATCAAGCAGCAGCGACTTTATAGACCTTGTGTTCCTTCTCTCAGGATTCATACAGGCTGCCCTCTTATTACTGCTTTAAGAGTAATTTAACTCCCCACCTCGCTGCAGTATCGTCCAGGTCTGTGACCTCGCTGTTAGGAGTGGTTATAGGTCACAAAGCACACTTCTGACCACACCCAACTACAGAGTGGTCAGAAGTGAAGCAAGCTTAATAAGATAAGATAAGTGGGGAGAACAAGTATTTGATACACTGCTGATTTTGCAGGTTATCCCACTTACAAAGCATGTAGAAGTCTGTAGTTTTTATCATAGGTACTCTTCAACTGTGAGATACGGAATCTAAAACAAAAATCCAGAGAATCACATTGTATGATTTAAAGTAATTAATTTGCATTTTACTGCATGACATAAGTATTTGATCACCTACCAACCAGTAAGAATTCCGGCTCTCACAGCCCTGTAGGTTTTTCTTTAAGAAGCCCTCCTGTTCTCCACTCATTACTTGTATTAACTGCACCTGTTTGAACTCGTTACCTGTATAAAAGAGACCTGTCCACACACTCAATCAAACAGACTCCAACCTCTCCACAATGGCCAAGACCAGAGAGCTGTGCGAGGACATCAGGGATAAAATTGTTGACCTGCACAAGGCTGGGATGGGCTACAGGACAATAGGCAAGCAGCTTGGTGAGAAGGCAACAACTGTTGGCGCAATTATTAGAAAATGGAAGAAGTTCAAGATGGCGGTCAATCTCCCTCGGTCTGGGGCTCCATGCGAGATCTCACCTCGTGGGGCATCAATGATCATGAGGAAGGTGAGGGATCAGCCCAGAACTACACGGCAGGACCTGGTCAATGACCTGAATAGAGCTGGGACCACAGTCTCAAAGAAAACCATTACTAACACACTACACTGTCATGGATTAAAATCCTGCAGCGCACGCAAGGTCCCCCTGCTCAAGCCAGCGCATGTCCTGGCCCGTCTGAAGTTTGCCAATGACCATGTGGATGATCCAGAGGAGGAATGGGAGAAGGTCATGTGGTCTGATTAGACAAACTCCACTCGCCGTGTTTGGAGGAAGAACAAGGATGAGTAGAACCCCAAGAACACTATCCCAACCGTGAAGCATGGAGGTGGAAACATCATTCTTTGGGGATGCTTTTCTGCAAAGGGGACAGGACGACTGCACCGTATTGAGGGGAGGATGGATGAGGCCATGTATCGCGGGATCTTGGCCAACAACCTTCTTCCCTCAGTAAGAGCATTGAAGATGGCTCGTGGCTGGGTCTTCCAGCATGACAACGACCTGAAACACACAACCAGGGCAACTAAGGAGCGGCTCTGTAAGAAGCATCTCAAGGTCCTGGAGTGGCCTAGCCAGTCTCCAGACCTGAACCCAATAGAACATCTTTGGATGGAGCTGAAAGTCCGTATTGCCAAGTGACAGCCCCGAAACCTGAAGGATCTGGAGAAGATCTGTATGGAGGAGTGGGCCAAAATCCCTGCTGCAGTGTGTGCAAACCTGGTCAAGAACTACAGGAAACGTCTGCTCTCTGTAATTGCAAACAAAGGTTTCTGTACCAAATATTAAGTTCTGTTTTTCTGATGTATCAAATACTTATGTCATGCACTAAAATGCTAATTAATTACTTTAAATCATACAATGTGATTCTCTGGATTTTGTTTTAGATTCCGTCTCTCACAGTTGAAGAGTACCTATGATAAAAATGACAGACTTCTACATGCTTTGTAAGTGGGAAAACCTGCAAAATCGGCAGTGTATCAAATACTTGTTCTCCCCACTGTAAGTACTATATTAATCCCAGACTGGGGGAAAATGTGTTGCAGCAGCATAAAACAAAACATAATTTGGAAATTAAAAAGTAGAAATAAACACTTCTAAAATAGAAACATCTCAAAATAGAAATAAAAATAAACCGGCATTAGAGAGAGAGAAAAAACTATATGTATATCGTTGACTATGAAGATAAAGAATCTACAAACTGTCCAAAAATAAACACTATTGAAGTTAACACAATATAAAGCAGGCTATTATATACATAAGAGTGCAATGAATGGAATATTACATTATATATACATGTAAAATGTACAGTGTGAATGTTATAGTCCAGTTAACAAAGAGAGGCAGTGAGTAATGTTAGTTTTCAAGGCTGTAGCCTGAGGTGCTGTCACCCCCCACCTGTATGCTTTGGTTGAACTCTGGTAGGTTTGCCTGTTGAGCGTGGTTACTCTGAGCCAGTTAAACACACTCTGGTAGGATTTATTTTCTACTATGTGTATTTTGGCAGTTCATTAAGTTCATTCAAAACAGTGTAACACTATGATCCTGTATGAACACACCTATAATATATAATTACACCCTAATATTCTCTTGTTTCTTTTAATGATCATTGTGACGCAAGAATATAAATATAGAAACCTGATGCATTAGTGTAGCATGACCTGCTGTCAGTCATTAGAGTTAGATTTCCCTGTGCGGGCAACATGGATGGTTTCTTCCTTTTGGCCTGGACAAAATAAAACTACAAGTGTGGACGCCACACAATAGGAGGATTTTAGCCACTACCCAGGGTTTAAAAATAACTAACTCTGCTCCTGCAAAAATATCATTGAATCCACTTTTAGAATTTATTCTGAATATTCTCCTAAAAAGACCTTAGGAATAACATGAATAAAGCACTGTGTACCAACAACTACAAATAATGTATATAGTATATCAATGATTTTGTCAGGGAAAGTTATTGAAGCACTTAATTGTTTTATTCTTCTTTTCTTTTTGCCGCTGCTTTTGATTGAAACTCTTCGTATCCCTCAAAGCGCTGTAACTTTTATCCATGAACCTGTGTGTTATGTTTATTTTATTCTCTTTGCTTTTTAATTACTGTTTGTAAATGCCTGTTGTGTTGAAACATGCTATATAAATACACTTGCCTTGCCTAAAAGCATGATAGCTTCTTCTCAGGGTCACTCTCCCTCTAACACATGTTCCACCCTTGTTCTGAATGTGTGTGTGGTGCAGGGGACCGGCTAGTGAAGGTGAATGGGGAGAGCATTCTGGGTAAAACCTACTCTCAGGTGATCACACTCATACAAAACAGGTGAGACATTAGTCTGAATAAATCCTATTATACGTTCCATGTGATATGGTATTTATTTTGATCATATATGTGGATCTTTTTCCTCTAGTGAAAACATTCTGGAGCTCTCCATCATGCCCAAAGATGAGGACGTGTTGCAGTTGGTAAGTGTGAGTATTAACTTTCTTCTTTTTTCTTCTCCCCTGCTTTTCACCTTATATAAGTTAAGTCACAGCTAGCTAGGCTGTTCACATGATGCAGTGATTATGAATTTGTATTATAATTCATGTAGCTACTTATTAAGGTAAACTGCAGATATTTAGAAATTGTGCATTGGCAGAAATGATTGTACTGTTTAAATCAGAACACGAGTTTGTATAGATGGGAAGAAAAAAATGCATAAAGAAGGCATTATTATCTTAATTGCATTATTATAATAACATTTTAGAAAAATGCTGAAGTGGAAAATAAAAGCATTTAAAGCAGAATATAATTTTAATTAATTTGGTTGTCTTGACAGTCAAAAGGTAATACTTACATTATAGTTTACGTTCTTATCTTTTGCCTGCTCTTTGATTGACTTTGCCTCAGCCTTACTGTTAATAACCTGTTGATTTTATTCTTCCTCTTCTTTTGAGATGGATGTGTAATGCATTGAGGTATAACATGCTCAAAAATTATCACTCCTTGCCTAAAAGCATGGAAATACTTTTTCACAGGGTCTCTTTACACTACTGTTCACACCTTGCTAATGGTAGTGGCTGCAGCGGACCGACTTGTAAAGTGAAAAGGGAATACAGTTCCTGGAGCTAAAAACTGGGTGATCACTCTAACAAAACAAGTTAAATTATTGAATAAACCTATGACGCCATGAATGGATTTTTTGAGTCATATGTACTTATTTCCTCTAGTGAAACATTCTGAGTCTCCTCATCAAAAAGACAGGACGGCAGTGGGGGAGTATTAACTTTCTTCTTTTTCTGAGGCTCCTGCTTTTTTAATAGCTTAAGTCCACGCTAGCTAGCTTTCACTGATCGCGTGATTTCTAGATACCAGTTTAGTGAACCCAGAAATGTTGAGGACCCCAAAGTTTTATGATAGAAATGTATAATACGAAAACTGTAATAAGAAACTGCCGGATGCTATCTTGCATATGTTGGGCAACTTGCACAGTTACTATAAGTTTTCCAATTTGGACAATTTGAGAGGGGTTTTTGAGGTTATTGAGGATGCTGAATCAATTTCTGACATTTTCACGATCCAAAATGGCCAATATTGCCAGAGAGCTTGAATTCTTTTAAAGGTTTACTTCAACTATTGCGGTATTAAACCTTGCCAAAATGGGGGGATTAATGTTCCGGAGTTGGTTGTATATAAAGACCCATTTGATGGAACACAATAACAGATACCGCTGCATGAAACATTTCCCTCTCAGCTGTCCCTCCATGTCTGTGCTCTGATCCTCCTGTCTGACGCTGTGTGCCTCTCCCCAGGCATACTCCCAGGATGCCTACCTGAAAGGCAACGAGCCATATGCGGGCGAGGCTCAGAACCTGCCTGTGCCCCCCCCTCTCTGTTACCCCGCCGCTAAGCCTGTTCCCCCAGCCCCGCAGCCTGGCCCCAGCCTGCACAGTCCCCTGGACAACTGGCAGTGCTGCCCCGGTCCCGCTGCCTCTCCACTGGACAACCGCCCCCCCGCTGACCCTACCCCCACCTCCGGCTGGTCCGGGGGTCCTGAGGATTCCAGTGGACACATCCCCCATCCCGGGCGGCACCGGGGCCGCTCCTCTTCAGCCCTCAGTGCGCTTGACTTTCACTTTGCTAACCACAACGCTGCCATCGCCTCCGCCACACTGCCCGCCCCGCGGAAGAGCAGCCTGCCAGCCCCCGCCTGCTCCCACACAAACTCTCTGTGCCACCAGGCTCTGTCGGACTGGTACTATAGCCAAGCCGAGGCGGCAGAGAATATCCCCCCCCGCCACCGTAGTATCTCTCAGGACTGCTTAGCGGAGCTGGGGCTGGGGCTGGCCCTCGGCCCCGGACCTTCATCTGGCTCCATCACCTCTGCAGAGCTGCGCAGGAGAGAGGCCCTTCTGAGCCACCACCAGGCAGCCGCTGCCTCCCATGATTCCTACTGGCTGGGGGGCTGGGGGGGGTTGTCGGGCCCTGGCAGCAGGTCCTGTTCAGAGAGCTTGCTGGCAGCGTACGCAGAGTATGAGCACAACTACGGCCGCTCCGTGGAGACCCTGGCTCAGGCCTCCGCTCTGGTGTCAGCACGCCCCGAAGCCCCCCCACACTGCCCCCAGACTGCAAACTCCAGAGAGCAGAAGGTGTCACAGGGGCATCAGAAGAAAACCACAGTGCCCCCTCCTATCACTGCCTCCTCCACAGTGCCTCCCAGCGGCAGGCGGGGGGGGCAGGTAGCTGAGCCCCAGACCCGGCGCGTTAGAGAGGAGGAGCTGGTGGGCTACAAGAGCTACAGCCCGTCCTTCTCCCGCAAAGCCGGACACCCCCTCCAGCAGGCTCACTCCTTCAGAGAGCCCAGCTACAGCGGCCCCCACCTCACCTGGAGCCCTGAGGACGACTGTGAGGGGGCTATGGTCCCCAGGCCCCAGTCCAACCCCGCCCTGTCTGCGTCAGAGGAGGAGAGAGCCGGCCCAGGGGAGGACAGGGAGCTCTTCTCCCCCGTCTCTCTGAACCAGGAGGTAGTGCTGAGGCAGAAGCCCCCCTCTGGTCGCAGAACCCCAGTTCAGGCCGTCCGACACCCCCACTACCCGACAGCTGCAGAGTCACCGGAGCCCATTGGTTTGGAACCTACGCAAGGGACATCCTCCCCTGTCTCTGGGGGGGCGGCCCCTAGCCGCAGGGCTAACGGTAGCCTGGCACAGCATGCATACAACTCCCTGTCCTCCATCCCCTTCATAGGTGAGTCACTATTACTATAGCAACAGCTGTCAGAAGACACTACAACATATCAATTAAAATCAAATATCTTTATTGGCACCCTAATGACATACAGTACAGTGTTGCCATTTTGAACAAAAACAAGAATAACAAGGAAAACAATATACTTTGTGACAAAAAGAAACAGAACAATAGAAAAAGTTTGGATGAGTTATTGATTAATGTGCAGAATAATGCTGATAATACATTCAAATCACACTAATGACCTGGTGTTTCCACCCATTTCAACAGTCCTGTGTGTGTATACCAGTCAGTGTGTGTCATATACATGTCAACAAATGTTTATAACCTAAACGTTCAGTCCTAATATGTCCAACGTGTGTTTATGGTAAATTAACCCTGAGAGAGTCTCCGTTGTGTTGCTGTTGTCCTGTTTCTGTAACCTCTCTCCTCCTGTGATGGCGGCTGCAGACGATCCCAGCAGCCCCAGCTCTGACCTGCAGGCCTGCTATGTTCCTGCCTGCTCTGTTGTGTGCAGTTCCACTGTGGCCACCCTGTCTGTCTCCCCCACCCTCTCCTCCATCTCCCCCTTTGTCACACTTCGTCCTCAGAACCTCAGTGAGTCTCACTCTCAATACTGAACGGCTTCTCATAGAGCCAGTTATCCCGTATCTCCGACAGGGACGTCACCGCCATTGTTTGCATATTTAGTTTGAATCAAGATGATGAGCAGTTATGTAATGGGTGTGTACTGGCACACTGATATGTCTGTCAGCCTCAGTGTAATTTAAAAGAAGATATTTGAAAAATGGAATGCAAAAAGCTATCATTTGATAAGGAAGTTTCCAGCTTCACATGTCACTACCATACATAACATATTGTGTACCCTCCCTCTGTGTAACATGTCACTACCATTCATTATAAAATACATCTTTGCCCCCTCCTCTCCTCTCTAACTCACCTCGTCTCTCTTCAGGGAGTATTAAAAGCCGCCGCTCCTCCTACCTGCTGGCCATCACCACCGAGAGATCCAAGTCCTGTGACGAGGGTCTCAACACCTTCAGGGAGGAAAACCGAGTCTTCTCGTAAGGACACTTTAAAAGCTGCATTCTTAACTAAAATAAGTCCATATAGTTTTAGAAATGTCACTCTGTCTAAACATTATGTGCCCTAAAACTTTAACAAATGACACAGGATCATTGAAAGAATCTTCAGGTTTTCTAAAGACCACAAGTACTTTTTTAATTTAGAATGTATGATTATGTATTATGTGTACCACGTATGATAAGTAATACCAATAGTGTATTTGTGTAGGTATAAAGTGCCTATTGAATATTGCCTTTTCATGAAATAAATGGGGGACTTCGAGTGATTTCATGTGAACTTTTTTAGTAGTTATGGTTGTTAGTATACTATGTTTATTTAAAATTTTTAAACGTATACTTACCATTTAGAATGTATATTTCTCTTCTAAAGCCTTTGAGTCAGGCTCAGGATATCTGTAAAATCTGACAGACCTTCTTTAGGAGTCCTGTTTTGGTGACTCCCGTCCTTTCCGTTTCACAGGAAACTACCAAAAAGGGTCAAGAGCTTTTTCACTGACGGGGTAAGCATTCAACATGTATTATATTTTGTATTTCTATTGTATTCATTCTCAGCAAGTGTCTGATAACCCTGCGTGTGTTTCAGTCTCTGGAGAGCCTGCGAGCCCAGGAGGAGGCCCGGTCCAAACGGCACTCCACCTCTGAGCTGGGAACCATCACCTTCAGTGACGTACGCAAGGAGGGTTGGCTGCACTACAAACAGATCCTCACAGAGAAGGGAAAGGTAACACACACCGCCCTTACTGGATCACTCATACTGCACCTTTATACTTAAGAAAGCTTTTTTGTTTCTAGGCAGCAGCTGTACATTTTACCAGCTTAACTTTAACCAGCAGGTTTAACCATTTTAGGGCTATGTAAGAAATGTTCGTTTATTTGAAGCCCAGGAGACGGTTTAAAATAAAGAAAGCAAAACTCCCTTAAAAGTTATAAAAGGAGTGTTTAATAAAAGGATGCAGTAGTAGGCCTTACAAAAGCTTCACAGCTGTGGCTCAATAGCCCGGGACACGCGTCCACAGGCCACTGACTGAGCGGAGCTCATCAGTAGTTACTGTCTGGCGGTCCGGAACAAAAGAGAGCTCGATTTCACAATCCAAACATGTTTTATAGAACCACCCCTTTCCGACCATACAATAAACAACTTCAAAATCAGACGCGCCCCGCTGTCGTGCTCTCATTGGTTGGTAGCGGGGGGCTGGATCCTCCTCTATAGGCTGACGTCGTCGGGGGCGGGTCCTCTTATGACGTCACCGTCGCCATCTTGTTAGCGAAGTCCTGGAGCTGTCATCTACGATAGTCTATTTTGCAATTCTTAGGAGGTTTATCAGTTATTAAACAGGCAACTGTATCATTGCAGCATCAATGAGTGAGAGGTAGAGGCGGTGTGTTTAGTATGCAACTCCACTGGTCCTTCTCCCTCTACTCATATATACAAAACAATATTAGCTTTATGCTATCTGAGGCTAAAAACAACATCCTGTAATACTACCGGAAATGGACAAATATGATCCGTCCAGAAACAGTGAATTATCTTTTAAAGTTCCGCTCTAATATATTGATTATTTCTAACAGCTACTTTTATTCTGTACTATTCATGAGCACAGACTACAGCTTACAAAAAATGTTCTTAAGTTGCTTATCTGTTACAAGACTAAAGCAGCTATGTTCTTGTATTGCAGGGTAGAGCTAGATAGCTGTCGATTAATATAGGAGAGTTTACTTTCTATACTTTGTTTTATTTAATTGTTTTAGAAACACAAGGCACTTTAGAGTATAGTATTTCAGATGTTCACTGCAAGGCAAGGGTTGGGAGGGTTACTTTAAAATTGTATTGCGATACAGTTGCTAATTAGCTGTAAGAATGTAATCAGTAACCTATTCTAAGTATCACAATATTAAAATAAAGATTTTGTCAATACAATATATCCAAATAAAAACAAAAAAAAATAGGGAATAAAAATGCTGAAGTTTCATTATTATTTTTCACGTGAAGCACACAAGAGGAACATCCTCACAGGTCAGCGCAAGTTCTGCCTTCCAGCTGTGAAGCTGCTGTCATCAACCAAGTACTCAAATCATTCTGCACATACGTGTTGCCAGATTTTACTTGGAGCAGTAGCAGGACACAAAGATGTTAAACATGTTCCAGAGAACACATTTAAAACCTTCCCTAATTTCCTGCAAAACGTCTTTTCACACCGGGAGGCTCTCTGCAAAGAATAGTCTTGATGAACTGTTTACAATACAAACAAAAGGAGAAAACCAAGTATTTTTCACTAAAGAGAGGCTGTTGTGTCATGAAATGTGCGGGCTATATCCTTCTTTATTTTATGATTTGTTTTAACATCTGAATCCTGCTATTGATCATTTTTTTCCTGGTTACATTTTTCTTTCTGTAACTTTAATCAAGTAAATGTAGGCGTTTGTACGTGTACATATACAAAGTTAACCGTCACTTACTTATACCAAGCGGCGATTGGCTGATTCCTGTGGTTGTGTCTGTATTTCCTGTAGAAAGTAGGAGGTGGCATGCGACCATGGAAGCGTGTCTTCTCCGTCCTGCGCTCCCATTCGCTCTTCCTCTACAAGGACAAGCGGGAGGCCGTCCTGCATGGGGCGGGGGCGGGGCCCGGCCAGGACGAGCATCCTCCAATCAGCATCCGTGGCTGCCTGATCGACATCGCCTACAGTGAGACCAAGAGGAAGCACACTCTGAGGCTGACCACGCAGGACTTCTGCGAGTACCTGCTGCAGGCCGAGGACCGGGACGACATGCTGGCCTGGATCAGAGTCATCCGGGAGAACAGCAAGACCGACAACGAGGTGAGGTCTTTATACACGCCTACTCTCATGTAATGAACCCAAACACACACATACTGACATCTTCTCCTCTTTCTCTAGGAGATTGGTTTCTCAGGACAAGCCCTCATCAACAAGAAGCTGAACGACTACAGGAAACACAGGTCAGCTTTATGATCACATGACCACCCCTGTCCCTTATCCCTTGTGTGAGGAGAGTCTCTGTAGCTCAGGGCTGGAGGCCTGTCGCAGACAATCACTTTGAGAGCAGATACCAAGGACCAAAAATAAAACAACCTCCAGCTTTTTTTGTTCCATTAAACTGAGGTCATCTTAGGATTTCTATAAAGAACTGAAAGATATTTCATTCACTGAAATCTGTAAACGTCCTCTTCACACCAAAAACATCTAATCACAGCGTAATTGATGTTCTTGATTTGTCTCCCTGGGTGCAGTCTGACAGGCACTAAGCCCGACTCCTCTCCCAGAGCCCATCGCATGATGCCTCCCTTCCTGCTGGCTAAGACTGACAACACCTCCGTGAGCCGGGCCAGAACTGGTGAGTACCAACATAACGGAGGTCTGTGTTCACCAACATACAACACGATGAAAGAGACTGCACCCCCTTAAATTATGCATAAATATAAGCCTTAATATAATTAAAACGGGAGAGTTGTATAGAAATTCACCCTCCTCACAGTAGTCATGAATAGGGAAATTAGCTATAGAGACCAAAAGCAATTTTTGTACCACGCTGTAAACATGTTTATTTCTGCTGTAAAAATTGGCATTTTAACGTGGGGGTCTATGTAAATTGCTCTGGAGCCAGGCCACGCGGCCATTCGATGAACTGCAATTTTCGGCACTTCCGTCTGTGTTTCACTGCTCAACCCCGGAGGTTGCCCCCTGGTCCAGAGCAAGCCCCCAGGAGGTGCTACGGACGCTGTGGAAAATATTCATAGTGGTCAAACAGTAGTACTACAACTTCAGTTTCAGTCCGTGGCGCCTCCTGGCAAGACGTTTTCCCATTGACTTACATTGGAAAAGATCTGTCCATCATTTCTTTGAACTAAATAAACTTCCCAGTATGAACCCTTTTATAGCCCTTATTAAAACAGTAGGTCCTTAAAGTTGTAAAATGCGCTAAAAGCTGAATCCAGATTTATTTTCTCTCCATTCATTCTACTGAGCCAAGAGCGGGAGATCGGGGGCGGGGCTTAAGGGGAGACTCAACTGCGCATGCTCTATGCTCTCGACAGCCAGGCATGATGGGTAACTTGTGACGTTTTGCTGTGGGAAACCGATGTTAAAGCAAATATGAATTATCTGTACATTTAGCCTGCTTTAAAACATGCTTCGAGGCGGACATAAAAACCTATGTTTGGTTTCTAATTAGAATTGAAGTTACCAATAACATTTGCCTGGATTTCATTAATAGTTCAGATGACGGTTGGGTTGTGTCTGAGTTTTTGTACTCTTTAGCTTCTGATGATGAACCTTGACATTGACATGTTTTTCTTGAAATGTATTTGATAGACATTAAAATGGGTCTAAATAAATTCTCTAGTTTATGTTTATATGAACTTACACATAGATGGAATGTCTTTGTTAGCGCAGGAAGGGTTTTAGTGTGAGCCCAGTTTACATGCAGAGGTCACTGTGAGTTCAAACCTGTATTTTCTAACACCTGTGTGTATCGTGTGGACAATCTGACACTGGCCAGTTATTGAATTTTTTTTGTGTGTGTGTGCAGATGACAACAAGGCGCTGTGGGGCATCAACATCATGAAGAAGGCGAAGAAGACGGGCAGTCCGAAGGCTTTCGGCGTGAGACTGGAGGACTGTCAGCCTGCCGTCAACCACAAAGTGAGCCTTCAGTGTTTCATGAGGAAATATGAACAACCACACCAACATGATTCATGGACTAACAATAAATGCAACTCCACTGTCTGAAAAACTAATGTGATTCTGTGGCAGTCCCTCTTTATTTGGTACTTTCCCTTTTTTCTCCGTTCATATAAGTGAATGTTACAATTCCCTGAGCTGATTGGAGCTGATTCAGATCACATTTGGATCTTAATTAAGGGTTATGAGGAGCAGCTTGTGTGTTTCCACCCCCCCTCCCACCGACTTTGTGATATTTCTTCCTTTAAAGAAGTACACAAAGAACACTGTTTTGTTCTGGTTTCTAAATGGCTACATGACAAACATTTTTAAAAAGAGTACCTTAACATATTCTGAAGATCAATGAGTAAATGATTACTGAAAGAAACCCTTGGGTTATTTAATTAAAAGTTTATCATTAAATTTAGGATTAAATCCTGACAAACTGAGCTGACAAGCAAGATAAGCTGATAAGCAGGAATGTAACTTATTATCTATTTAATGTCATATTGAAAGCATTACCCTGTAACATCTCAAAATACACTTTGTATTGTCACATCTCTGAATAATACTATTTAGGTATTAAAAAACTGTTCAATGCATCCCTGAAAGAGATACAGGTGATGTCACATGCCTAAAGGGCCCTTCAGCCAATCAGAATCATTTAATAAGTTTAGCTAAGTGTCTATTAACTTTTGATTGAACCTAAGACACATTATAAATACTTCAAGTCTGCATGTCTCTGTGTTTCCAAATAGACACAAACCACACTGACGGAAGTCCTTTATTTGCGTGTGTGTCTTTCATTATAAACATCCTTTTGTTGCTCCACTCCATCATTAATTCCAATGCTTCCCTCCCTCCCTGTTTGTCCTAGTTTGTCCCTCTGATCGTGGAGATGTGCTGTGGTGTGGTAGAGGACACGGGTTTGGAATACACCGGAATCTACCGTGTGCCGGGGAACAACGCAATGGTGTCAAACCTGCAGGAGCATCTCAACAAGGGGCTGGACATCAACACAGCTGAGGAGGTGCACAACACACTGCTACACACACCTTTCCATCTGTGTAAACGTGTTACCTGTAGCCATAACTAAGAATATTTAAGGTACATTAGAAGCGTTTATGTTTAAATGCTTTACAGTAAACCCTGTCCTTTGTGTCTCCACAGAGATGGCAGGACCTGAACGTGATCAGCAGCCTGCTCAAATCGTTCTTCCGGAAACTGCCTGAGCCTCTTTTCACTGATGGTGCGTCCTCTCATTAGTTTATTGTAAAGCGTGGCATGAATCAAAATGATCCTCTGTAGTGCACATTATAAAAGTAGGGCTGCAACTGGATGCTTTTTCCAGTTTGTATACAAATAAACATCGTTTAATGCCTCTTTCTCTACCTGTATGAAACCTCATGCGGAAATATAAAAGCCTATTATTGTCATATGTCTACTCTGTCTACAGACAAATACAATGATTTCATTGATGCCAACCGTATAGAAGATGCAGAGGACAGACTGAAGACCATGAAGAAGCTGGTATGTGTCACAAAGCAATGAATGTGTTCTCCCTTTACTTTAAAATCTATTTTATACAAAATTCATCATCCTTTTGTCTCCAGCTCCATGACCTCCCAGATCATTATTACCACACCATGAAGTTCCTAGTGGGTCACCTGAAGAAGGTGGCAGATAACTCTGACAAGAACAAGGTAAGCTGTGCGCCTCTCAGGTAACACAATCATGCATTGAAGGTCTCTATTATTCTATATTTGAACAATCTATTGTAGGGCCATATCTATGCAAAACATGTCTCTGCAGCGTTTTGCTCAAAATCCCAAACAGATCCCCCATTGTAGCATGCCTCATCCCCCTCTATTTCAGCCCTGTTCCTGAAGTGCTGATTCTGTGACTGTAGCTTTAAATGAACTAGCTGCTGCTGGCTACGCCCCTTTGGAGCTGCTGCTGGCCACACCCCTTTGGAGCGTCATGATCTCTCTCAGCTCAACCCTCAGCTAAACGCTGCCGTGATTAAACGCCATATTATGTTCCAAACCACATCCAGCATTATTTCTGAAACAGTATGGAGCTCAAACGTTTCTCTCTGTTTACCACAAGGACAGGACCTTTATATTACACGTAGTCTCTCCAGTACAGTGCTAGCTCCGAGTTTTAGCGATGTTTGCTATTGTAAACACAGACCATAATACTTCCAAAACAGAGTGGTTTCAGCTGCTGACTGTATATTGGGGACGATAGGTTGGGACTTATCACGTGGACGGGACGTTGCCAGGAGTTCAATGTAAAGTCAGTCCACATTTCCCTTATGACGTCATATGAACAGCAAATCTGGAACAGCTCGTTTGTAAAAGAGAGAAGGTTGTATTTTCTGACAATTTGAAGAAGACATACCTTTATTAATCCCTTACAGGGAAATTGCTTTCTCTACTCTGTTGACACACATTAAACACACAGAGGAAATACATGCACACACAACCACATGCAGAGGAGAGGTGGCAGAGCAGAGAGGCAGCCAGGTACCCGGCGCCAAGGGAGCAGATAGAGGTTAGGTCCCTTGCTCAAGGGCACCTCGGCAGTGGCCTAGGAGGAGAACTGGCACCTCTCCAGCTACCAGCTCACTCCATATTTTTTTTGGTCCAATCGGGACGTGAACCGGCGACCCTTCTGTCCCAAGACCAAGTCCCTACTGACTGAGCCACTGCCGCCCCAAATTTGTGATTCTCCTTAGACACTGAGGACATATTTTTGCATAAAAGACATCAAAAAGTGCCTTTTGCATAATAGGGGACCTTGAAGGTTAGACATGATCTTAACTTAGAGATGATTTCCAGATGGAGCCGAGAAACCTGGCTCTGGTGTTTGGTCCCACTCTGGTGAGGACGTCAGAGGACAACATGACAGACATGGTGATCCACATGCCTGACCGCTACAAAATAGTGGAGACACTCATCCTGCACGTAAGAACAAAGAGCTAATGCATAAATACTCCCCCACTCTGTGCTTGGTTTGTCATTAATGCTGTGTTGCTTCAACAGCACGACTGGTTCTTCACTGACGGAGAGCTTGATAAGGAGGAGAAGGTATGTTAGTCATGTCATCAAAACAGGGAATGTTTGTCCTCATTTGTACGACTATTTTGGGTAGTATTACATTTCTGGGTGTGTGGTGTGTCTGTGTAGACTCCAGAAGACAAGCGGAACATGCAACCTGTTCCCAACATCGACCATCTGCTGTCCAACATCGGCAGGCCGGGCATGCCGGGGGAGGCCTCAGGTGAGGACGTGGGATTTAATGCGTGGCATGAGAGATGCACCTTAACTTTGAGAGGATATCTTAAAACTTAACTAAAGCCAGTACAGTTGCTGTGTGTCCTTAGTAATGGTAAGGGTGCCAAGATTTGTACTGTAAAAACAAAAGAACAGGGCACTTTTGTCCCGGGGGGGGGGCTCCTTTATAAACCCCATGTGGCACTCTCTCTGGGCATTGTCTATGTATAAGTAAGAATTTGGTATTTAAATTGACTATTTTTGAGTTATAATGTTTTAATCAAGAAATGTATACGTATACGTTTAAATATGTCACTATTTGACATGCTTTTACAGCAACAAACTTTTTCAAAAGCCTATTTGTACAAACAAATGAATTCAAGTAGCTAAAAAATGATTTTGAAACCAGCATTATTATGCACATGGTTTAAGATTATCTCCATTTGATCTATACTGACCCCTGAGCCTGAACGCTTCCTAACTGGGTCTTTTCCTTAGCTATAGAAGAAGCCTCCCATGACTAATACCAATTAAACCTTAATGTTTAATTGCTGCCTTACAATCCTCACTGCTACTTACTCTGACTCATTGCCTTCAGTAGCTCTCTTTAATCTCCCACTGTTATTTCTCTGCCTGAGTATACTCATGATGTTTCCTACTTTTTTTTAACTATCTCTCTTTCTTTCCGCACCTTTCTGCTCTCTCTTCTCTAGCTGAGACAGTGGATCAGCCTCTTCGGTAGGACCAGGTTTTCCTCCTTGTGTGTTTGGTGTTTCTATTTTTTTCCATCTGTCTTAGTTCCCACCACTGAACCGTCATGCCCATGTCTTGCTGTCAGGGCTTGAATTTGTGTTGACTTGTCGTCACAGTGCAGGGGTCACAGTCCGGTGCATGACAAATACACCATGTGTAGATTGGTGCACAAAGTTCACAAGCACAACAAGCTCATACAGCCCTGTAGAAACCACTCCACATTTTTCTTAAATCTTTATCTCTACATGTATGGCAGCTATTCCAGTGTCTGTTGAATTCCAACACAGAGAAATGTTGTCAGTAGTTTATAGAACAACATTTTAAAAATACCATTTAACTCAAAGGCTTACTGATAATGCTGAAGTGGTCTAATTTTTTTTCTTCCGAAGCTGTATGAGCATGGTAACATAAAACAAACGGCATCGTTGGGGTCCAGCTCAGCCATGACAGGGGCGGAGAGATGGTTGTGTAGTACAGGACGGTGTCTCTGAGTTTATCCTGCGCTGTAAAAGAAAAAGTGGAAACACATTTGGCGGCATCATGTTGCATTAGAGATATTTTAAGTTCCATGACTTAAGACAAGTCCTCTTTTGGAAAGTATTCGTACAGTAGAACACAGAAGTGTTTTGAAAACTTTCCTTTTTTATGAAGACAAAAGTTTAGGAAAGTTGCCAGTGTGCAAAAACAGCATTTTTGTCTGTTTTGACACCCAGACATGAACTGACCCGTGACTCCTGTACCATCACGCCACTACTCATTAATGTTTAAGGTAGACTCTGGTCATTTTGCCACCTTAAGTAGCAACGCAGTGAAACAGTTTGATTCTGAAGCTGAATCCTCCTGTAAGGGCCAGAGTTCTGCTGCAGCAGTGTGTGCTGTGATAAGACCCCACCTCTAACACTACTACCAGCACGTGTCCAGGGACGACACGGTTCTAACCACCTCTCCTTCTTCACAGATTCCACCACCAGCGATTCTCTTAAGTCAAAGGTGAGCAAGACATCTCTAACTTGTACTTTACTCTGGGAAAAGGATCAGGGATTCTGGAATATGAAATATGGGGTGTCCATTATTTGACATTTATAAGCTGTGGTACAAACACATAATCATAATAATAACCGATAACTCAATATAGTATATGATTCTGAAATGGGCCACTACGAGTACTGTTACCACTAATACTTAAATATAACTTGATGCCAGTACTTTTTTACTTTTACTGTGAATGCAGGAGTTTCATTTGTAACAATTTATTTTTTAAATGTAAAAGTGGTACTTTTACTTAAAATTCTGAGTACTTCTTCCACCTCTGACTGTGATTTTACCCTTTCAGTTTTCATCACTCTCCAAAAAGGACCTGAATGCCAGGGACTTCCTGCCCAAGTCCATCATCTCTGCTGTGACCCGCAAACGTAAGAAAAGCCTCAGCCCCCACCTGCAGGATGACAGCGCCGACGAGGACTCGGAGCACGAGCCCGTCAAAACCAGCAACTACGGGGGAGGAGAGGAGGAGGAGGAGGGAGGCGAGGAGGAAGTGGAGAGAAGGAAGGAAGAGGCGGCCATGGGAGAACATACAATCCCTAAAAAAGAAAAAAGGGTGGAAGAGGAAACGGCGGTGAAAGCTAGAGAGACCTCCGAGGGACACCATCCTGTGGCTGGAGAGGAAGGGTCTGAACAGGAAGTGGGGAGTGGGGCAGGGAGAGCTGCAAAACATTTTCAAAAGGAGAGCAGGCGGAGAACCACCTTGCCTCGAAATGTGCCGCAGCTTCGTCCAAACAGTTTCCACTGCCCACACTCCAGACCACATACCCAAGACCCCCAACAGAGTCGACTCCCCCTTCCAATATGAGGCCTCACAATCAGGCCAGAGGACATCCCATAGTACCCTTCTGGATCCGCCCCACCCGGCTTCCCAGCCTCTACCAGTCGTCCAGCTTCTATGGGACCCAGCAGCCAGACTGGAACCAGTCAGTGCCAGTCCGCTACAGGAAGACGAGAGGGGAGAGGACCAGAGCCGTGTCCATGAATCTGGACCTGGAGCTGGGCAGGGGTGAGGACAGGGTGAGAGGATGGAGAGCAGAGAGGGTGGAGGTGGGCCGAGTCATTGAAGGAACACCAGGTCAGGCTGCACGTGTTGGGGTTCCTCAGGGATTAATTGTAGGACCTGGGTCAATTCAGGAAATGGATCCTCTCCCTCGTCTAGCCCAGGAGCCTACCCCTCACTCCTCCTCTTCCTCACCTGATTCTCACCCTGTGGTCCTGAGGAGGTCGGGTTTGGCCCCGCGGGACAAGACGAGGGCATGGCGGCGTCACACGGTGGTCGTTTAACAGCTTCCCCTATTAACGCACGCGCCCTTTACTCACACACGCCGAAGCGCTGTCACTGCATGTTGCTCTAGGGATCTGACATCATGAGCAGCTGTAGTTTCATTCCGAGATTATATCAGCTCCATTTAAAACATTAGACCCATAGGATTCAAGCTATGCATCTTTAACCCTTTACTTACAAAATAATTGTTAATTTCCTTATCGTATGACGTTGTACATTTTAAAAGAGCATTAGGACTGTAAGGTAAGCTGAGGTACAGTTTTCAGGGAAAACAAACGCCTGTGGGATCCACAACACTATATTTACATCAGATATCATTTAGCTGACTTACATACAATTCAATCCAGAAGACATGCCAGCAATTTAAAGTTAATTATCTTGCCCAATGGGTTCGGCTATACTCCGATATGTTGTGGGTGAACTACTGTATCTGACAAGCTAACATGCTAATGTAGCGGCTTGGTACTCTCTCGTTGCGTTGTGTATTTCACAGTCACCATAGACATCTTAGCTAGGTAACATGCTGATGTACAGTTAGCTTGGTGGCTAACAGAACAATAACTCGCCACAGTTTGATGAGAAGAGGTTGATTTAATGTGTGACCCAGAGGATAAACCGCAGTAGCTTCTCCTGCTCCACAGCTGACTCATCCTAATGTCCATCACCTGAAGAGTCACCAGTCAGCACGTTTGCTGTTGGTCAGCAGAGAACATTCAAGGATTTTACAAGTGAATCCACACCATAGCAGCCAGATATTGCAGCTTTAAATGTTGGCCAGACAGGGGCTTAACAATAATTTAACCTGAAGAGGTTTATTGAATGATTTTGGGAAAATGTGGCAAAATATCTCTTCAGATGAAGTGAAAATATTGTCATAATCTGGCACATAGACAACCATATCACAAAGAGTAATGCAGTGAATTGCAGAGCATATTGCTAAAGGTATTGAATGCATGAGATCATTCTAATGTCACAAGTACATTGCTCTCGTTCCTTAAACTACCAAAACAAGTTGCTGCATGTGAGGTATTTTCTTTTGAAATGTATGGGTGGATATATTCCAGGGAAGTAAAACCTCTAAAATTACAAAACAAAAACTTACACTTTAATGAATAACAGTTATCATGTTATTAACGCATGTCTCACAAGATTCTGATTGAATCAATCTCACTAAAATGTGTTCCGGTAATCTTTTACAGTGCTATTCCTGATACAACCACTAGGTGGTGCCAAAGTAAGGAGTCCTACACAGGGGCATTATTTTATATTTCTAAAAAAAATGTTTTGGAATGAAACCCTTAAGTTGTACATTTAAAAGAAGTTTAAAATGAGAGAAAGCCATATGAGATGACAGAAATGCATCTCCTGCTGCCTCACCAGCAAACCCTCAGCAGTCCTTGCCACAGGTCTTATGCAAAGTGCTGTACATGCTGCCGTCTTCCCACTAATGATGTCTATGACAATACCCACATGGGCAAATATCACTTATTCACGCCTACCTGCCAGCTTCAGTTTACTGCTCTGCCCTCTAAAGCTCTTCCAAAGCCTCCTGAGGCCCCGCAGGGACCCTCACTCACTCTCTGGATGATGGCACTTGGGCATTATGCCAAAACTTCCATGTGTGCATGGGGTCAGTGAAGTGTTCAACACAAGCCTGTCCTACTGCCGTGTGTGTGTGTGTGTGTGTGTGTGTGTGTGTGTGTGTGTGTGTGTGTGTGTGTGTGTGTGTGTGTGTGTGTGTGTGTGTGTGTGTGTGTGTGTGTGTGTGTGTGTGTGTGTGTGTGTGTGTGTGTGTGTGTGTGTGTGTGTGTGTGTGTGTGTGTGTGTGTGGGGAGAGGATATTCAGAGGAAACTAACAAACTGTTTAAGGCAGCTATGCGACATCATGCCAAAATGATTTTCCTTTTTTTATGTTTGGTTAATTGTACAGTATCAGCGGAATGGAGCCAGGAAATTACCTGCGCACAGCGAGGCTCCGCTTCATACATGATATCAGTGTTACTGTTGCCATGGCAGCAGTTGGAAGTGGGTGAATAAGCTCCTTACATCCAAACGCCACAGTCTTACCTGAGTGATACTTTTTCCTTTCCACGTTTTCACTGTTTTTGCTCCCGTTAACACATTTTAGTTGTTTAAGTCTGAAAAGATCAAATGGAGCGGACTGTTTGTCTTAATCATATCTAGTCTGTCCTCTGTCCTGTGCATGGACTTTATGTATCTGGGTGACTGTGCGTGGACCAATTTTGTAACAGTTGTACAAAGCCTTGTTAAGTTAACCTGTGTATATAATTATTATACATAATATATTAAATTATTTGTTTTGGAAAACGTAGTGTGTTTGTTTTTTTGATTCAAATGTGAGTTTCTGTGGAAGCAGTTGGTAATGTGTGCATGTGGAGCACAGACAGGAGAACCCCCTCCTCTCAATCTAATCTAAGCAAGTGGCTTGTTTATCAGTTGTGTGTGCATTTTAGGGTATACACAAAGACAAAATGTATCCAGATATCTGCATTACTCATGTTACATTGGAACCCTTGTATTTATTTGTATTTACTTTGAGATTGGAATTACATTAGAAAATAGCAGGGGTTGAGCATCCTGTCCAATACATTTCTACATATTCAAAACACACCCACCTACAAAATGCAATTATTTAGAAATAATTTCACTGTTTATGAACATTTATGATAGTCCTAAAAAGTCCAAACTAAAACATTAGTAGTGGTTCTGTAAGGTTGTGTGTGTAAGCTTACAGTGAGTTTAACACACGTATGTATTTTAAAATAGGGTTGGGTATTCCAAGATCCTTTGTTGTAAATATTGAGCGCCATTTCCTCCATGAAGTAAACCAGCCTCCCTGTCCTCACATCCCCGGACTGTAAATGTATTAAACAGCAGCCAAATCAAACAGTATGGAGTGATTTGTAAATATGAATAACCATTTGACTCAAATATATTTTTCTCCCAGTGAAATTGGCATGGGACTTATTTTTACCCTCTCAAAGAACCGGAATCAGATCTGGAATCGTTAAAATCCAAATGATACCCAACCCTAATTTATGGCTCAATTCCAAACTGCCCCCTACACACTACCCCTCCATTTGCGCCTTCGTGCGGAGCGTCCTCCACAGTAAGTGCCATTCCAAACCAACGAGTGAGGGGGGGAGTGGGTTATCAAGCCCTCCAACAGCAAGTCTGCAGAAGTCAGTGTTAAAAATAAAGAGGTTTGCAAATAAAGAAACGCCAGTAAAGATTTTTGGAGTTTCCTTTACGTTATTATTGAATTTTTTGACCAATAGATGCTGATTTGAAACCGTTGTTTCGGTATTTCCTGTTTCTGTCGGAGAGAGGGGAGTTCGTTCAAGAGCTTGCCGCTGTATTCACACCCTCCACCGGAAAGAAGGGAGCCTCTCAGCTGCGAGTGAGACTACAGACGGAGTTCACTCCATCACGGAGCGGGAGTGGGCAGGGTGTGGTTTGAGCCTATAACAGTGATAAACACAATGTACCTAGTCACCAGTTATGTAAACGTGGTGTTATTCACATTTGCACTAAGTTTCCTAATACCTTATGTTTGTAACTTATTAGAGTGTGTACTCAGCGTTTAGCCAGCAGCTGTTACTGTTCGCTGCTGAGAAACGACGCTAGTGATAAAATATCAAATGTGCCACTAATAACTTCACACAACGCAACATTTTAATCAATATATATTTTTTATGTCAGCTCATGCATTGGTATTATACATTGTGACGTGGTCATTGTATTATACATTCATCACGGGGGGGGGGGGTTAAAAACACTTCTTCCATCATTTGGTGACAATGGTTCAGCTACATTAGTCATTCTGTATTTTAGCATTTCAGGTTACAAAACAATATGACCATGTTAAAAATAATGTTGGATTTACTAAATTAGATACACAATTAGTGTGGCGGCGATAAAACCTGTCTTCTGCATGGACTGACGGAGAATGGAAGAGGCTAGTTCACTGGGAGACTTAAATATAAGTCAAAGAGGAACTGACAAACAATCCGAGGTGAAAGTCAGATCTGAGAGAATAAAGTCCTGCGTGACTGATTATCAGTAGATCGACTGCTTCCATTTAAAGGCAGATACTTTGGCTGTTTATAATATTCTATTGATTCCTTAAAACATTGATCTAAGGTAGCAAAAGTGAATGGAAAAGGTGACTGTACATTGTGTCTGACTAATTAATTTAACAATATAAATCATCTCTTTGTTCTGGTTCATGATCAGTATCTGCTCCCTGCTGCCTGTCACCAGCCGGCTGATTCCTCCTGAATAATTTAAATAAAGATGTACTGTAGTGAGTGAGAGGATCCTGAGGTGAACCACGGTAATGTCTCTCCATCAGAACGCGTCCTGCTGCTTCTCAGTGCGGGGGAGGAGCCTCCTCATTGGTCCAGCCTGGACTCCGTGTTGCTGTACAACTGAAGCTCTGATGATACCTACAGGGGAGTGGTTCCGATTGTTCCTCATCGTTCTTCATGAAGATACGCGTCCTCTCTTCTGGGCCCTCCTCAGCAGGTAGACCAGCCCCTGAGCGACGAAGGGCCACAGCAGGAAAAGGAGCATGGTCTGCCCCGACGCGTCAAACAGCCCCCACCGCTCGTCCTGAGGGGACAAGCACACACCAGAGAGTATTAAAGGGGCCCTGTTAGGCTTTCTGGGGTTGTCCCTATCCTGTAGTGTGTTCTATAGGTTTTGTGTGCATGTAAATGGTCTGCAGAGGCTAGAATCCCTTTGTTCCCTCCAGAGGGAGTAACCTGTGCACCCTAAGCCTAAGAATAATAGTCAGAGGTAAAGGAGATAAGAGTCGGACCTTTATAAGGAAAAAACTTCTAAACAATAAAGGCTTCTATTTTATGTTAGTAGTTTTCCCAAGCAACATTCTCTATTCTTACTCAAGAGATTAAAGAATGTTCACTCACAATTAAGTTGTACTTGTTTGTGTGTATAACAGACACTGGTAACATCATTTTATTAATTTTATTTCCACAAGGATATTTTAAACCCCTGCAAATAGATGTTTCTTGACAAAAATAAAATTGTATAAACAGTATATTGTTTATCTTGATTTGAATATGCTGCTCCTCTCTTACCTGCTGTTTTGAAGCTGAGGCGGCACACTGTGCACATGTTCTCCACTCTGAACCCTGAGCCTGTCAACACAAACACATGAGCTTCAGAGACCATTAACATCCCTTCAAACACAACACTGAAAATAATCTGTGGTTTATTTCTGTCTGAATGTCCTTCTGCTGAGGACAGCGGGAGCACAGGCTCCTGCAGGAGGACCTCTGGCTGCTGTTGAAATACTGATAGAAGTTATTGTGCTAGGTTTCAATAGTTTAAGCTTAACTTAGAAAATCCATTTATCTGCTAAAACTACAAGAGGAGTTTGAAAAGGCAATTCATCTCCATTCAGAAAAGAAGCATTAAAACATATATACATTTTGCCATCATGCAGACAGACCTGACAAATCATTCATTCAGGGTTTTTAATAATCAATATCAATATGTAGTTATTTCAGCTTTGTTTTTATGTGTTATTTTATGATATGAACCCAAACATAGGTTCCTAATAAAATCCCTCAGTGGCCGCCATCATGAGAGCTGTTTGATTCTCTAGATCACTTTTGACTTTTTCCCTGAAAAATGATCAAATAAAGTCAACATGTCTCAGTGTTAACTGAGAGCTGTCGGGTTTCTTAAACTGTTAAAAACATGTTTGAATGGTGATGTACAGTTGCATTAAATTGTTAAAATATTTTCATACAATCATACGTATAATCCACTGTACGGGACGGCAGTCTCTTCTCCTAAGCCCTTTTGAGTTCTCCTATCACCTTTCCTTAACCACATGACGTTTCACACAGGGGTCAATGAATAGTGGTTAGGAAAAGACGATAGGAGCTCATTTTTGGACCATTCGACCTTACACCAGTATCACAGGGCTAAACCCCCCCCCCCCACATAACATGTTGAGCTTACATGTGTAGCAGCAAGCCTCTCCACCACCTCCAGCCGGTCCATCACGCTCCTCATGTCCTCCCTCAGCCGTCGCAGCGCCAGCACGATCTGCTGCTGCAGCTGGGCCTCGTGCTGCCGCTCCACCCCCCCATCAGAACCGTCCCCGCCGCCTCGGCCAGCCCCTCCACCGCCGCCAGGGGCCCCCCTCCTCGGACTGCCCTGAGGTACACCACCTGCACAGCAGAACAGATTATATGAAGCTCATCCATCAGGATAATCACACATACAGTCAGAGTAACGGAAAGGTGGGGGGGGGGGGTTCTAGTGTTGCAGTTTTGTTAACTACATTAAAAACCTTTCATAATGACCTCAGAGTTATTCCTTACACACTTATAATCAAAGAGGACCCACAATCATCGGATATCCACACCTGTGCCTACCACACACTTACGACTATTTATATATCTCAGGGCTGTCAATCGATTCAAATACTTATAGATTATAAAATAGATTCATTATTTATCGCAAATCATTTGCATGTTTTTATCTATACTAAATGTACCTTAAAAGGGACATATCACATGTTTTGGTGAGTGGACAAATAGGATTGCTTTGTAATAAATTATACATTTGTTTATTTATTATAAATCAGTCATTACTATAAATAATCATTTTATAATCAGTATGAATGATAAATGATGTTTATTAGAAATGAGGTTTTTCAATACAGTAAACATAATTGTTATTGCAACAACCCGCCACAAAGATAAATCTCCTCCAGAAGCTATGAATCTATATCTCTATGTATATATATATATATAAAATATGAGTTTATATTCTTAACAAAGTACATCTCTTCTCTGAAATCAGCCGATAAATTAACAGAAAGAAAACACACAAAGTCAGCTCTTTAAAATGTGCTGTACACCGTGCTGCAGCAGCTTACGTTCTCTCCAGTTGTGGTGTGAAGCCTCCCGCCCACTGTCTCGGCTCCTCCGGCTGGGACCCTTCCCGTCCTCCGCCCCCTCTCCACCTTGCCCCGCCCCCACCTGCCTCGCTTCCAGACGGCCTTCCAGCTGCTGGCTCTGATGGGGAGGCGACTCCGGGGACGCGTGGCCATTGTGAAAACCATTGGTCTTTACAACGGTCAGCTGTAAACATAGATGTAAAGCCTTTGGAACGTTCTTATTGGCTGAGACTGAGACTGTGAATATATTGAGTTTACTCTCTCTGCCTCGTACCTTGATGTTGCTGAGCTGCTCCACAGAGTCCACAGAGTCACAGAAGATCTCGCTCTCTGAGTCGCTGGTCAACACCACGCCCTCACACACTCCAGAGTCTGCAGAAAGACAAGCATTCAGTGAAGAGGATGGCTTTGAAACAAGGTCGAAAGTTAAGGGGCTCGAACAGAACCAATGTGTAGAAGTTACTCTACTATTAGAGATGGGGGAAATAATCACTACATCACAGTATCTCGACACTCAACGTGGCGACATTGTACCGATATTTTATGATATAAACTATTCATAATGTGAATCCAAATAAAAGTTGTTGGTAACAGCTGCTTTTTTAATCCACTAGATGGTGCTGAGCTTTCTCTTGTGCAGTCATGGCCAGGGGTAAAGTCAGTGGGATTGGCAGGAAGTTAGTCCAAACAAAGATGGAGTAAGCGGAGAAAGAAATCAGAAATGCGCCATATCGCAATATATCATATCGCAATACTTAGCGTATCGTAGAATCGCAATATATCGTATCGTGGCTTAAGTATCATGATAGTATCGTATAGTGGGGACCCTGGTGATTCCCCCCCTATCTACTATATTTCCATTTTCCACCGAGGCCTTCCTGTTTTTACTGTAGCAGCATTGGCACAACGTCAGACGCTGAACAGCAACATATATCAGCGTGTGAATCATTCATTAGTATGCCTGATAAATGTTCAGCAATGTTGAATTTTATATAACATGCAACGCGTTGTTCAATTAAACATGCTGTAGACAATTCATGTACTATTTAGTTTGTTGGCTGTAAGTTTTGATTAGTCAGACTGGCTTTATGGCTACGCTCACATCTTCAGTGTAATACTAGAGAAACTTCATAATATACAATTGTTTATTTATGGCAGTTTGTTGGCAAACAATGTCAATTAAAACTGCATAAAATGTATTGGGAACTGTGCATCAGGTGACGGAACTGGTGTGAAATACTACTTTCCTGCCATCACCTTATTCTGAATTATAGTGGCATACTCTGATTGGTGCAAATGCAATAGGGTTCTTGAGATTTGTTGAACCAAATGCAATTCAAACTAGCCCCAGCAGATAAACTAGAACTCATTTCAGTAGAAAAGAGGTTTAATATAGTACTTCCTGTTGGAACAGAGCTGGACTAGTTATAAACCTGGTAGGTTATCTAAGAATGTCCACAGTAAGATAGAACCGTTTGAATATGGCTTAGTTTCAGCCCTCTGTTTGAATTAAAGAGGGTTATTTACCTTTTCTAAAGTGGTCTGGAGTGCATAAATCTTAAAGGTTGGCTTGGTGTTTCAGTGTGTGGACAGAGCTCCATCCTGTACATACCATTGTGGATGCTGCTGAGCTCTATGACCTCAGGCAAGGGGAACAGGTCTGGATAGGAGTCCTCTAGAGGAGGGGAATGTTCCTCAGGATCGCTCTGCTCCAGATCCTTCCTCTCTGCTTTCCCTTCAGCACTGCCGTCCACCCCTGCAGGAACAGAGACACCATGATCAAAGGTCCCTTCATTGGCCTAAGAGCAGGGCAACCAGTCCATGTGAGCACTGTACACACGCCTGACAGTTGAAAAACACTGGACACAAAGTTCAAATGAACCAATATTTACATTCCCTCAGGGAGAAATACATCCAGCCAGAGTCAGCTGCAGAAACACAATCTGAAAACAGCATTTTACTTCACTACTCTCTTAGTTTATATGTATGTAACTATGACTGATGTATTATCACTGTAGAAATGTGTCCATCTGATGAATAGATACAATATTAACGATATTATACCACTCCAAATAAGAGGATTTTCAAAAAACAGCAATATTTTTGTCTAAAAGCAAATAATTGTGTAGAATCTATAGGCCACATTATAATAGTTTCAAGACAATCCTTTTAGATATCCTGTTTGGAGTGTTTCGAATAACCTTTAGATGTGTTGTCCCATTAATACTACCCAATACAATACTGATGAAGTTTGTTCGAAGCAGGTCCCCATGACATGACAGCAGGTATGACCGACCTTCTCTGAGTTTGAGCAGCGTCTCTGGAGGCCGTGGCATGTCATCCATCACCAGGTAGAGCGGCTCAAAGTGGTGGAAGAGCGAGGCCGTCTTCTCGTTCATGGGAACGCTGTCGATGACCTGAGGAGTCAGAGGAGACCTTTAATCACCACTGGACTGATAGTCACCTCTTTTTTTTTATTGCTTCACTTCATATTCACAATGTGACTTTGAATTGATTTGATTCAAGAGCTAAGAAACAAGAAACCCCAAAAGATCTAAATAAAATACAACATATTGTTAATAGACACTCAGCATGTTAGCATAACAGCGTTGGACTAAGCTTTCCGCTGATTCGCTTCTTTTTTCTCTGCAGTTATGCCAGAAATGCTACATGCAGTTTGAAATATGTGAATGGAATACATGTGTATTATAAAGGTACCTCCTGTGCTACTTTCTTCATCTCGTCCACATACGCTGCCATGGCGCTCTCAGTGTTCATCTCCCCCAGCCGGATCCACGCATCCCTAACACACACATATACACACCATGCTTCAAGTTACCAAGCTACACACACCAGTTCTGCCTTAAAAATGATATGCAAACATATGGAAAACTGTCATCTATGCTTTTATTACATCCAGGTCAGATTACTCTGGAGCTTCTCCTGGACTATTTTCAACACTGCACAGGTTAACTTTGCTATGTATAGTCTCATGCAATGAGAATTGTAGGGTGTTATTACACAAGATTAAGAATGTAAAGTAAATGTGCGGCTCAAAACACACATTGCACCTTTAAGCAGGACATTCTCCATCAGTAACTTGCTGACCCCAGAGTAACTAAGTTACATTTGTCTTGCTGCTGCTCATAAGAAAGAGCTAGGGTGTTGTTTTGCGACCCTTAAATGACACTCACAGACAAAGTTAACTGAATTACTCTGATCACAACAAACTCAGTGAACAGAAATGTATAAAACTTGTGTTTTAGTGTTTACTGGAAACATTTATCATTGATTTCTAAAGCAAACAGTAGAGCTGCTAATTAGCTCCTGTATGTGCTACTGAAAACTGACCTGATTCATCACAATGACACACAAGCCCTCACACACACATACACACACCATTTGTAGCGACCAACTGGGTCCCAGAAGCCGGGTCGGGGAACAGTACAGGGTCCACACATCGCCTGCTTGTACAGACTGTAGAAACGCAACATCACCTCATAGGACGGCCGGTAGGAGCCTGCGGAGACACACACCATTAATCAGCAGGGTTCAACTGGCTACTGACTTCTACTTCTACCTCAACGGAGAACCTACATAGAGACTACTATGATGCATCCATTAAACCAAACTCTATTAAAAATGTTGAGCCAAATTTTTTAAAAAGAGCCACTCTGGAATTCGACTCGATGGTGTTTTCAGATAGAGATAATGATGAGACTTTTCATTCAGAGATCTGCTTGATACAATTACAAATTATCCAGAAAACAATACATAGTTATTAAGACCTTACTACGTGTTGGCTGCTGCACTGGGCTACTCCAAACCAACTGTTCTGAATGATGTTGGTTTGACACTGACTGTGCACAGAGCAGCACAGCGGGAACCACAGCTGTAATAACAGGTCAAGCGGCAGAGGCTTCTACTGTGTGATCAGCAGCAGACCTTCTGACACATCGTGTGTGAGACAATGGGATGGCTGTGAACGGCTGTATACCATTTTTGGGGAGGTTATGGATGACATCCACAGCAGCCTGAAAGCGCTTCTGGTGATCAACCACAGGCTGTGCCATAGCCAGGACTGGCATGACACTGTTTAATCTAGCTTCAGGGACGGGTAAACTGGAGCTGGGAGAGCACGCGCACGCGCACGCGCACGCACACACACACACACACACACACACACACACAAAGTTAAGGAGTGGAATCATAAACGGACGTCACATGACGTACACTTTGATCTAACGATACTGCATGTAGCATGCAACACTCAACACTAAGTACTGTATATTTAACTCGTTACTTTTGTAACATGTACCATACACTTTATAGTCAGGTTCTGTTTATCAATTTAATAAGAAACACGTAGTGCAAAAAAAGAGTTAGCTAAGCTAGCCAATGTATTCTAGCTAACCAGGTTGTGCAAGTGTGACGTTAGCTTAGTTAGCAGTTAGCTCTTTAACTTGTCTTACCTCACTCGCTGCCACTTGCCATCACCAGACACTGTTAGCAGGCGGCTCGGTCTGTATCAGGAGTCCACAGGGATGTGTGGTCTTTGTTATGTATGGCTTTACTTTCTTTGGCTGTACAGTGTTGTTAGTACCTGACAGGCAAAATCTACGGACACTTCTCCTTCTGTTGCTTGTTTTCTGAGGTAGCTGTTGGCACCTACCGACTGGACGCATTACCGCCACCTCCTGGACTGGAGTGCACACAGCAGATTGGCAGAAAAAAGAACAGCAGATTGCTTAATGTAATACTTTCATTTTCATTAAGTGATTCTGACATTAACTCATTTTTTTTTAGCCATACCTGTTCTAGTGTATTAAAAATCAGTTACTCACTTGTCTAATTGTATTTTCTATTATATTATCCATGTGTGACCTCTTATCTGTATTGTCCTGTTTCACTCTTACTCTGTTTCTGCCATAACACATGAATTTCTGTATGGGGATCAATTAAAAAAATATCTGACCTTATCTTGTCTTAAGTTTGACAGTATCTGGTTTATAACAATTACCAGCATCTCGACTATGTATTTATATTCTCATATCATTTTTTAAATATCTAGTATGTATTGCCAGCGCAGTGAGGGTAGCAGAATAGAAGCTCTGTTTCAGGTAAACACCAAGTCATTGAAGAGCCTCTACAGTGGCAGTCAGCAGAAGTCAGTATGTGGCGCACTATGGCCCAGATTATGTTTCAGCAGAAAGTATGAGGAATAAACAGCTTCAGATATCAGTCAGAGCATGACTCAGGAGTCAAACTGCGATTCGGTTAAATTGAGAGATTGGTGGATTGACATTGGAAGGCTGTTTCACTTTGACACATGAGCGTCTACCCTCGGTGTATAATCCATTTAACTCCGTTGGTTGTCAAGCTCCGATAGACACCTAACCCTAAAACGCTGGAAATGTTAAGAGTATGCCTTCAAAGTAAAAGCATAACAGTTTCTATATTATGTTTAGTAAATATTTTGAAAATCAAAAACGTGAGGCCAATGGGTTATGTTTCAGTATATTGCAATGGTAAATTAAAAATAATAATAACCACCCACCCCCTCCAGGACACCTTGTCCGCACTGTGGAGCTCCTTCAGTGACAGCTGTCTCATGGAGAGATACCGCAGGTCCTTCCTTCCTGCAGCGGTCAGACTCTATAACCATCATGGCCCCCGGTAGACCCCCACACATATTACAACACTGACTACAACACCCCCTGTTCTGTTAATAACTGTGCAATACATATCTGGCTGCCATACTTCTATTTTTGTGCATTTTGCAATTGTGTGATTCTTGTATATATATATATTTGTTTAGTATCTTGGTGTAACATTAAGCTGTCTTTGGCTCTTTCTGCTGTAATAATGCAAATTTCCCCTCTGTGGGACGATTAATGGTTCTGATTCTGATTCTGATTCTGAACCCAAAACATTAGACAGCTCTAATACTGCAACACCATTTATGGGGCTACAATTTTTCTGAACATTCAAACTTTTTTTGTTAACTTAAATCACATCCAGGACAGCAAAGACACAATTTCTTTCACAATTCATATGAATAAAATGTATATGAAAACATAAACACAGCTATCTGTATAGAGGATTCTGGTATGGGTTCTAAACTCACACCATTCTTTTAAATGTACAGAAAACGCTATTATTTGAGCCTGACAGAATAACATTAGTTGGCCTAAAGAGGACCTATGTCATGAAGAATAAATATTATTTAAGGTTAAATCATATACAATTACAATTAATATCATATGAATAAACTTCCACCGAGGAAGACCATGTGATTGAAAGCTCAAGGAGACGATAGTAAGTTGACAAGGAGTTAAGAATATCTTTCCAAGTAACAATAGGAATAATAATATGTCAATAATCTGGTAATGAGAATGCACATTGATACCTGCCATCCAAACCTGGCAATCACGACTTTTGTTTTGAAGGTCCCCACAGGAAGCTGCGTCTGTTTCAGTTTTTGACGCCTGTGTAAATCATGCCGCTCGGTGTTTATAAATCCATCTGAGTGACATCAGCAGTGAGAAGGTTTGGCCAACCTCCCGTCTCTTCCTCTGGGATAAAAGCATGTGGAGTAGCCTGGAGGTTCTGCTGTTCCCCTGCAGGAGCTCCATGCTGCTCAGCCTCTAACAGCTCATCTCCTGCCCGAGGTACAGCGCCGGATCCGGACAAAGGCTGAAGGAAGGGAAGGAGGCTGAGCGGAGTAAAGCGCGGCTCTCCTGCGTTATGTTGGGCAACAGGAAGAAGGCAGCTCAGGGGGGGAGGAACGGAGCCGGGACGTCCGAGGCTAAGGCCATCGACCCGCTGAGGAACCTGGGTGAGTGCTACTGTAATCTGGATGTGTGCATTGATCAGAGGGTCTGACACTGATGTGGTTAAGGGACTCCATTCATCTCCGACATGCGACCTACTGTACCACTCACTGTACCGTTATCCTCACCCCCTCACCGGGATGAGCAGGAAATATTTCAAATAAACTTTGTTAAATAATAATAATAATAATAATAATAATAATAATAATAATAATAATAATAATAATAATAATACACGTTATTTAAATAGCACACATAGCAGATCATTAGAACATCAAGGATACACCTTAAAAAAGGAAATTAAAAGGCAATAAAGTAGAAGTAGGAAAGCAAAATAAACCAAAACAAAGCAACATTCAAAGAAAAATTGTAAAAATAAAAGGCTCATTGTGTATTTTGGTTATGACCTCAGGAACAATCAAGAGTTTGAGTGTTAGCTGAACCATGTCACACAGATCTCGTGGAGCAGATCACTCTGTTATTTAAAAACGAATTGTTTTGATTGATATGAAGTAAAAGGTTGCACAGAAAGATTGTCTACATTCATCATAATTGTGTTGATTATCTTTATAATTATATCGATCCATCTCAGACCAAACATATTTGTGAAAATTCTTATTACAAATTGTACTGAACCTAAGGTGTCTTACTGCCCAAGAGCAGAAAAACAGCAGAGCTTCATTGGAGAGGCTGAATAGTAAATATTTTTCCCTTTTTTGATAAATGACTAACAGAAGTAACCAAATAAAAAAAGTTTATCTTAAAAGAGTAAGGATAGTGTATGTGTTGAAAGCTAATGGTTAATGAATGAATGTCTGTTTATAACTTGTTAACAACATGTATTGTAAGTTGGAACCCCAACACATGGCGTTTATAGTTTTGATTAAAACAATACAGACTTTTAAAATCACAAAATGTGAAAAGGTGACGGATGTACCACTCAGTCCTGTGACCAGAGGGGTGATCTTGGATCATTTCACTTCGCTTTTCAACTAAAATGAAAATTGTGAAGACTTATGAGCTTCCATGGTATCAATGTCACATTTTTATTCACCTCACACTGAGAGCTTAGCTTCCACTCTGCAGGGACGGGCTGTGTGTGTGTCCAGACTGATTTCAAACTTTTACGTCCAACATGAGAAAAAGTAAACATTTACCAGCTGATCAAGCAGTTCTCCACAACCAGAGGGTATATATAGAGTCACATGTTTCCAGGTACTGTTGCTCAGTATGTTAGCAGCTTCTCTTCACCGTATTCTTCTGCCCCCTTTAAACTATATGCAATATGTGCAGTTCCATCAGACAACTCACGTGTGTCATTAATATGTTTATTAGAAACAGTATATAGTTTGAGTTTGGCGTCTAGGCTCGGGCCTCATCATTCCACATATTAACATAGTACATTGAGTGATGATTAGATAACTATCCCCCGAGCCTACAGATGGAAGCTGGGGAGGAAGCTGGGGTGGTGGTGGGGCAGGCGAGCATCACCAAAGTGAACGCAGCAGCAGCAGCAGCGAGGTGAACACATTAGCAGCGTGGAATCAGCAGCAGTAGCAGCAGCAGCAATAGTAACAGCAGCAGTAGCAGTAGTAGCAGCAGCGAGGTGAACACATTAGCAGTGTGGAAACAGCAGCAGTAGCAGCAGCAGCAATAGTAACAGTAGCAGCAGCATTAGCAAGGCAGAGGTAAGCGGACCAAATTGCTTAAATAGAGCGCCAGGTTAGGAGACTATGTTTGGTTGGTTGCAAGTGTGACGAGGGGCGTTATGTGCGAATGTATCATTGGTGCTCGAGTTGACTGCCTGAACTAGCTCGCAGGCTTCGCCCCATTTCTGTACAGTTCTACAAGTTTTGTCAATTTTTTCGATCCTGTAATTTAAGGCTGAATATAGTACTCTCAAAACTCATTTCATTTGGTAATGCTCAGAAAACTAAATCAAAATTCAGGTCAACTTAAGTTTATGGAGAGTAGGAGGAAGTCATGTGAGGTAAAGAGCCACAAAGTGAAGATGTGGTGGATGGAGGGGTAGGATAGGAACGTTCCACAACGTCAAACTGAAAGTCAGTTGTAACTTTTATCATGCTGACAATTTATTTGAACCCAAACCGCAATCCTTTCCAAATGCTGACCACGCACTTTTCTTATGATTCATAGTTACCCACGTGTTTAGAACTGTGAAAATGTCCCAGTGTGTAAAAGGTCACTCAGGGTGTCATTGGCAAACTATTGTCATATGAGAAATATGTTTTTTTTATTTGGATAAACTGACGCTTTAAAATATGATCCTTCACTTAGACAAGGCGAGGCAAGCTTATTTATATAGCATCTTTCAACACAAGGCAATTTAAAGTGCTTTATAAAAATGAAAGACTTTAAGAGCATTAAGAAATAGTGCAGCGGAAACGCATTCAAAAATGACCCTTTAATAAAATGATTTACTTTGACTACACCTAGATGCCTAGCTTTTTGTTGTTCTGAACATTGCCGACTGAAGCTCAGCGCCTGACTTTTTTTAATAAGCATGAAAGCCCTCCATAGTTTGCCTGCAGAGACAGCTGCAGCATTACTGAGAGTAAATGTCAGAGAGGAGCCTGTTAACACTCACAAAGGTTTACAGTAGCAAGCTGTGGAGCAGCAGCATTTACAAACCAACTGCGACCACATTCTTTTGGTTTCAACATCCAGCTTAATACCATAATTCATATTTATTGTTGATAAGTTAATAGATATTTAATAATAATAATAATACATTTTATTTGAAGGCGCCTTTCTCGGCACTCAAGGACACCGTACATGATACAAACACAAAGACAATAAATGTTGTTCTATATGATGTGAAAAATAACTAACATAACATGTTATAGGGAACTAAAAACACAAAATGTAGTCTTTAAGATAGCTTAATTCAGTCAACCAGTTCCACACAACTGGGTTGAACAAAACGGGGGAAAGCTGGTAAAATGATTGTTACTACTCTACGTGGTTCAGAAATCATCTCATAATCTTAATTAAATCCTACATCAAACTGACAAATTCTTCCTTACCATTGACAACTCCACAGTCCCCCCCTCCCCCCAAGTTAAGACTCTGGGTTTCATCCTCGACAGCACCCTATCTTTTGAAGCTCACATCAACAACATTACTCGATCTGTCTACTTCCACCTCCGCAATGTTAACCGTCTCCGCCCATCACTCACACCCAACAGCACCATCCTTCTCATCCACGCCCTCGTTACATCCCGTATTGATTATTGCAACTCCATCCTCTCTGGTCTTCCTCAAAAATCTCTGCATAAGCTCCAACTGGTCCAAAACTCAGCCGCCTGTATCATCACCAGAACTCCTTCCATGGATCATATCACTCCAGTTCTTCAACAACTCCATTGGCTCCCTGTTAAATACCGCATCGACTTTAACATTTTGCTCTTCACCTTCAAGGCCCTTCACACTCTTGCACCTCCATATCTCTCTGAACTCCTTCACACCTACACTCCCTCTCGTGCTCTCCGATCCTCATCTGCCTTCCAACTCACTGTACCTTCTGCCCGCTTGACCACCATGGGGTCAAGAGCCTTCAGCCACTCTGCCCCTCGTCTCTGGAACTCTCTCTCACAAGACATCCGCAATATGGACTCACTCTCAACCTTCAAATCCTGCCTGAAAACCCACCTTTTTAAACTGGCCTACTCTGTGCCATAATTACTCTAAACTGATTGTTGTTTTTAAGTCTTTCTTTTTTTTAAGTCTGGAATTAATGTTTGACCTTTGTTGTTGCTTGTTCCTAATTATGCTCTGTAAGGTGTCCTTGAGAGCTTTGAAAGGCACCCATAAATAAAATGTATTATTATTATTATCATGGAATTATATCAGATTAACTAAGCATAACGTTTTTGTAGAATGTTCTTCATTTAATTGAATACTTTTGGCTATCAATGTTAATGAGCCTTGTGAAAGTTACTGGGTGTACAAGTTTAGTAACAACTGATCTTAAAGTAAAGTGATTTGTAATAGTGCCCCCTATTTTAAACTTTTATGTTACAGGCTGAGTTTGAACGCACAAAGAGAAGTTGCAACTTGCCCCTAACACTTTAGTATTTCCACTCTAATGCTAACTACTTCAGTACTTTTTTCACTTTCTACATATTTGACAGAGTTACATGTGAAGTTGCAGATAAACATTTCATATACAAAACATTTTTTAAAAAATGTACTGAAGGTTTTCAAATTTAAATCAAAGGCAACTCAGACCACCTACAGCATTGACATGTTTTACCTTTACTGGAATATTGTTTCATTGTCTTCTTTTTGCTTTTTTTATTCAAGACAAGAATGTCAGTGACATTTTGTCAGTAGTTTTCCACGCCTGCAACTCCAAGTGACTTTAGACCCACATAGATAGCCTAAACATGAGAAATCACATGTACCATAATATAACAATCTGTGTGTGTGTGTGTGTGTGTGTGTGTGTGTGTGTGTGTGTGTGTGTGTGTGTGTGTGTGTGTGTGTGTGTGTGTGTGTGTGTGTGTGTGTGTGTGTGTGTGTGTGTGTGTTTGGCCTTCTCATCGTCTCTCTGTAACAGCGTTTGTCGCAACAGCTGCATGCTGGGTAGTCTACCTGTGTTTTTTAATGTCACTTAAAAGAGGTCAACCTGTTTCTGAATGACACAAAAACAAACACACACCCACTCAATTTCTCCCCTGCTCTCCTTATTTACAGTAGCTCTCTGCTGTACACAGGGGAGTGTGTTTTCACAGTTTGAAAACACCTTTGTGTGTGTAATGACCCGGCCCTTCCAAAACCACAGTGAGACTTCTGTTGAGTTGCTGAGTCCTGCTTACTCAGCACACACTCAGCAGTATCTGTGAAGGAGTTGGAAGGCAATGTTACAGTACTTCATAGATTATTTTTTTGCAGCTGAAACAAACTTTCTTTTATTTAGAATATATATGAACATATCCTAACTAACCCCTCAGTACACATAGTAGCATTTTACGTAGTAAAGCCACAGGCCTCTTACAGCACAATTTAACACAATCCTCTCAGGAAACTACAGATAAGATGCATTCCTAACATTCTGACGCTCATTACAACTACTCAATGGTCTTTGATCAGATTGTCAGCTTGTAGTGTCATTTGGAACATGTCTCTTGTTTTTAAACCAACTTTAACATTTTATTTTTTATTTTTGTATTTGTTTCGTTATTAAGGAGTGCAGATTTAACAGACAATAGAACCATTTTTCATATTTCCTGGTTTTGGTTTTGTTATTACAGGAAACTACCCCATTTGTGTTAGCCTACATATAAGAAAACAAACAGAACCTCCCCACCCCACAAGAACTGGAAATTTGGTCACATTATTGTATCGCTTACATTCCTGATACATTTCACATGATAAAGAACAAAAAACACACCAACAATTACAAAAATAATAATGAATAAAAACACAAAAAATACAAAATACATTTTAAAAATAATAACTAGAGGGGGAACATATAGACTTACTCAGAGGGTAGAACTTTCAATTAATTAAAATATGATATAAAGGGCTGCCATTTCCCATAAAAACGTCTCTGAACTGCCTTTCAATTTTTTAAAATGTTTTCTTTGTATATCTTAAAGCCTTTCTTTCTTTATGCTAAGCTATGGTTATTACATTTTGGCTCAAAGTACATCCATCTCATACAACATGAGCCTGGTACTGGTCTCTCTCAGTCAATACATGTATTTTCTCAAATGTTAAACTCTTCCATTAACATACATTTTATTTATGTGCAATTTATGTTGTGTTTAAAACAAGTAATCTCCTATTATGCTCCAGGTAAAAACATTGAGTACCAACGAATGGTTCATAACTGCCTTTATCGCAACATTTTCCAACTTACACTATGCACTCCTCTCTGCTTATCCCTTCAAATCAGAATCTGAATCCCTTTATTCAAAGACAGCCAACATACTAACAATCCCCCTCTGACTCGAGCTGCTAGTGAAGGAATAAGGACAGAGATCAGTCATCATCTGGATGAGGCTTAAACGTTTTTGCAGGGTCAGACCCAGAGTAAACAATGAAGACTTAACAGCAGCGGGATTTAAATAGATCCTGCTGTCGTCTGAGGTATAAGAGAAGAGTTGAAGACAGAGTTCACAATGGAGGTGTTTTACCGTTCAGTCAATCTTCCAATTTCATACAACTCTGCATCTGCACGACAGGAAGCCAACAAAAGTTCCTAGTTGGATCTGTTTTTCCAAAATCAACGATCTACCCTCTGGAAGGTACCACCGTGTGTCAGGTGATGCATGGCTTTATACGCCTTCCTCCGCTCAATAGTATCATAAAAATATATTTTTCCAATAGTAAAAAAAAAACTGTTCACTGTTCAAAAAAGCGTTCACAGTCAGTTATTGAAGTAACAGCAATAATGTGTTTATTAGTCTTTGTATTATTTGAGAGGTATTAAATCCATTTTTTTCAGAGTCAACAGCTATTGAAGCCCCAAATAAGCATTCCTTTTTTAAAGAAGTAGAAGACATTTCTTAGCTATGCACTGTAAAATACATAAGAAACGTGAACACTGTAATATTGACTGTAACATAGAGCTGGGTGTCATCTGCGTAATAGTGTAATTTGATGGTGAAGCTGAGGATAGTTAGCTTCAGTTGGTTAAAAGTACTGGTCTAAAGCCTTCAGTGATGTCCTATCTACCAGCGAGATTAGCAGTTATCGTTAACAGGATATTCTAACAGAAATAAAGATATTACACTGATATTAACACATGTATGTATGACAAAATGTGATCTGGCTCTAACACAGCTACATTCAGCTGAAAGGCACATCACTTTTCATCTTTCTAAAAGTCTCAGACTCTGCTGTAACTCTTCCACTTTGTCCTTCGTTCATTTCTCATCTTGTCTTCCTTTTCCTTCGCAACATGAAGTCCTCATGTCCCTCCTGATGTCTGTCCATACCTTGGCCTTTCTAGCCACACCCAGAATGTCAGAATTACAGACCTCCCATACGAACCTCTGCGGTCCAACAGATGTATATAAATATGTTCACTAACTTCTAATTGTGACTCTGCTCTACTCTTCCATTTTCTTCTCTTTTCATCCTCCCTTCTCCTCACCCCACCTTCTATAAGTGCTGCGGAGTTATATTCTGAGCATACTAACTGACATCCTTTACACAAGTTAATCAAGTTTCCATGACATCTGCATTAAACTTCTTTCTGTCTGTTTGCTTGAAGGAGTGCAGGAAGATGAGGATGTGAAGCGGATGCTGCAGGGCTCCAGCATGATAAAGGTAAAGGTATAGCTAGTTAGTATACAACTCATTTATTTTGTTGTTAGTTATCCGTCATTGAGATTTAATGGGTTTCTTTAATACATTTAAAGATCCGCTCGCCTCGCTGGCAGAAGCGTCGAACTCTGAAGCTGCTGGAGGACGGAGTCACTATCTGGTGTCAGTCCCACAAGACCACCAGCTGGGCCAAGGAGCAACAATCCTGTGAGTGTGTGACTCACAATCAACTGCATAGGAATTCACCATCTCAAATTAACGTTGATTCTCATTAAATGTATTTCACATCACTATATTAGATTAGTTAAAAGCAATATTATTAAGTTTAAATAAAATATATCAGGTTCAACATAATATTATTGCTTTAAACTAACCTAATACAGTTGTGTGAAATCTGTTGAAATAATACATTTAATTAAAGTCAATGTTTCCGTTTTTTCAGTGCATCTTAAAAACTGAGTTTGTGATTCTGGAGAAACAATATCATATATGAAATCAACACCCAAATTAATATAACCCCCACCCTACAGTCCTACCGTCCTTTTGCCTCTCACTGGCTCTCTTAATATCCTGATGGATTTTCCCCCGCTGGAGAAATATACAACACAAATTAGGAATGACAGGCAGGGTACAAGGTAGAGGACATTTTGAAACAGAACAATTGGACATCCTCAGGACAGCCACTGATTAGTAGTTAAAGAGTACATTTATACAGAGCATGTATACGTAGGAGGTTTCATTTTAGGATTATTTTTTAGCATTAAATGGCAACTCAGAGTGTGTTTCCAGGTGAATGTGTAAAAGTTGTGAAAATCTGTTTGTGTCCCCAGTGTGAAGGCTTATAAATAGCCCTAAGTGATGTGGCGAACCGTGTCTTTCACAACTGGATCTCCCCCCCCCAACCCCCTGATTCGAATTTGATTCTTAGGTCAGACGGACGTCACAGAGGCAGTCACTTACTTGAATTACTGGTACAGTGTTGGGCGTTGGACTGCCTGTTGTAATATGTCCATCTTTTCAGTGAATGGTCGTCTTGAAAATGGTACTAACAACAATTCTGCAGCAACATCATCATCACCTGTTGCCATTTCAACGTAAAAAAAAAACTATAAAACTTCAGATGAAAATGTCTCCAGCCAGTGAACTAATGGGTCTTCTAGAGTACCCTGGAACCGTAGGTAAATCTGAAAGAATACGCACATTGCTACAAATCCATATATGATTGGTTGATCAAATTGTCAATCCAATCGATGCTCTCATTCAGTTTAAGGGGTCAGGGCATTCTATCAAGGATGTAGAGTACCCTGGTTGAAGGATATTCTTCCCAGAGAAATATCTGATTGGTGGCGTTTTTTTTAACACTAAACCACTCAAATGTGTAGTGCATGGACCGAGAAAGACACTGAAATATTACAAATCAACAACACAGATATGATTCTCATTAATTCATTTTATTTAAATTGTATTTGTGTAATTAATCTTATCTGAGGGTTCCAAGTTCTTCTCTGAATACCTTGAAGGCCCTGACGGTTCACCACTGCTGTATCTTGTATGGAGGTAGAGAGAAGTGACTTTATCAGACATATGCAGCCTCTAGCTGGAGACTGAAGGCTACTATATGTAAGCTAAGTGGTCCCAACCAACCAGAGGTTAAGAAACCATCTCCCAGTGCTAGTTGCTAACAAGCAGGCTTCTCCTTTGCCAGAAGCACTCGTTGCTCTGACTGGGCGTGATGGTGAAACATGGAAAGACTGGATCTATTTTGGTTCACTCGTGTTCTGTAAGGACCTGCTCCCACAGCCACTCTCCCTCTTCCCACTATCTGGGGCTCACACACCGTGCATGATTATAGAGCTCCCTATTTCCAGCAGCCGGTCCTGCCGCAGTTCAAACGGTGAGATTATAGGACATTATCTGGTGGTGGAGCCGGCCTTGATGCTGTGGTTTGGTGCTGTGTAGTTACCATCAGACCGAGCCACTGGTTAGCCTCCCAGAGCGGGACGGCATTTAATTGCCACAAAGCTAGACCTGCTGACGATGTGGTACAGTGTGTGTGTGTGTGTGTGTGTGTGTGTGTGTGTGTGTGTGTGTGTGTGTGTGTGTGTGTGTGTGTGTGTGTGTGTGTCATGTTTCCCCTCTCTATCAGTTGACTGTATCTTTTTAACAAGAACTCATTTAGGCTGAAGTGGACTTGATGTTCGTGTCTCATTTTTATTGGACACCGTAATATAACCTCCTCTCTGATACACACTCTGCCTTCTGAAAACTCTTAAGTAGTTTTAGCCGGACTCATGTGGATATGAGAAATGGAAGCTGGTCAGCCTCACCCAGTAATTTATCTCAGTCATTTTACATCAATGTGTCTGCAGGACTGGGTGGTCTATTCCAGGACTTGTGAACGGATAAAGTTTGATGAGGTGTAATACCCATAATATCAGGGTGCGGCCTCAGTGTTGACAGGAGTTGAGAGACGTTCAATAAGATAATTGCATTTGAAAGAGTTATTGGGGACTGAAGAGTTGGAAATATGCAGTATTAATGAATTATATATTTGTTTCATGTTTAATATTTATGGTCTGGTTTCAGCAGTGAGAAGAACACTTCATAGACAGCTACAGTATATACACATCATAAATAACGGCTAAATGTGAAAATTTGTAATAAAGATATCATTTCATTTCTATTGGTTACATGTCAAACAATCCAGCAGATAAAATAATGATAATATGAAATGTTGCCTACCATAATGATGGTACTATAGCACCTAGGAAATAAGTAGAAACACCAGTCTACTGTAAAACAGAAATGTATAATACATTTGGTTACTTGACAAAAATGTATAATAAAACTGCAACTTTGCTCCTATTTGTTTGTTGACCTAGATGTTTGATGAGCTTTATTTACAAGTCAAAGAGCAGCAGCAATATTCATATTAAAAATATGGCATATGAAATAAATGATATTCTTGAAGCTACTAACAGAAACATAGTAGTAATATTCTACAGCTGCACACATCACACCACAGCAGGATATACATTTACAATGTTGTACTGGCACTTTTATTCAAGGAAATGATCTAAGTACTTCTCCCACCACTGGTTCAGCAAATAATGGGATGTTTGTGGAAATGTTTTGAGTTGAAATAGTGAATTAAAAATATTTGGGAGGCAGCTACCACTGTGTTGTGTTGTGTTACTCTGTACATACTCTCTATGAGCCACTTTCCAAAGACAGCATTTGGTATATTTTGAGCAGGATTCCCTCTGCTGTGTGTGTGTGTGTGTGTGTGTGTGTGTGTGTGTGTGTGTGTGTGTGTGTGTGTGTGTGTGTGTGTGTGTGTGTGTGTGTGTGTGTGTGTGTGTGTGTGTGTTGTCAGGTACACACAGAGCTGTGACTGTAATTGTGTGTGTAGTTTCTATTATTTCTGTTGAAACCACTTGCAAATAGAGGCAGGCAAACACCAGCTGCTGCCTGGTCGGTGGTGATAATTTGTTTCTCTTTTAGACAGTGTGAGGTCAGTATAAAAGGAGACATTTGGGAGCAATCGAATGGAAATGACCATTACTGGGGTGCTGGATGAACATCAGGTTGAATATATCTCACATGTTTGTGAGCGGAACACTTGAGGAAACCTCATGTTTGACAGAGAGCTCTCCCCGGAATAAAAATGTGAGTTCAAATTTAGCAGGACTCCACAGTGCAGCACTTATTTATATCCAAACCAGTGTTGGAACTATCTCAATACACATTCAATTTCCTACTGAAATACAGTAAAAGCTGCTATTTCAGCATTCCAGTTAAATAGAAAACCCAACATCTCTGGGAGCATGTTCTCGTCTGTACCCTGTAACTATGCTTTCCTCTTGACTCGCAGCACAGGAGGAGTGTGTGTGGTTACTCCTGTAAACAAAATCCAAACTGCAATCCAACTTCAACACAGAAAATGACATGGCGTTTTAGAATGCAGTGTGAAAAATATTAGCAACACTGAAACTGAAGCGTTGACTTTAATTAAATGTATTATGTCAACGGATTTCATATGACTGTATTAGGTTAGTTGAAAGCAATAATATTAAGTTTAAATAAAAAATATTAGGTTCAACTTAATATTATTGGTTTGAACTAACACAATACGGTGTTACTAACACAATACTAATACAGTTGTGTGAATATTTATTTTAATTCATTTAATTAAATAATACATTTAATTAAATTCAACGCTTCGGTTTTTTCAGTGCACCTTAAAAACCGAGTTAGTGGTTCTGGAGAAAAAATATAATATCAACACAACACCAAAACAAATACCCCCCACTGGTCCGACTGTTCCTCTGCCTCACTGGCTCTCTTAATGTATTCATGGATTTTCCCTCGCTGGAAATGGTTGTGTATTAACTTTGTTCATTCCCTATTAACAGAGCCAGGAGTGTGTATGAAGATTTATTTTCAGCACACACACTGAAGGAACAGCTAGCGGACTGTGAGGCGGTCGCTGAGTCTGAATAAAAGTGTAATTCATTAGAAGTGCTGACTCCACCTTCAGTAGGCAAGATAAGTCCAAGAAAAACAAATACATGATAAGAGGTAATATATTATTATCTGTTCCTGGTATGCTGCTCAGATTTGTTTGTGTGTATGTGTGTGTACGACAGATTGAGTCTTTGTGTATGTTAGTGACTCAGACTGACCACCTTAAATACACACACAGGCAGAGTGTAGAATAATAGCATAGACCAAAAAGTGTCTGCTAGAAAATATACTGTACAAAGTATATTTGTAAACAAGTTTATACTGTATTTTACTACAGTTTATTGATAGAGCGGGTAACTGAGTATAAGTTGTGTTATAACATGTAAGTTTGAGTCAGTGGATGTTACACATCAGTCAAATCTAATTGTCAAGTTGGATGACACCCTGGTAATTTTACATCAAAATGAGTTTAAATAGAATTGGAGCATAAAGAATACATTTGTATGATTTATGGTTATGGTAGGGTTAGGGTGGGGTTAGGGTGGGGTTTGTCTTAGGCAGTGAACACATTTAGAATCCTTTTGACCTGAAGGTAGAAGCTCCCCCTTAGAGTTATTCTTTAAATATGTGGGGGATGCATTTTCAGACAGTTTCTTCTGGTGAACATTCATAGGGTTGCACACACTCCTCCACACAGCTGTCCTTCAGTATGTTATGTGAGTTTTAATGTAAGAACGTACGAAAAAATGTCAAAATCAAGAAGCATCCCCCCCACACACACTCAAGAACTGACAATATGACATCTGACATTCTTACCCACAACTATTCTCTCCAGCTCTCTTTTTTATTCCTGACACAACGGTTCATATCTGTTTACATATGTATGAATATAACAAAGATTGGAACAACAGTGAGTGCAGTCCCACAGATATCTGAGACAACTTGGCCCCCCATCTCAGTGTCTTGAAGCCTTTTGGTCTGAATTCCAATTTACAAAAACAGTTTCCCAAGAAATTGGTATCTTTGATTGTATTTCTAATGCCCTATGCCAAACTATGGGGTGAGGGCCAAATGCGGCTTGCGGGCCATTTTGAATTGGCCCTCAAATTCTAAAAGTATAATAGAATATGGCCCACACATTTAACTTGTGATTGTCTTATATTGTACTTCTTAAATATATCTAAAAATATATTAGATGTGTTAATAAGCCCAAATACAAATCTTAGTTGATAAAAAAAAGCCCGATAAATTATTTCATAATAAGCTTTAGGTATAGCCTTCATATTCCCCCTTGTTATAAGCAATCTGAGACTTCTGTTTTAAGGAATGAGCTGCCAACACTTTTTGTAACAAAATAAACTAAAGTTTTAAACCCCATGGAGAGCTGGGATGTAGGCTGTTGTATTACTTAGCATAATTTACCTACATTTGATTGATTTTGAAACCTAACTTATCAGATAATATATCTCACCTCTAGTGAGCGGCCCAGCCCTTCGAATGTTTTTCTGTATGTGGCCCTCAGTGCAAAAACACCCCTGCCCTACAGTCAGTGCCCATACAGGTGTTCGTGTGCTCTGTACATGGCGATGCTGAAAGTTAAACAGTCAGTGTTTGGGGACGTGTTCCCTTTTCTGTTACAGACCTGTAATTTGTGCTGTACACATGATCTTACTTAGTTTTAAAGTTGCTTCACCTTAACCAAAGTTTATTTTCCATGGTTAATTTGCTATAACAATGGCCTTCCCCTAAACTTACCCTCTGCAGTTGCTCTACTCTTCTGGCCCTCCACGTCTGCTGCTCAGACATTTGACTCCTCTCTAAGATAACCACAGGAGACATAATTCTTCTGACTGGAGTTTCTAATTTGCAAAAGCTGTTCCTGGAAGAATGGCTTCTGAAAAGTCTTATTTTAGATGTGAAATATTTAATTTTCATGTCCCTAGATACCACATTTCATTGGTGAAAACATACTGTAGGTTCAGGACTGACACTAAACCAATACACAAATTTGAGCGATTAATCAATGAAACAACCAAACACTTGAATATAAATTGGGTGGATAACTTATTTGTATTTACTTATTATTTATTCTTCTTCCTCCATCTGTTTCTATCCTCTAAAACACCCTCAGTCTCTGTCATGGAGGTGGAGTGTGTTCGTGAGGGTTGCCAGTCAGAGACATTGCGGCAGAAGCTCGACTCAGGACAGGAGCAGAGGTGTTTGACGGTGGTCTTCAAGGGTCCCCGCAAGAGTCTGGATCTGCTCTGCCAGAGCCAGGAGGAGGCTCAGCACTGGGCCCGCGGCATGAAAACCCTGCAGGAGAGGGTGGAGAACATGAGCCAGAAGGAGAAACTCGACCAATATCCTAACTGTACTTCAAATTGTAGAACAGGATACACTGTTTATGCAGAGTCAACAGTGACAACAATAATCATACTTTCTATAAATACATATAAGTCACTTAGATTTGGAATAACTATCAAAACGTTTTTGTTTGAGGTCCCTTCAGCTCACTGCAAGGAACCTTCCATCCCAAACCAAATTGCCAGTGTAACAAATATATGTAACTTTTCTAATCCTCACTTTTTGGATTAAAGTAACACAGGTAGAATTAGTCTGTGCCTGATATTAGTCAAGTACTTCATGTTTTGCCCCCGCTGCTTCCTTGACTATGTTGGTTTGCCACCTGGATCCATGCTTACCTGAGTCGGGCCGACCACAACCACGATGATAAAATGAGCTATGAGGAAGTCCAGACACTGCTACAGATGATAAACATCGACCTGAGTGACCAGTATGCCCGCACTCTCTTCCAGGTACAAACTGCACACATACTGTATGTAAAGACACTGACCCTACATCCAGGATTTCAATCAGTAATTAAAGAGTCCTCTCCTGCTGATGTTCAGGTGTATATCAGTATGTAGTGTCTCTACTTTAAAGAGTCCTCTCCTGCTGATGTTCAGGTGTATATCAGTATGTCTCTACTTTAAAGAGTCCTCTCCTGCTGATGTTCAGGTGTATATCAGTATGTAGTGTCTCTACTTTAAAGAGTCCTCTCCTGCTGATGTTCAGGTGTATATCAGTATGTAGTGTCTCTACTTTAAAGAGTTCTCTCCTGCTGATGTTCAGGTGTAGATCAGTATGTAGTGTCTCTACTTTAAAGAGTCCTCTCCTGCTGATGTTCAGGTGTATATCAGTATGTAGTGTCTCTACTTTAAAGAGTTCTCTCCTGCTGATGTTCAGGTGTATATCAGTATGTCTCTACTTTAAAGAGTCCTCTCCTGCTGATGTTCAGGTGTATATCAGTATGTCTCTACTTTAAAGAGTCCTCTCCTGCTGATGTTCAGGTGTATATCAGTATGTAGCGTCTCTACTTTAAAGAGTCCTCTCCTGCTGATGTTCAGGTGTATATCAGTATGTAGTTTCTCTACTTTAAAGGGGGTGTTTGGGAGAGAAACTCCCTCTGGAGGCAAAATGGTGATTTTAGCCTTTACAGACCATTAAATACACAAAAACCTATAGAACACACTACAGGAAAGGGAAAACCCTAAAAGCAATATAGGGCCTCTTGAAGGGACTTTTACATTTATCGGACTTCACTGATGACGGACCTACATTAACTGTGTGTTGCTTACGTGGACTGAGACCGGCTTGAGAACACAGAGTGGTAATCTGTGTGTCCTCTGTTTCTCTGATAGAAATGTGACCAGTCAGCTGACGGCCGTCTGGACCACGGGGAGATTGAGGTGTTCTGCAGGGAGTTGTTGCGGAGGCCAGAGCTCGATGCTGTGTTTATTCGCTACTCTGCAAATGGCTGCGTACTCTCCACTGTGGACCTGAGGGATTTCCTGAAGGATCAGGGGGAGGACGCTTCACTCACCCATGCCCAAAGCCTCATCCTCACCTATGAACTCAATGCGTGGGGTACGGTGCTAAGTAACAACAGATTGCAAACATTTATGTGATAACCCATACGACGCTCTAACTAGCACTAGAAGTTAGAAGACGTAAAACGAAAAGCATCCAGCAGCTGTTCAGTGTTTATCAGGAGTTTGTAGAGACTACAATAAAGCTGAAACGAGTTATTATTGAACTTAACATGGCTTCGAGTCAGATCGTTACAATTTAGAAGTGGAGGGTGAAAAATTCTACAGTAGCAACAAACAACTATTTGCTTTATGGAGATATGGCGTAGTAATGACACCCTACAAAAAGAAAAGCTAAAGCCTCTGAGCTTTTTGGTGTGCGTGTTGTAGTCCCTTTGTAACCTCCAGGTAGCTCATCACTGCGAACAAGGCGGCTGACACTAATATCGTTGCATGATCACTAAAGTATACTGACATTTGAAGGAAAATATTCAGCTGCAAAACTGAAATGAAAAAACTGAGGCACATAATTATTTGCTTATTTAATATTTTAACGAGCCTTTATCGTTTTTAAAATGTTTCAACTGAGATTCACCATCCATGGTACTGCTTGTACTATACTCCCTCTCAACTTTAAGTAAATTATATTCATTTATGAAGGTAAGGAGGCCAGTATACTCGATACCCAGTTATTTCACTATATAATATTCTCCTTTTTATTGACGAGCATTTGTGCCTTTTGCCCAGTACAGCCCAGAAGAACCAGTTCATGACTCCTAATGGTTTCACCATGTACATGCTGTCCAAGGAGAACTGTGTGTTTGACCCAGCGCACGCCAGGATTTACCAAGACATGACACAGCCTCTGGCTCACTACTTCATCTCCTCCTCTCACAACACATACCTCACCAAGGACCAGCTGACTGGGGACAGCAGCACAGAGCCGTACATCCGGTGAGAAATAACACACACTGTACACACACACTCTGTCGTCCAGGTAAAGCTGATTAATCAGCAGAAAGGCTAGGTAATATTGCCTTAATCCACTATCCTGATACAGGTCATTCATATCTGGATAACAATGCATGTCACAATACGGCATGGTTTTAGGTTATTCAATAAATACAAAGTCCATTTGAAATGTACACACCCTAAAACGTCTTTGTCTCTACTCTTGTGTGAATTAAGTACAAAAGAAACATTTTTGCTCTTTTTCAATATAGATTTTGCAAAATGAACATAGCAATTTGAAGTGACATCATACAGAAGAACAAATCAAACCATACACCGACCATTTTTACATGCATGCTCACAAATGCAGAATACTCAGATTATAATGATGTTGGATTTGATTCCAGTCCAGTTTGTAAATTTCATTGAACTGAGTGGTATGTAACGTATGATTGTTACTGCAGGAACAGATATATTTTTGTTACATAATGGGAAACTTATTCAGTATAGGTAGGGGCTGCTTTAAACTGACGCAGACAGATATGTTAGCGCTCTAGCAGCTTCCATAAATGCCACATTAAAAACTTTGGTTGAGAAGGAAGTCAGTGAGGCCATAGAGATAAGCTCAGGAAGAAGAGGCAGATCCAAGCCTGACCCTGACTGGGGAAATCGTAGGAACTCTGTAACCGGACGGACATGCTTGTTCTTTAGAGGAGGTAGTGTTGGAAGACAATGAGGAGCCTAACTTTTCCCTGGGAGAGATCTCAGTTAGAAAGCGCCACAAGGCGTGTGGGAGCCTGGAAACAGTGCCTGTGCACAAGCAGACAGTGGTGGTTCCCATCTTTATAAAAGAAGAGCAGTGGCTCTGCTTGAGTTTTATCTGGGAAAGTATATCAAGGCCTTTTAGCAATAAGAATATGTTAGAACAGGAGGAAATAGCCATGATGATCAACAGGTTGATGTGGTTCTGCTGGCCTCATCAAATGGTGACCTTTAGTGTGCACTGGGACAGTTTGCAGCTGATTGTGATATGGCGGGGATGAGTTGTTACCCAAGTAGAAGGTGGACAGGTGGACTTAAGGCAGTTGTGAATAAAAGCGTCCACAATGAGGTTTCCTTGAAGTGTGTTTGGTCTCAGCAGCTGGAAGGAGCTCAGAATAGAACCAGGCCTGAGGTGGTTCAGGCCCTGATAGGGATGACTTTGTGAAGCTCTCTTTAGAACAGAGATATCCAAACAGCAAGGAACACATCCCCAGGGGGGCGCAGCAGAGTTCAGAGGGGGACACAAAGGCAGCAACATGAGACAAAAATGCTGCACTAGATGCTGAAATATTAAACAGAGGCCTATAGGGCCTTCGTGTGGGGACAGGAATGCTGATTATCTCTGGATGCTGTTGCAATCCAAACTAATTCCCAACAGAAAGTAATAAAAGGCACAGATTATTTACTAACTCTAAAATGACATGTTTTCTCTTAGAGCCCTGAAACATGGCTGCCGCTGTGTGGAGCTGGACTGCTGGGATGGAGATAAAGGAGAGCCAGTCATCTATCATGGACACACACTCACCTCCAAAGTGCCCTTTGTTGAAGTCATTCAGACCATCAATGACTATGCTTTCAAAGTGAGTACTAGAATCATTTTACTAGCAAGGTGCAAAATATACAGGCGTAACGTTATGAGACTTCATGCAGGGGTATCAGGTACAGAGGAGCAGTGGTGTAAAGTACATTTACTTGAGTATTTCCATTTTAAGCTACTTTGTACTTTTACTCCACTACATGTATGTAATCCCTTTAGTTACAGATCTGGATTAATGGTGGTAAATATCAGCCCTTAAATCAGACTGTAGTTCACCTGGAGTAAATCCAGCAGCTACCCTGCAGTATACAAAGCCATTCAAACTAGCTGCACCTTTACCAGCTCTGAGAACACTTTAATGATCAATAATTATAAAACATATCAGAGATATTATTCTGAAATGGACCAATCAAACAATGACTACTTTCACTGTCACTACTTTAAGTACATTTAGATGAGAGTACTTTCTACTTTCACTGGAGGAACATTTTGAATACCTTTACTGTGACAGAGTATTCCTACACTCTGGCACTTCTACTTTACTCAAGTACAAGATCTGAGTACTTCTACTTTACTCAAGTACAAGACCTGAGTACTACTTTTACTGGAGGAACATTTAGAATGCAGGACTTTTACTGTGACAGAGTATTCCTACACTCTGGTACTTCTACTTTACTCAAGTACAAGATCTGAGTACTTCTACTTTACTCAAGTACAAGATCTGAGTACTTCTACTTTACTCAAGTACAAGACCTGAGTACTTCTACTTTTACTCAAGTACAAGATCTGAGTACTTGCTCCTGTGCGGATGAGTATGAAAAGGTTCCAAAATGAGTTTTATTCATTTGTTGATGATCATGTACTTCTAAAAACAAAACGGCATAGAATTGATGTGTACAATGACAATTATTCTGACTGGACATATTCCCCTGTTCCCCTCAGTGGAAAACTTTCCTACCTGATGTGTTCCATCCTCCCTCTGTTCCAGGCGTCTCCCTACCCTCTGATCCTGTCTCTGGAGAACCACTGCTCCGTGGAGCAGCAGACGGTGATGGCCCGACACCTGAGATCCATCCTGGGGGACAAACTGCTCACCAAGCCCCTCGACGGTTTGGATCCTAACAAGCTGCCTTCTCCAGAGGTAAGGACACTGTAGTTCCCATAAGCAACACTCCATTTAATAAAATGAAAAGTAAGAGACAAAGAATATACAGTACCTACCCGCACTAGACCTAGCCTGGAAGGTGTGTGTGTGTGTGTGTGTGTGTGTGTGTGTGTGTGTGTGTGTGTGTGTGTGTGTGTGTGTGTGTGTGTGTGTGTGTGTGTGTGTGTGTGTGTGTGTGTGTGTGTGTGTGTGTGTGTGTGTGTGTGTGTGTGTGTGTGTGTCATCATAGCACAGTGAGGACACGGATACCCCCACTCTAGCAGGAATTACAGCAAGGAGGTTTGAGTTTTTGGCCAGGTGTTTGTATTTGTATCTGTCTGTGGACAGATGTTTTACAATGAGATAGCATTGCAAACAGTGTTGGAAGAACAAAAGTACAAATACTGCGGTTTTTAAATACTCCATTACAAGTAAAAGTTGTGATTTCAAAATGTTAAAGAAAGGAAAAAAGTAATAGCATCAAAATGTACTTAAATTACAAAAAGTAAAAATACTTATTCTGCATGATAACCTATTCAGAATCAGAAGTATTAACAACTAAATTTACTTCAAGTATCAAAAATAGAAATACCTGTTCCGCATAATAGATCTTTTCACAGTATTATATTATTATGGTTATTATATTTTCCTGTATTTACACATAAGTATTGTAGTTGGTCGATGTGGACCACATAAACATACGCTGTAGATTCCAGTACTGCATTATACTATATCAGCATAGATGTGTTATTTTGTGTACAATGTAACTAGTAACAGTGAGTAGTATAAAGTAGCATTACTACTGAAGTAATGTACAAATATGTCGAAAAAAGTACAATACTAGAGTAAAAGTACTTAGCCGCTACTTTTCAGTGGAATGTGATGAGGTTAAAAATAGCCAGTGAGAGGCTGTCAGACAGATTCCTGTGCTGGACCTCACTCTGACTCTCTTTAATAACCAAACTCTCTGACTCTGTTAGGAGAGCGTCTGTTAGGATTATGTTAAAAAAAACGTCTTCTGTCAGATGGGACAGCTGGAGCCATCTGCCTCTCTGCGTCTCACTTATACTACATTTCAGAATCATAACGTGTAGATCAGTGCGCTCACTCATCCTTCAGTAATCACACACCCGTGAGCCACTCCACGTGTGTGTCTGTCGCTACACTCATTTCATATCATTTGCTGTGTGTTTCACTCAGTGTTTTCTTCTTATCTGACCAATGTCATACAGTTATATTTCTATTTATATAACTACCACTTATGATACAAGTGGCTTGGAATCTAGTGACAATCTAGCAAAGTGTGTGGGCTGCCAGGCTGATTATGTAAATGTGTAGTAGGTGAGTATGTATGTTGATGAAGGAGGTGATGGTACAGTAAGGAAAGGGTTACTGCAGGATCAGGAGGCTGAAATTAGAAATAAAGCACAGTACTGGAGGGTTAGGTTAGGGTTTTTATGACTTAAAGGAATACTTTTCCCACAAAATGCTCAAAATGTATATGTATTACTCAGCCTAACCTTGAATTGTTTCACCTATCAATGAAATTAAGTAAATCTGGGCTAATTTAACAACAGCCAAAACACACATTTCAAACTCTCACACCACTCTAGCAATATAATCTGTCTGATTTATTTTGTCGATGGTTACTATTTCAGAAACACACTTTTTTGTCGGGCTAGGTCTTATTCAGTCACACACACATTTGTCTTCTTGGGCTTCTGAAGTGGGGAAAATTTTACTAGGTAAAAACTGTCACAGAGGAAAGGAATCAGGATTCAAATGCAGGATAAAGAGAGGTGGTATAAAAGTATAAACAAAAAGAAAAGAGCTAACAAAAACCAGTAGCAAACCAGGAAGACTTGGAGGACACAGGAAGGCAGACGAGGGAAATCCACAATAAGGAAGACAGGAAACTAGGAACCAAACCAAAGAAACAACGACGACTTACTGACAGAGAACACTAGGGAAGGGAAGACTAAATACACAGAGTAATCACCAAACAGCAGGTGAACACAACCAGGCACATGCGGGAAATCACAGGAAGTAAAACATGACAAAACACAAGAAGAAAAGGCATTTCAAAATAAAACAGGAAACACTAAAATAATGACATTACAAGTTCAAAACGTTTTTAATGTGTATTGTGTGTAATGTTTTGGTTGTGTGTGCAGGACCTCAAGGGTAAAATCCTGGTGAAGGGGAAGAAGGAGCAGGTGGTGGGGGGGTGCTCGTCCAGCTCCTCAGACCTCAGCTGCTCAGACGAGGAGGCCAAACCCAGCAGCAAGAAAGAGGAGAAGAAGGTACTCCACCAACTCACTGCCATCCCAGCAGCAGTGGCCCTGACTATTTGTATACTAATATGATGAGTGTGTGTGTCCCCGCTCAGCCAGGAGTGTCTAAGCTGAGTCCTGAGCTGTCAGATCTGGTAGTGTACACCCGCAGTGTTCCCTTCAAGAGCTTCGAACAGGCAGCCAGAGGCCCAGCCACTGACATGTCCTCCTTTTCTGAGAGTGAAGCGCTGAGGCACGCAAAGGACTCAGGTATCATGTGACCACCTCTGCTTGTAGTACTAAGAATGGCTGTAGACTGACGGGTACCAATTTAGTCTTAAGGTTTTTCTTCATTTGTAATTGGACTAATTGGGCTTCTCCTGTCCTGCCCTCCAGGGATGTACTTTGTTCGTCACAACAGCCACCAGCTCAGCAGGATTTACCCATCAGGCCAGCGCCTCCAGTCCTCCAACTACAACCCTCAGGAGATGTGGAACGCAGGCTGTCAAATTGGTGAGTGCTGATTTAATGTAAAAGAAGCAGACAGATTTAACAAGTCACACATACCTTCCTCTCAAAGGATTCAAAGGCTTTTTTGACATATGAGTAGTAGCTGCAGTTTACATATGTCACTGAAAAACGTCAAAGTCACAGGCAGCTCCAACCATGCAACATGAATATATATAAACCGGGTTGGGAGGGTTGTAATCCGTTACAATAACTTGTTATATGTCAAAAAATGTAACCAGTAACCTAATCTGAGTATCAATATATAAAAGCAATGTAAGCTGATTACTTTCCATTACTTTCGGATTACCTTGATATCAAATGCAATGCAAATATAAACAAGAGAAATTAAAAAACAATACGTTGTTTTTTACCTGCGTAAGTAATGTAACCTTAGAAAAGAAGAAACCAAGATATTTCATATAAAGAATGTATTAACAGTATTATTAATACAGGAATGGAATGTATTTCTGTTTAATAAATCAAATGTCCATCTACTGCATTACAAAAATATATGTATTTGAAATAAAAGAGGAACTAAAGTAACCTAAATATAAACCATAAAGAAAATGCATTCAGTACGTCTTCCTATAACATCTTGATCTTTATTTCAAAATGTATTGTAACACAGAAATCCTGCTAGTGATATCTATTGTTTTTAAAGTATTCTGATTAGCTATTTTTAAATGTAATCAGAATCAAATAGAGTTACCTTTTTTGTATCCTGATTACTTCATCTCGCTACATGTATTCTGATACTCCAAAAGCCTGTATATATAAATATGAGACATAAAACAAAATAAAAAATTGTGCAAGAAGAAGCTGAATACAAATAAAATAGTGCAATAGAATGTTGCAAATGACATCTGTTCGGTCTAACGGTGTGCTTCCCCAGTGTGCCGCTAACACAGTTGTGTTTTCTCCAGTTGCTTTGAATTTCCAGACTCCTGGTGAGCAGATGGACCTGAATCAGGGCCGCTTCCTGCAGAACAATCAGTGTGGATACATGTTGAAGCCTCCCTTCCTGTGCCAGCTGGACACTAAGTTCAACCCGGAGAATGTTGGTGGAGGTCCGGGCCACAGACCTGTGCTGCTCACTGTCCGGGTAACGCTGCCCTGAACTGTCAATTTGTGTTGGAGAGAAAATGATTAGCATAAAGCTACAGGAGGGTTTTAAGTTGGTCAATCAATGTTTCTGACGGCTCTGGTTCTTAGGAGTTGTAATGATCCACACTTTTATGGTCGCAATTCTTTTTATTAAGATTCCACAAGGCATAACCAAAGTTTTATGCTACAACTTCAAGAAGTGAATACACAAAGACAATAAGCTATCATTTAGCAATGAAAACCAAAGTATACGGGTTTACAAATGAGACGATAGTTTGCACCGATACAAACACACAAAGAAAAGACAACAAACAACATTCACTGCCAGTAAGCCTCATACACACAAATATTCACCAGAAATGTGATTAAATGTAATGTGATGTATACATGATCCACATTTTTAACATGAGCGATGGAGGAAATGTTAGCATCAAATAAGAGTGTTGTTGCATTAGTGTCTGAACTGTAGACAAGCATTTTATGCTCCATTATTCAATGATACTCTAATGAAATGACACTTGGTTTTATTGGTTTCCAGGTTATCTCAGCTCAGCAGCTGCCTAAACCAGACTGGGACAAACCCAGCTCCATCGTGGACCCTCATGTGTGGGTGGAGGTTCATGGTGTTCCTATAGACATCAACAAGAAGAAAACTCCTCATGTGGACAACAATGGTAAATGCCTACTCTGTTGACCAAAGAACTTTTATCTTAATAAATGGCAGTAGCAAAATGTTTAGATCATACTTATAATGCATGGCTAATGCTAATGCTAATGCTAATGCTAATAATAAACCTTGAAATGTGGTTGAAAGCAGAACATCCTATAGTAAATGGACCCAGGTAGCAAACAACTACCACGGACATCATAGAATCAGAGGATGAAACCCTCTTTATTAGTCACATACATGCACACAGCAGAGCACACGCATAAACACTGACAGATGTTTTATGTAACAAAATCCACTATTATATAATTAATAGTGTAAAATAAAATCCAGTTTGAAATGGAAATGGATAATTTTGTCAACGCACACAGTGAAATGTAGCTTCTGCATTTAACTCATCCTACTAACAGGAGCAGTGGGCAGCTAATTTATACACAGCACCTTGGGAACAGTTTGGGGTCTGGGGAGTTGCTTAAGGGCCCCTCGGCAGTGGCCAGGTGGTGAACTGGTACCTCTCAGAGGACCAATCCAATGTGCGTAATTGTTCCGTTCTGTTAACTGAACCAACAAGTCCAAACAGCTGCCCCGTTATCACTTACAATACACATATTTGGAGCATCTCTGCTGGGCTCAATAAAGAGGAGCTCTGACAGGGCTGTGGAAGGAACCTCACACTGCATGATCAGCGAGCAGGATTTCCCACATCATTCATCAGGTGGATAACTCTGTTAGTAAGTGTTCTGGCTTGTTTCAGGCTTTAACCCCCGATGGGACTGCACCTTCAACTTCACCGTCCATGCTCCTGACCTGGCTTTGGTCCGCTTCCTGGTGGAGGACCATGACTACACCTCCAGCAATGACTTCTTGGGACAATACACCCTCCCTTTCACCAGTCTCCGTACAGGTGTGTGTGGGGACAGTAGGTTGCCAGTGCAGTATGAGTGATCATGGGACCAGTGGTTGGGGTGTAACTATTGAGTATTTTCTCACTTTGCTACTTTATACTTTTACTCTTCTACATTTTGTTGGCAAATGTTCTACTTTTTACTCTACTACATTTAATCTTTAAGTTAAGTTACTAGTTACACTGCACATCTGGATTATAAAAACAAAATATAAATCAACTGATACGTTAATATACTTTATTATAGGTTAAGCTAGCCAGAAGTATTAAAACAATTATAATAATAAGTGCAATATTCAGAATCAGATTTTTTTTTACAATTGTAACAAATGAAAAATGTATACAAAATTCAATCAGTATTTACACAAAATGTAATTATGTGGGAATCTGAGTACAGTCAAATATAATAAAAATCTGACAATACTATATACAACTGTACAATTTAAAAAAAACAACAAGAGAACAAGATATTGTTGAAGTTATGAACAAATTAATGCATCAATAATTATAATACAATTATCAAAAAAACATCTGATGTTTAAATGTTCCTTTCTGCACGACGAATACTTTTACTTTTTACCCTGTAGTATTTCTACTTTATCTGAAGGGAATAATCAGACTGCTTCACTGCTCCTGACCTCTTTCCTTTCTCTCTGCAGGGTATCGTCACGTCAGACTGCTCAAAGTGGACGGCTCCAGCCTCTCGCCCTCCTCCCTTTTCGTCCATCTGAAGGTGACCCCATGTGAGAGCAGCCCCTCCAAAGCATCAGCCAAGTCACCAGCCAAGGCTTCAGCCAAGAAACCCTAACCCCGTCCCTGCCATAAAGCTGCATGAAGCATGAACACATCTGCCAGGATCCAGACCAACACAACGACTGAGGTCCTACTGTTTTTAAACTCATGAAAAAAGAGGATTGTGTTGGGTCTCTTCAAACCTCTCAATGACAACTAGACAGCAGAAGTCTAATATGCGACCTCCTGACCAAAGTTTGGTGCTAGATTTTGTCCATAAATTTTAAACATAAACAACTCCGAGCTAACCTCAAACTTGTTAAGTCTTGTGCTGTTTGAACAACAGCTTCTTTTTAACTTATTGTATCTTATTTAAGTTTAAAATCAAAACAGTCTAGAAAGGCCTGCTGGTGTGTGAAGATTGACTGAACTATGCAGTCATTTTCTACAAACAACCCTCTCATGTGACATGTACACTGACGGAATTATTGGTCAGTGCAGAAATAAGTAGTAAGTTAGGTTTCATTTTAAGCTTCTTTTGTACCATGTATTATATCCTGCAGAACCCAGGTTATAATCTGATGTTTACAGGCATTACAGTAACCTGTTGACTGTAAATATGTGTGTAAAATTAGGACCCTATCCTAATAAAGCTGGGGTTCCAATGTGAAACTCACCCTATACTTTATAGCGCAATCTGAAGATCAGGGTTATTTGTTGGAAGATGTTACTGTAGATCTCCATGATGAACAGTTCCTGCCTGTCTGACATGTGCTGTACAAATGAATCCAATCCCAGCACGTTTATAATGTTGTGTTAAATGGAATACGTGTTTTTAAGGGATAACTTTTTTGTTAAATGTCAGACTGTATTTTAGCTCCACACAATCTTCATCATATTTCTATGAATGACCAAACTATATTATTAAGTAGTTATACTATTGATAGAATTTGCTCGGTTGTGCAATAGCGAAACGATGATGCGCACTAGATAAATCTGCTCCCTTATGTTAGCGTGTTAGATGAGATATATATGCATTTGCTTTACAGTAAGTTTGCAAGAGTTTTCTCTGTTTACTCTGTGTGTAGATGAGTTCTGTGCAGGTCAAATGCTGTATGATGATCCTGGCCACTGTGACACGAATACTTGATTAATGTCAGAGTTTGAAAAGATTATAAGATCATGTTAGACATCGCTCTGTAAACTCATCTACTGTAGAGAAAGGGTTTTATACATTGCTGTTTTTATCGAGGAGGGATGTTTTGTATAAGATGGTTTTAGAACACTCATATTTTGTTTACACAAGATACAAACAACTATGAACATGTTATGTTTAGGTAATCTCACAGATAATGTAATGAATTGATGGACGTTTTATCAGGACTGGGAGCTAGCCTAATTCAAATATTCTCCAAGCATGTGTAAAATGCATGCTGGAAATTGGTGAATTAATCCAAATATCTTTTGCATCGTGAGAAGATTAAAAAAAGAAGATATCTCACATGAAGCATTGTCTGCTGAGACATATTGACAGATCATATTATGCTCAAATGTGGAGTTTTAGAGCTATTGTCAATCATTTAACAATCTCAGATAACATTTCTCTCTGTGTATACAATATTGCACTTACTCACTTGAATCAGGAGCGAACATGTACTTAATTTATGGTTAAAGACCATTTTTAACTGTAGCAATGATAACAAAACTGTAACTGTACAATTCAAAGTATTGACTTTGTTGTTATTTATTGGATTTTGAAGTATTATACTGTTTGCTTTTGTCATGCACCAGCGGTAAATCAACCTGATGTTATTTATCGATGCAGGTAATATATTAAAAATGTTAGAATAGAAAATGTAATTCTGAAAATATTAAAACAAAATGAAGAACTTCACAAGGCCACACAGTGTTAAAGTGACTGAGGTCCAGCTCTCCACCAAACTTTTTTACAGTGGAAATAATAAATAAGCATATGTTATTTTGCTCTTGTTTGTATTTTCTTTTTTTTTGTAAATGTGTGTGGGGTTTGGGAAATGGTGTGTAGACGAGCTTCAAAAATGCAAGTTTATTTACCCATGTACCATTTATATTACTCTGAGGTCTTTGGGAAGTTTTTGTTTTTTATTTCACATAGAAAGCAACTGGCTTCAGATATTACACAATAAACTCAGAAGATCCAGTTAATACAAATGACAGAAATAAAACAAATCAGAAATAGTTGAGACGTTTTAAACAAAAAATAAAATGAAGTAAATATATCAAAGGCCTATGCTTTTTATTTTCTTCAGGGCTTTTTTCAATTAAGTAAACTCATTTGAAAAATATAGGATTCACTTTAATATATTTATATTTGTGTATATAAAATGTACATGAATAATAATCTAGTTTACAAAAATGTAATATTTGCGTTGCAACCAGGGGGGGCCCACACTCCACATGATGCTCTATGTTGATTAAATGTCAGTATAGTGGGAACATTATTTACTCCCGTACTGGACTTAATACAACATTTGAGGTACTTTTACTTCACTTGAGTCAGAGAAAATGATTAGATTTACATTATATTTGTCTGATAGCTAAACATTTTCAGATTACAGTTTTTAATCCCCTATCTGTCCACAACAAATCTAATATCTCATAACACAATCGGTTTTATTTTGATTCTGATATGAAATCTGGGATTATTTGTGGACAGATAGTGGATCAAAAAACGTGATGACCAAAGATTTTAAATTTTCAAGGACAACAGATACTTGGGTATTTCTGTTATGCAACTGTATTTGATTTATTTATCTTATTTTATTATTAAGTAAATATGGACATACGTGCAAAAAAATGTGATTACTTTCTTCCTCCAAAATAAATCCAACTTGATACTTAAAAATAAAAAAAGGATTAACGTGGAAGAAAGAGCTGAAATATCAAGCTGTGTCATGTGACGTCTTCTCACCAATCAGAGCCTCATAACAAACTACTTGGCCACACCTCCAGGAAGTAAGGAGCACCTGACTGACAAGCTCACATTTCATGCACGTATTTCAACCACCTTTGAGTTTATAACTTATTATAAAATAATTAATATCGCTCTCCTGCGCATGTTTCATTGACTTAATTAGTTTTTAACTAGTAGTCAGAAGTCACCGGCTCCATGGCCAGTTCTTTCCCGAGTGTGTCGGAGCTGGCAGTGGGGGCTCGGCGGCTGTACGCGCAGGTGTTTCGGGGAGGAGGCTCCGCACACAGCCGTGTGTGCTCCCGGGAGAGTGAACCTGATAGGAGAGCACACCGACTACAACCAAGGCTTCGTGCTGCCGATGGTAACACCAGGACAGTGTCTGACACCACATCTGGTCAACACATCTGGCACTGAAATATTTTAATGTAACATGTTATTGACGTTTTGTTTAGGACAAAGGCCAACCACACATCTGTAAATGTTGTGAGTGACAGACAGACAGACAGTTTCATAGTTGATCAGTTTTCAGACCTCTGGCCTTTGTAATCCAGATTTTTGAACACGTGACATGGAAGGATAACGACATAAAGCAAAGGATTATTAAATTCCTGGGTTTATGGGAAACAGGGAAATACCAGAAACGAAATAAACAATATTATAATGGTCTCAATAACAACTGTTATACTATAAATGCAGGATATATAGGCATAGATGCTCGAAAGGGAACAAAGACTGCTGAGTTTGCAAATAACTTCATTTAAATGTGTCGTAACAACTCTACACTAAAACGCCTAAAAGTGACTGAGCCAATTTTTCCCCCACGATTTTAGGAAATTGAGTTAATGTAATTTGAATGAAGGTAACAGTGCCTTACCTTTGGACTCCTGTAACGGCGTTGTCTCCCCTGTGAGCATGCGTCAGTGTTGTGTACCAGAAGTTGTCAGAAATTGACTTTTTGCCCAGTTTGAAGGCACTCCATGACAAAGGCCTAACTCTACTGTTGGACATGCATGGCGTGCACCCAGCCACACTCCCCTGACTGGCCTGTCTGTAATATCGTATTAACAGCAGCCTTCCACTCATCAGCAACAAAGCAGCATACTCCCTGATTTTAAAAAGAGTTTAGCTAAATATTTCCTCCCTGTTTGTCTGTGTCTGCTCACTCAGGCACTGCCCCTGGTGACTGTGGTGGTAGGGAGTCAAACATCTGGCCGGGATGTGACCGTGGTAACAGCGACTGAGGATGCTGATGAGCCCTACAGAGTGGACTTCAGCCTGCCTGCTGATGGGTCCCCGCTGGCTCCAGGGTTACCTCGCTGGGCCAACTACGTGAAGGGCGTTATAGGGCATTACAGGGGTAAACAATGACTCCCGATAGCTAAAAAACTTTAATTCAAACTTCAAGGAAAATTAAAAAAACTGCTGATATTCCTACAGGACTTTGTCAGTGAATTAAAAGAGATGTTCAGCAGGAGCGTGTTGATCTTGTGCTGTGTTGGTTGTATTTGTTTGAATGTGTCCTTTCTGTGTGTCTGCAGCTCCTCCTGTACCTGGGTTCAGGGCGGTGATAGCCAGCAGTGTCCCCCTGGGGGGCGGCCTGTCCAGCTCTGCCTCTCTTGAAGTGGCATTCTACACATTCCTGCAGCAACTCAAGCCAGGTAAGATTCTGAGAACAGAGACAGAGCAGGCTGACTCTGATAGAGCTGCACCATATATTCCTCCAGCATCTGTGCTGTAGTTGGATCCAATGTGATTCAAACAGGCGATGCTGCAAATGTGCTGCTTGATACAATACGGAAACGTGCACAGTTCCATTTTTCAGATTAACTTATCTACAAAGAAGTCCTTCTGATAGAACATACGGAACTCTGTAGGCATTTAGTCAACATTCCTGTATTTCTTTATTTGGCAATATTTATTGCAGAAATAATAAATACAACATACAGCTCCGGAAAAAATTAAGAGCATTATCAGTTTTTTTCAATTTTATTGTATTCTATAAACTACTGAGAACATTTCTCTGTGTTGGAATTCAACAGACTCTGGAATGACTACCATACATGTAGAGATAAACATTTAAGAACAGTTTGGAGAGGTCTCTTAATTTTTCTACGGAGCTGTATCAGTTTTTTCAAAAATCATGCAACACTAAATCCTTATCATATAAGGGAGAGATGGTGTTCAGGGATTTGAAATAAAAAACCCAAGAGCAGCAAATTGATTCATTGGGGTAGATTTTTGCCATACTACAGTTTTGGGCCAGAGGGATCTTAGAGTGGAAGGGGGGGAGACAGCGGGGAGGACATTGCCTGAATTGTTTGGTGGGCTAAGAAATCAATCCGGCCTACTAGACAGCGGTGACTGTATATGGGCCGCGAGCTCTAACCAGTAGGCGATCCGGTGGCTCGCTATATAACAGTTTTGAAGTTCTGCTGCTGCTGATTCATTTAAGAACTTTATTTCTACAACCATTATAGCTGATCTGCAGGTGTACAAGCCTTTAGTTTTTGCATTAAAGATGAATCTTTCTTTGTTCTTCAGATGACGGAGACAAGGTTTCCAAAGCGGTGGCCTGTCAGCAGGCAGAGCACACTCACGCTGGAGTCCCGTGCGGCATCATGGATCAGTTTGTGTCTGTTCTGGGCAGGGAGGGCCATGCTCTGCTCATCGACTGCAGGTGCTTTGAACAGAAGATGAATCCAACATGGAGATGACTCTTATGAGTCTTCTTGTTTAAAATTGGCTTTCAAAGATAGACATATTTACATCAGGTACGTGTATGTGTTTGTACTCAGGTCACTGGAGGCCACCCCCGTCCCTCTGGCAGATCCAGGCCTGCTCATACTCATCACCAACTCCAACGTGAAGCACTCTCTGAGCGGCAGCGAGTACCCCATGAGGCGCAGGCGCTGTGAGGAGGCCGCCTCCATCCTGGAGAAGAACAGTCTGAGAGAAGCCACCATGAAGGACCTGGAGGGTGAGACATTTACTTCTTATTCTGCTGAGCTAAACCTTGATATTCCACTTCCTTATTATTTCGTCTGTCCCTGTTTAGCATCCTGCTTGATCCTATCCTCTTCCATTCCAGTGATGTCTTTCTGTCTTGTCCCATCTTTCAATGCCCTGTCCTCTCGTGTTCCGTACAGTGATTTAGTGCTAACTTGGCTCTGTGCAAAGTTCAGAAACGCACGAGTCATTAAAACTTTTTCAGTTTTATAGGATGCAGCCAGAAATTCCCTTTAAACCTGCAGGCTATTGAACGCGTGGACTCTTTTATTTTACTGATAGCTGAGTGGACAGTGTCGTGTAGACACAATCTAAACCGACTTGTTCTTATAACTGCAGCCTGTAGTCCGAGATCAGACAGTGAAATGTTAACAGAGGTACATTTTCTTTCTAAAATGACATACTTTTGAAGCTGCTCAGTTTTTATACAGTTTAATATATAACTAGCTATATACAGCAGAGGCAGAAGCAAAGCACTTATCTTGTTGCATATATATAAAATTATAGCATATTTGTTTTTTAGATTTTTTCTAGCAAGACAATTTGCAACAGATGTATTTAAACTTGAAGACAGAAAGCATTAGAACAAGAAAGCCAACATAGATGCATTCATGTGTTCATGACTTTATGACTGCAGCTGGTTAACTTAGCTTGTTCTAATTACTTCATAAAACATACGGATGGCTCAACGGATTTTGACTCCTGAATGATTTGACTCATTAAAATAGCAAATAAAACACAAACATTCTCAAAATACTATAGGAATATTGAGAAAGTGTATATGGTGAATGTACTTTAATACGTTTCAACACTAATAATCAGGAATTAAATGCATTTAAAGGATTAGAGACACATTTTGACACGGCCTGTCAGGACAAAGGGGGAGGGGGGGGACTATCTGGGATTTAAACTCAGAGGGAGAAACCTATGGTGCTGTTTCCCCTTCCCAGATATTTTTCCCTCAAAACAATATAAAATATAATGCACAGGTTAAGAAATGAAATTGATTCTATTGAAGCTTGACGTAGCATGACATTGGCATTTTTAACCTTCTCTTTAGCAGCCCAGAATCATGAAGAAATAAAACTGAAAATGAATTGATATCAAGTCGTACGCAGGGAATGATCAAGAACGTGGTTTCTGTACATTTTATTTCAATAGCAACATACAAAGATATTTTACATTCTTTCCCTGTGCCTTTCCTGTGGCTTCCTTGGTCCTACCCTGGTAAAAAAAAACATATGCCATACACGTGCACTACTCCACCACCACCACTCTCCAATATATGCTTCATCACCAGGTGTCCAAATCTGCCTTCAAAATAAAAGCAAAGAACAAACACTTTAATTAACCTAAATTCAAATAAAATAAGGTTAATACACAATTAACCAAAACAACAAGAAAATAAATGTTTAACTATGAAATAATATGAATCAATATATAGCTCTTCCTGACATCCTTTCAGAGGCCAGCGGCAGACTGGATGAAGTGACCTTCCGCAGAGCGCGTCATGTGATCGAGGAGATCCAGAGGACCGTCCAGGCTGCTGAAGCTCTGAGGAGAGGAGCCTACAAAGAGTTCGGCAAGCTGATGGTGGAGAGCCACAACTCCCTGAGGTACACTGCAGCAGATGTAGAGTCACTGTCAGGACAGACTGAGGGAGGAGTGAACTAACGTGCTGCCCCCTCCCCGCCTTCCAACAGAGACCTGTATGAGGTGAGCTGCAGGGAGCTGGATGAGCTGGTATCTGCAGCCCTGGAGGTGGAAGGGGTGTATGGCAGCCGGATGACGGGTGGAGGATTTGGGGGATGCACCGTGACCCTGCTGCAGGCCAGCGCTATCGACAGGACCATACTCCACATACAGGTTCCAGCACACACCACCTCACACTGTGCACTGAAGAGATCATGAGTGTATTGTATGTCAGTTATCAGGAATATAATCTATCAAATATTTATGAAAATCCAAATATGTAAACTAGTAAATATATAAATGTTTTAGGCAAGTGCTGCTGTTGTTCAAGACTTCAACATTTTGGCTAATAGCTAGTTTGCTCTCATACTGGGAGTTAGTCGAGAAGAACAATATAAGCTTTATGAATGCATTATTAGTTCTTAAGAGTGTATAAATTCAGGCCATACTGCTCATAGGAGGAATAACCAAAACAGATAAAAACACACCTTCTGTTGTGGTAAATCTTCCTATGAGTAATGCCGCTGAGGCGCTAAAAGTTGCTCTTCGCTGAGATGGGTTCCATACAAGAGTCCGGACTGTAGTTAGTGTTCATGTCGTTTAATAAAGGAACAAAACAAACCATCAAATCTTACTCCAGACCACACGTTCAACAGAAAGTGTCCAAGCAAATTCACCCTCTCTCCTCTGTCCTCTGTCATCCACAAAACCGGCATCCAACACGTGACCTAAATACCAATAAACCACATCCATGTCACAATTGCCGGAAGTGATAACCAATTGGATTTAAACGTGATGTAAACTGAAATGAAGGTAATTATAGAAATAATAAGCTATGGCAAGACAAGCATTTTGGCTCCTTCACCTTCAATTAACACCAAAGTTGTTTATCACACGGGGATCATTCCTGTGTTCCTAAGTATTATATCCCACATAAATAAAGCCACAGATGTCATCCCAGCTCTGTATTCTACATTAACAGAACAAAATAGACACAAAGATTTTGGACTGATATTAATAACTCATATCCGAAAAACAAAATGGGTGTTTGTATGTGTGGCCATTTTCTTGAAACATAGAATAGGGTTTAACATAGGGCCCTGGGACAAAGATGCCCTGACAACATAAAACCTTTTGGAAAGTTAACTGACCCTTGTATTATGTAGTGTATTTTGGGGTCACATTAGATTTTTTCACATCCATAACAAAAATATAAATTGCCGGTCCTGGAATTACGAAGTGGCAACCAGAAGCATGGAGTCCAAGTCTTCAATTGGAAGTGGAAAAACACACTAACTGATGGTTTTTGAAGCTATCTGTGTGAACAGAAGCACCTTCCCTCTGTTGTTACTGCTCACCTAGCATTAGCATGAGCACAGCTACCTGTTCTCTGAGTCAGTATTATTTTCTCACATGTTCACTTGAACACTGTCTGGGTTTTGCATGAGAATATAAGCTGAAACATTGTTTGGTATGTTTATAGTGTACATCTAGAGGAAGTTAAATGTCACTGAACTTCCTCACTCCTTTTGATAGAACATAAAATATATATGACTGAAAGTAATGTTAGCGCTACATCGCGTTAGCTTACCCTTCATAAATCTCAGCATAGTTTCCCTCTATGGCTTCTTGTCTGTCAGTGGATTGCAATGATAGGAATTGATTGAATCTTATTGATCCAATTCCATTATTGATTCCTCTTAACGATCCAATCCTTTGTCGATTCTGGATAAGTAGTTGGTTGAAAAATGATTAAATACTCTTTATTAGCGCAATGTCTTAGCATGCTGTGTCCCTGTGCATGAGTTACTTTTGGAGGAATTGATAGTCACAGAGGAATGTGATCTAAAGAATCAGACTTCCCATCTGTAGGGCAATGAAGATGAATTGTCCATTGTCCAATTGTCCACCGTGGATAAAAAGCACTTTCACTCGGTCTGTCACTTTAAGGGATGCATTTCAGACAAATTGCTCAGTGCCCAGTGTCTTGCTCAGGCAGCTCCAGTGTGTGTGTGTGTGTGTGTGTGTGTGTGTGTGTGTGTGTGTGTGTGTGTGTGTGATGGGGGGGTATGAGCCGAGAATAAAAGCGAGCTTCGTGGAGCCACAAGTGTCCAGTTATTAGCATGCTGGTCCAGTCACTGTGGCCCTCCTGCCTTTCTGCTTTCAGACTGTGGGCCTGCTGTTTGAGGTACTTTAACAAACATGCACATTTACTGCAGAAAATCACGGGAAACGTCTGCATTTATAGGATGGCATATTTGCCTGGTAAAAATTTTATGGAAAAGGGCAGCAACCTGTTATATGTTTGAATCTCAGGTTTTTAAGGGTTTTCGTCAGATTTGGCACATTTCCTCACATCTTTCCTAGCATGGCCGTATCCTGGATACTCCTCTGGCTTGCTAACTGTCAAAGGAGACAAGTCTTTTTTGGAAACAAAAGAAGCACTTGAAAGTTCCACGTCCCTCAGTCCTCAGCATTCCTGACCACAGCAGAAGGATCCTCTAACAACAACAGCAGAGAAGGCTCCCCAAGATCACAAAGAGCCACAGCCTTCCTCCGAGATGCTCAACCTCAACTCATCGGATGAAAACAGCAACACGAACTCTCTGCAGGACCCTGTGTCACTGAACGTAGGGGGAGAGATTTACACCACAACCCTGGACACTCTGACACGCTGTCGGGACTCCATGCTAGGGGCCATGTTCACTGGGCAGATCCCGGCGCTGAGAGACAGCAGGGGAAATGTTTTCATCGACCGCGACGGTAAAGTCTTCCGGTACATTCTGAATTACCTGCGCTCCAGCTCCCTGGACCTGCCCGATGGCTTCTCAGAACTGGCCCTGCTGCGGAGGGAGGTGGACTTCTTCCAGATACGCCCCCTGCTGGAGGAGCTCTACCGCTACGAGGCAGCAGTGCCTCTCAGCCTCAAAGGAGGGCCCCTAGGAGCCATGATCATGGTGAATGTGGAGTCCAAGGTATGTTTTTTAAAGCAATAGCAATATGTCTGTGGGCCTCATGGAAGAACTACTTTACAAACAGTTATGATGACACTCTCCTACGAACAGGAGGGTTATATAACAACTTAGAGACATCACAAAAGGGTTAAATTATTACTATGTTATTATAAATATTTACCATCGGTTTGTCCAGTTAAGAGAGTTTGGCTTAAAGTAAACCTCAAATTAAAAAGTTTTATGGTTAAGAGTAATAATTTTCCTGTATTAGGCCCATATTTGAGTTTCAGTTCATTTTAGATAATATATAATTTATATTCATTATTTAAAAAATGTTTTACCATGGACACAATTGTTTTGAATCAGACTTCCTTTATAACTAGTGCAATCAGACCTGATCCTGTCAGAATGATTTAAAAATCAATACACACATGTAGGAGTAGGTGACAAGACGATGTATTTAAATGTATATACACATAAAGAATATGTATTTTCTAATCTATTAAGGTGCTTTCACACAGCAAGCAGTTACTGCAGTAAACTAGCTTCTCTGTAAGTAAACTTTCTGACCAATAATTTGACGTGTTTAATGTTTTAGCGTCTATCATGGTGGCCTTCACCAACCTCAGAAAGCCTGGTCATGTTTACCATATATACAGTATCAGCAGAGGGTTTGTGTGTGTGCATCCCTTTGTACAGTCAGAGACATGGACAGACCGGTTCTTTGTGTACACTCTGGATAATGTGCAGTCATGTATTTTGCCCTCTCTTTCCAGGTCCGCATTCTTCACTTTAACTTACGCCACGGGCCGGAGAACTACGAGCTGCGCACATGCTTAGTGGGAGCCTTCACAGTGGACCTCTTCTGTACCTGGAGAGCCTTCATGGCCCTCCTTTGTGAGCACTTCTCCTACAAAACATCCAAAGGTCTCACAAGCCCCCATCCATGCAACCCGAGGCAGAACCGGCTGAAACTGGAGTGGGTGCCGAGGCCAGAGGAACTCCCGCAGGAACAGTACGACAAGCAGCGCTACCAGGGGCTGACTGTGTGTAACGCCGAGGTCACGCAGTCAGATGATATCATGAACGCGCACCGTGAGATCACAGACATGCAGGGCTTTGTGGAGGAGCTGCTGAAGGTGTCTTTGGCTGAAGGCTTCAAGGTGGATATGGTGATGCCTGACCCTGTGGAGATCCTCAACTGCACCTCACTTCGTCTTATCAAATGCTAAGATCCGGGCCAAGAACATGAAGTAAAAAACACCAGGACATGCCATGTGGATGAACTATGGTTTTTCTCTCTAGTCGCAACTGAACCAGTTAATCCAGTAGGTTAGGGTTGAGGTTAACCTTTAATATGAGGTGTTTGAAATAATACTGACATTTTTTCTATCCGTCTCTGTGTCTGTAACAATGTAATAGTGTTAAGCACAAAATAAGTTGTGTTAAATCTGGCTTAGGGCTTTCTTCTACTCCCAACACAACCCTGTAGATCCACCTATGAATTATAAAATGTTTGTTCTATGTACTACAATATGATCTATGCTGAGTTCTGTTGCATGTTGACCATGTCTAAGAGCAATGAAGCACAGTATAATAAAAATCTCATGTTGGGAAATCTGCTTGTTCCCTGTTTTTGTAGAGAATTGGAAGCGTTTGATGAGAGGGGTGATAACACTTTTGTGTCTCTGTGTGTTTTTCTTGAGGCCTAACAAATGTCTAATGGGCTTATTGTACCTCCTGAACCATTTGGAAGCAGACATGGTGTCATTTGCTTGAAGTATTGCTCTCCGAACACAATGACCTTCTGGAACCTCATCCCCATCACTGTGAACAGATGATTACCAACATATCTGAAGTCTGTTTCCAGTCTTTATGCAAAAAGAAAATTATTTTTCTCCACTTATTACTAAGAACACAGTGTCATCTGACTTAATAAGCAAATAAGTGTGTTTTCTAAAAAGTTTGGCCTTGTGTCCACACATATTTTCTCTGAAGCCATAGCCCCGATGCGTAGTTACCCTTTTGAGGTGGTGTGGTACGCATAGTTGCCACGGTATGCTCTAAATCCTTTTACCACTACAGATCCTACACCTTAAATATGAATAAAGTTTTATTTTGTCTCTCATTTAGTTTTTATCTTACTGACATAGTTTGGATTTTGAATGTAAAGTTATTGCTAGCCCTTTTCCATAGTTGACATGAACGGAAAAAATGTAATTAAACTTTTTTGGTAAATGTTTTGCCACGGTTAAAATAAAAACCTGTACTTTCATGGTGGGAGGGCTTGGAATGACATTGTCAGATGATTAATGGACATATTGTGTTACTGTACCTGCTGCATCTCTGCCATAGAATGTATAAAATAGGTGTCAACTTAAGGGAAATGTGTTGCAAAATAAAACCCAGTGGTTCGTTTTTGTTACCTTCCGTCTAATTACTTTGAGAAATGCATGAATGGCTGCAGCTCTTCTGGATGGAAAGTCATGTTTCATAATTCTTATTTGCATTCAGTATGTTCACATGCAGCTGTAATGCCTAGCACTGAAATTAAGTGTTTCAGAAATAATATCAATTTAATTTTTTCATTGTTTGTGTTGTTTATTTGTGTATTTTTCTACAGGAGCGATACAGTGGATCCCCGACCTTCTACGTCACAACTCCTTCAGAGGGAGCTCGGGTTCTCAGTCTGCCCTGACCTTCATCAACACATCTCTGACTCATTCCACTTTCATACTGTATAGCATTTCATATATATTTTTTTTTTTCAATCATCACTATTAAAATGACATGTTGTTTTGGATATTGAGCTGGTTGAAAAAGCATCAAGGTTATGTAGGAACATTTGTAGTCCACTCTCAGCATTCTTAGCAATTTTATTTTCAGCAGCAACATATGCATGAAACAAGAAAAAAGGGCTTTAATAAAATCACTGTGCACTACCAGCTTAGCAGCAGACAGCAAAACATAGTGGAGCATTAATAGCTAGACATTTTTTCTCAGGAGTTGTTGAAGACAAAAATCAGGTAAAGTGAATCTAAATAATGTTTCAACACTTATCAGGACTCACACCTGTGATGATAATGTTTTTTCAGTATGCATGTGTAATAGGAAATTGTCTAATCACAAAAGCCAGAATGACTTTGTAAGGCAATAAACATATCAGGAATATGTGTCTGCTTGATTTTCAGTTCTTTTGCCCAATAGCGGCCATAATGAAGTAGCAGAAATGCTTTAAGGGCCTTCTTTCTGGCTGAATAGCCTTTTGTGCAACTGCCTAAAAATGTAGACACAGCTGTAATAAGAATAACATGTTGTTAGAATATTTAATATGCAAAAATTGTATTGAAACCATTCGATTTTTTGTGAATTTTTTATTACATTTTAAAATGTTTTCCATTCTATGATCAACAGGTTTAACACGAGTACAGGATATAATGATTAATAGAAAAACATGAGGAATGGCATACATGCACATTAAGTTGATGATCCTGTCCTGGCTGCTTCTTTTGGTTTTGGTTCATAAATTATTTGAGTGTCACGGAATATAATTTCCTTTCCTTTCCTCCTTGAATTTTTTGGACATTAGGTTTCATTTCAGACAAATTAAAAAAAGCTTATTTTCAAATTTCCTCATTTTTTTACCATAGTAAAAAAGGATAACACAATGTTAATGTGAAGTTATCTTTGTCTTAAAGATCATGCAGCAGGTCAAAGATTATATATATAATGTGAATGTACTAAATTAAATACTAAAGCAAATACAGTAGCCTTGTGTTTTAGAAAGACTGCTAGACCTGAAATATATTGCAACGGAAGCAAACGCGGAAGTGGGGCGGGACTTCGGTAGCAGTTGAGTTTAACGAGGTGCACTTGAATGTAACACAAGGGAGGAGTTAGCAAAACAGTGAAGTTTAGCTTAGCAGGAAACACCGAGGCTACCGCAGCGGTGCGAAAAGAAAGAGCACCAATCCCACTTTTACACTTTAACCGGGGTCAGTCGTGATATTTTGTCGGCAAATAAAGTGCCTTTGAAACCAAGAGTACTGGTGTACGTCACGGTAACATTTTCCACCACTTTATATGAGGAGGGAGCTCTTGGCGAACTAAAGCACCGGACACTGGCCGGGTGTGGACTCTTCTCCAGCGGCTGTGAACTGTGGACCTCGGCTGAGCGACGGCTGTTCTGAATCAGGTGGGTTGGGAGTTAGCCCACAGGTGTTTCCTTGCTAGCAAATTGGCTAACAATTAGTCTTTTTACAGCCGCCAGTGTTTTAGTTGTGAACACCTATAACTCAAGCTAACTAAAGTTGCTAGCCAGACACCAGTCTCCCATTGCTCTGGCTAGCTGGCTAATCTTTCCTCACTGATTTTCCTCCAGAATTCAGGCAGCTCGTAAATATGAGGTTAATGTGCATATTAAACAGACTTAAGAGTTAGCTACATTGTTTTATACAAACATTATTATATTCTGCATTATAGTAACGAACACACATATGTTTGTTTAGACATGTTCAACTTCCATTAGTTTCTTTAAGACACCTGCTTACTTATCTCGCTAAGTTATCCCAACATACATCCCCTTGTGTGTGTATGGCTGTGCATTGGACTTCAATAGTTTCGTTTGTGAATTACTTTCCTTCTGACAACATAATATTGCTGGACTCACTTTAAAAACCTCTGTCTATAAACACGAGGCTCTGACTTGAAATTGCCTTTTTGTAGACAGTGGAATGGATGAGGTTGTATCGTATGTGGTATTCGGATTTGCTGACTGCTGGTGAGCTTGTTGTATACTATAAACCTACAGTAAACAAAGAGACCTGGCAAAACTGGCTTCAGTAGGCGTTAGCACATCTGTGCATAATAATCAGAGATGGGAGATGTACTCAGATCTTGTACTTGAGTAAAAGTAGAAGTACTCAGATCTTGTACTTGAGTAAAAGTAGAAGTACTCAGATCTTGTACTTGAGTAAAAGTAGAAGTACTCAGATCTAGTACTTGAGTAAAAGTAGAAGTACTCAGATCTAGTACTTGAGTAAAAGTAGAAGTACTCAGATCTAGTACTTGAGTAAAAGTAGAAGTACTCAGATATTGTACTTGAGTAAAAGTAGAAGTACTCAGATCTTGTACTTGAGTAAAGTAGAAGTACCAGAGTGTAGGAATACTCTGTCACAGTAAAAGTATTCTAAATGTTCCTCCAGTGAAAGTAGAAAGTACTCTCCTCTAAATGTACTTAAAGTAGCGACAGTAAAAGTAGTCTTTGTTTGATTGGTCCATTTCAGAATAATATCTCTGATATGTTTTATAATGATTGATCATTAAAGTGTTCTCAGAGCTGGTAAAGGTGCAGCTAGTTTGAATGGCTTTGTATACTGCAGGGTAGCTGCTGAATTTACTCCAGATGAACTACAGTCTGATTTAAGGGCTGATTATATTTACCATCATTTATCCAGATCTGTAACTAAAGGGATTACATACATGTAGTGGAGTAAAAGTACACCATTTATCTTACGTGGAGTAGAAGTAGCTAAAAGTTGAAATACTTAACTAAAGTACAAGTCTCAGAAAATGGTACTTGCAATACTTGCGTAAATATAGCTACTTTCTTTACACCTGTGACAATAATGGCAACTTGAAGCCTTTCATTTAGCAAGACAGCAGTACAGGAAAGAACATGATCATGAAGTTGATGGATAAACAAACTGTGTATATCAAACTGTGACGTTTCTTCTAACATCACTAGGTGAATAGTAGTTGCCGAAAGTGTTGCATAATTACGGAACTTGAGCAAGGTGTGTCTCCTAACAGGTATGTTAGTAAGCCCGATGACTCAATGGTCTGGTTTCAGGAGTGAGTAACTGGTGTATTTGGGGAGGGAGGTGGGGGATACACGAGCAGGACGCGTTTCACCAGTTTGGCTAGTTTCAGAAAAATGAACAACTAGATCTAGGATAAAAACTGCATTATACAGCAATTACAACATGGCTTCCAATCACCAAAAGCATGTGAGCTAAGTAAACATGTACTTTGCTCACTTGTAGTACCTGTGTGATGACTTATGTGAGTCATCCTGTTTAACCTGCATGCTCATCCAGTATACTGTAAATTTAACTTAGTTCCTCATTGAATTCTTGTTGTTTCAACAAAAGTTGAATAGATAGTCGAGCACAAGCAGCAAAAAGTCCCAGAATGAGGTCAGGACACTGCTGAAGGACATGCTGAGTCCTTCCAACGCCACCTGCAGCAGCTCCGCACTAGCCAAACAAAAAGCCTTTGTTCTCAGGAGACTTGGGGCTATTACACCTGCATGGTAAAGTCCACCTGTAACTATTATGGAGGCAAAACAAATGGCCTCTCCCAAAGTATTGCAAGCAATGAGTTGCGTTTTGAGCAAAAGCAGAATTTTTTTCAGTGTTCCAAGGTCTTGAGCAGTGCAAATACAGGTAAGACTGTACTATTGTTGTGTTCAAAGAAAAAAGTTTGAATAGGAAAGGTAATTTATCTAGCCTTGCACTGTTGAGATGTCCTTTGCTCTTAAACTTCAAACGGAGCACGGGGCCCAGACTGTCACGCTGTGTTTATTGCTGTTAACTGTTAACTTGATTCCTGTATTACCTCTCTCAATGTGCAACGCATTATCTGGCAGGAAAGGATGTGTTTTCTGTGGTTTGATAATGAAATGGCATAGTAGGTGGAAATGCGATAGAATATCCTCCTGCTTTTCAGCTTTACAGCAGATATGTGGGGACAGAGCTCATTATAGATGTATGCATGTCATAATGACTTGGAAAAGTAATGGATGAATTATTTCTTTTTTAAAAAGGATAAATCATTACATGTTGAATGACTCTTCTATCAAAGTCCACATTAAAACCCACAGGCTGTTAATGTGTGTAGGCTATAAGCACATCCTGTACATTCTCTATGCCACCCGCTCTTAGAAATTAGACCTTTTAATATCCAGAGTGGGGCTGCATCCCTTTTAGAAAATATGTATCCTCATTCCGATTTTTTATTTGTATCATATATCTATATGTCAGTTAATTAGATATGTTTGGGTTTGGAAGCTGTAAAATACACAATTGTTTTCAAACCACTATCCTTAACAATGAATTGATAAATATTGGAAGATTAATGTATAATGCAATACAGGGCTGGTTCCAGCTCAGTTGCAGCCTTTCTACAGGCTTTATTTGTAGCAAACATAACATTAAACAAGATATGATTGTACAGTAACATAACTCTGTAATAGCTCAGTCCGTACGAACTCCGATTCTCCCTTAGGCCAATGCAGTGTACATTCCAAGTCCCATCTCAGACCAAGTATGGAGTGTGGACTGGTAGTCTTAACTGTGCCAGTTCACATCCTTAGCACTGCTGAGGTGTCCTTGAGCAAGCACCTGACCCCCACACTTACCCCGGGTGCTGTATAATAGATTAGTTGCATAATTAACCCACTATGGTAATGATGACAAGTTGCTAGTGTTGACAGCTCGACACTGTAGATGTTTAAGCTACAGACATGGATGTGGTCTTGACAATTAAGAAAACCTTTCAAAGTAGCCAACAAAATATTAAAAGGAGACATTTTATGATTCTAAAGTATTAAAGTAATGCCAGAATGAGTCCTTAACCCCGAAAGGATTCAGCATTATGGTTTTTAGACATGTTTTTGATTAGCAGCTCAAGTAATTCTCACAGTATGATGTACTGCATGAATAATTCAGTAAAAACCCCACTGTCTGAAGCTTCTATGTCTTTCTACAAAAGAGCGATTGCTTTCAAGTGACTAATCGAAACGACTTAATGTCATAACGTATAACAATGTGCGCCGTTTAGCTTAGTGACTGTGAAGTCATGTAGTTTTTTGTCCTTCAATTACTTCTGGCCAATAACGATGCCCTTTATATATAGAGAAGTGCTGTTTATACATGGAGATCATTCACAAGTGTAAATATCATAAATGTTAGTTTTGCTCAGAGCTCATTTTCGCAAATTCCTATAAAAAAAATCCATTCTGTTTGTTGCAATGCTAACTTACAATTCGGCCTACAAACGTACGTAATTACTGCACCACTATACTCTATGAATCTCCCCCCGTAATCAGTCATATCCTGCAGAAGTTGTTCTGTGTGTCAGACCTGACATGGCACCACATCATGCTGATTTCTATTGTTCAAGGTACAATTCACCTCACTGAATTAAAGGTGGCCTGTTTTCCCCACTGTCCGGGACACACTGAGCCTGACTAGTGTAAACGATCATCCCCCCTCTTCCAAGTTTCACAGGAAGAAGGGAGAGAGTCGGTGGGAGATACGATATCCTGCCAGCCACACCCGAAACTGACAAGATCTCGTGTGTTTTCTTAGGGATAGTGGAAGGAAGCATTTCTGTCATGTTTGCTGCGGTGGGGATGCCAGACCCCTCCTTTTGCTCTGCCTTGTTAGCTGCATTCTCCTTTAGAGATACACAGGAAGGCTGTTTCTTTCTGGCAACTATGAACTGTTGCAAACAAACCTGATGGTTTCATTTTCATGCTACTCGAATGACCGCTCCCTCACACTGTACTCACCCGATGCATATCGAACTCTAACCCTGCTGCACATCATCTATTGCTGCCTTTAGAGGAATCATTTTCATCAACAGAACCTAAAGTATCTCAAGTAGCTCAATGTCGCAGAAAAGTATCATGATCTAGCCCTCAGTCAGTCATACCCACAGGATTTTTGTACTAGGGTGGGTTGTCCTCAGACCCTTTTCCCACTGAAATGAGTTCTCTCTGAGGTCTGTGCTGGGGCTAGTGTTAGTTCCCAGTTGGTTCAACTTGCGAACCTTTGTAAGGAGGCCGATTCATGATGTCACAGCAAAGCTAAATTGAATCTGACGCAAGACTCCTCCACCAACTCTCAAACCACTTACTACTGTTCATCTCACTCGCCATGAGATATCGTTGTTAACGTTAATCTAGCCGGTGCTGGATGGGCACCAGCTAGTGTCCTGGCTGAAAGAATGTTGGTAGCCAAAACTGTTTCCGAAGTATGCTCCTGAACTGTCACTGGCTTCAGTGTTAAAGCACTATAGGGGGATTCTGAGGCAACGACCCCCTGAAAGAGTGTTGTTAGATTAAAAGAAGAAATGGTGCACATTAACCCTTGTGTTCCAAAGCTGGTACTGGTCATGGTGTTCGCGGGTCAATTTTGACCCATGATATAACTTCAAAAATGATGACTATCATCCAATATTGTTTTTACTACATAACTAACTTATCATGCATTCATAACCATACAATCCTGTTGGAATTTAATTTGTTGCCCCCAAAACACATGGCATTAACTTCCCTATAGTGAAGACAGTGGATAATGATGTTATCTGACTGATAGAGTAGAGGATTTGGAGACAAGGTGCACATTGCAAATACATTTGTGTTACAGTGGAGGGTGGGGGTGGGGTGTCTAAAGTCAAGGATGAATCTTGATTGGGCCAAGTTTGACCCAGAGTTACCCACAACAATGTACTGCTGGGTCTTCCGTGACCCGAACACCAAATGGTAACACTTTTTTTGGGGGTGGGGGTCAGACTTTACTAAAATTGTCCAAATCAGTTTTGGAGTGTTTATGGCGCTGCCTTGGAGGATATCATGAATCTATGTTCTGTTAATGTAAACTAGAGGGTAGTTATTATATCATTTTAACTTGAAACGACCGGAAAACAACATAAGGGGTTAAGAGGTTGGACCTAAGAAGAACTTTTGTAAAAATATTTCAGGTTAGTATTTTTATGCTTGGCTATCAAACATGATGCTTGTACAGAATAGATATATAAATCTAATCTGCTGCCCTCATATGCATGTAGATGCACGTAGACATTCAACACTGCACATCACACTGCATAACATTTTACACACACATCTCTGTTCTGCAGACTGTACTTACAGTCTAGTGTTCTTTATATTCTGAAATTGTCGTTGTTTTCACCGTGCACATGACTTGTAATATTGATGTAAACAATGTCAAATAAAGTCACACCCATAAGGCATGATGAAGGTGACTGACTCTGGGTTTTACAGTCTGGTTAGTGTGGTCGCGTATTGTGCTGCAGATCGCTGATGCACTGACGACAGCCAGACATCCTGTTGATAAGCGGAAAATATTTTCAGCCTATAATGACATTGGCGGGGCAAATAAGACAATGGCAGGCTGCCACAGTCTATGTAATTAATGGGAAACAGTGGTGTGTGTGTGTGTGTGGAGACATTTAGTGATCATGTGTGCAGGCCAGATCTCTGCTGCTGTCAAACAGGCTCTGCTCCACCTTTGTCAATGTCGTTTTGTTTATACTTGCATTTTTTTACAAGTTGTTAGGTGTCTTTAATTGAATCGATCAGATGTCACTCACAGCTTATTCATCTGGAGAACTTTTTTCTGATTTGAAGGAAGTGGCAGCATAGCTTTGCAGTCGGTAAGGGGAATGTTTTGGATGCATGGCATTTCACTGCCAATCTTTGAAGCACTATGTTAGCTATGTCGCTGACAGACGCAGGCCATGTAGCAGCTCTGCTGGTCGAGCCGCCTTCTCCTCAGGTTGTTATTGTCAGGTCCAGGCATGTTTATGCACATTTCTTTCCTCCTCCATCGACTCCCTGCTCAACTCAGATGCCTTGCTTGATATGCTGGGAATTTGATGACATCACTGAACTGTGGGATGAAAGATAACAAAAAGTCGTCTTGCAAACTAAGCGAGGACATTTGGGATGGTATATTGGACACCAGAGACTGAATGAGACTGTGTGAGACGAGTCAATAAGCCAGTGAGATTAGCTATCAAAGGTAAATACTGTATGGTACCTGCCAGATGAGCTCACTGTAGATCAAACAATGTGACCAATGTGGCGTCAGATGGAGCATTAACTCAGTTACTGCTAAACATTTTCCCAGTTCATTGCTTGCCAAGTGAAATTCCTGGGAAAAATCTGTTGAAGAAGTGGGACACGTCACTGTGCAGGGCTCTGCTGAAACTGGCCTGATTTGCTGTGTTTCTGCAGCTCACTCCTGACCTGCCATTGTTCTTCATATCAAGCCTGAAACCAACCGGTATTTCCCTGTCTCACCAAGTACCCTGTCCACAGTTTCGTCAAAGAACCTTTTGTATTGTATATTATTATGTTTCAGCTCCCTGTAAAGATGTTAATAGTTGTAAAACAGGCAGTGTAGAACACTTGAATTCCATACATGGCTTGACCTATTTGGATAAGTTTTTTAAAAAAAAGGTAAGCTGAGGTTTTAAGAACTTTTAAGAACACTGAGGTAGAGAAGAGTTTTAGAGAAACAAAGCACAGTTTAGAGTTGTGTTTAACTTTGTGCTGTGTATATGGAAAAAGTCATCGTGGATAAAGTTCAGACTTTTCTAATATGGATCACATCTAGTAATGAAACCCACATTTTAAGCAGCTAATCAGGCTTGAGGCTGGTTCAATTGTTACAATGCTAACCTTTTCATTTAGCAAAGATCAAAAATCCCATGGACAACAAACAATGTGTTGATTCATCTGACGTTTTTTTTTTACTTTCCTAAACAGCACATTATTTTTACTAAAGATGTGACATTTTTCTTTCCTTTTGTTTCAGGGAAAGCAATAAATCTTCTTTCAAAAAAAGTATTTAACTCTTCTTGCTCTACGGCACGCTATAGAACACTGATGTCCTAACGATACATCTGTCAATCCTTACACACAGGTCCAGTCTCTGCTCCAGAGGGCTGTGGCTACTCCTGCCCTCTGATAAAAGTTGGAATGTGTCTGCTTAAGGATAAATCAAAACACTTTTGTGCCATGAAAACCCAGGTTGTCTGGTTGTGGTATGTCATATCATAAAGGTTATTGCACTAAAGGTAGAAAAAACCCTGTTTTAAATAATTAACAGTGAGCGGTGGTTTAAGTCAGACCGTACAAGACTTTGTTAAAGAGAGCAGAGGAGGATGTAATCTAGCTGTCTGAACCGACAGCCTTAAACAGCACTGCAGTCGACATAATTGTGACGTTCATTCCCAGCCGTGGCCCTTGATAAGTAGCTTGGGTAGAAATAACACTTGAGTGCCTTTTTAATGAACGGGTAATGTGTGCTCTAATGTCTGTGAGGTTACATGAAAGGCCACAATTAATCTGCTATTAGAGGAACATCTGTGGGATTAGCGTGTCTGAAGACTGCACCTGATGTGTAGCATGTGCTCAATACCAACCTGAGCTTTCCACACTGGCTGTTAGCATCACTGTTTACATGTGAGCGTGTGTGAGGGCTGTGTTCCTTCTTCTTTCCATCAGCAGATTCTACTCGCTGCCCTTAGAAGCCTAGGTGTTTGTGAGGGAGACCTCCTGTGCCATTTTGTTTGAACTTGTCATTAACAAAGAGAAACATTAAAGCTTATATTTGTTGGCTGTGATCTTGTCGTTTGTGCAACATCTGGGCCGGCTGGCAATACAATTGTTTGTTATATAGTTTAACTTCTAATAGGCAGTTTAGAGCATTCTACAACAGAGCTGCAATAACGTGTTGATTTTAAATAAAAAGTAAATTGACAGTGAGGTAATCGATCCAATCAATCAAAAGCGCGATAATTTCGATCATCAGTATCCAAGACTCTGAGAACGTTCATTTCTTTTGTAAAAAAAAGTAGCTTTCTGGTGCTGCAGAAGCGGCCTGCCACATTAAAATTTAGCAAATGCAACTCATTTTTCCCTTTTTAAAAAAAATAATGTGTCATTGTGGGGAATAAAAATGTTTGGTAAATGAGCAAGATATAAGCTTGGTAATGTTAGTGGGTTTTTTTAATTGGTGAAGGAAAATTGTAGTGTTAATAAAGCTTTTAGTTTTTTACTGTGGTATCCAATTGGTGTAAAGGAGAGTGGAATATCACTGGTATTGGTCTCTCGTACACACTGGCTTAAATAAATTATAAAAAGGGGAAAATATCCTAACAGAGTAAGGGAATAACTAATAGTTTTGTTAGGAGTTCATATGTAGACAAGTATCTGAGCCCAGTCCAGAGCAGTGGCGGCAGACTCGTTGAGGAAGCTGGATCTGGAAACCTGTGACACAGCCCAGCAGTGAGTCAAGGTAGCAGTGCTGATCTCAGGGGAATAACAGAGCTGGACCGATGCAAATGTGCCGGCTAGACGGAAAACTGACTCATGGTGCTGACCAATGTCACAGACTTGGACATTGAGGATTGTGTGTGTGTGTGTGTGTGTGTGTGTGTGTGGGTGGGGGGGGGGGTTGTGCCCTGACTGACACCTGGCCCTTATCTTCAGTTTTGCAGGGGCAGCAGGACCCCGCCCACTAATTTGTGTGTGTGTTCCAGGTGCCAGACTCCTCCTCTGGAATTCCTTTCTCATCTTCACATTTCGGCCACCTGAGGCTCCATAGATTCCAAGCTTAGGGCGGGATCATATGTCTTCGACATAATATCGAATATCGACTTCCACTTGTTTGTGTATATAGATGATGTTTTTGGCCTGATGTCACCTTGGTCATGTGACTAACTGAGATCCTATACCAGGAGACCCTGTAATATTAGTGACCTGTAGATCATGGTCAGGTTTGCTGCCGTGTTTTTTGGATTTAAGTAATGTGCATTGGTCTGAGAGGTGAGTTAATTTTAACAATGAGAGGAAATATTTTATACACGAGTAAAGGAGAAATTCACATTCAACTGATTGTTGATGATTCATGGTAGATTTGAACAACAAAAGATATACAACCAGTTTTTCTCATGTATTTGAAAGATTTTTATTTTTTACGATATGTTATTTCCCCTCTTAACTTAAGAGCATAGAACACGGTCTGGAAGAAAATTGTTTTACATTTGTCATTCCATTCGATCACATGTGAGGCTGATCATTCCTGAGCATTGGGTTTGATTACAGGGGTTTTTGTGGAAAATTAGTATGAGGGCGCTAAAGTCACTTCCAGACAAAATTACTGCCCGCCCCCTTTCCAGGGAAAATACTGCGTTAGAGCAAAGACAATAATAGCTTGTTCATGTCTTAAAGTTGTGAGTCATATATTGCACCTCAAACAACAAATGCATCCAGAGTTACGGTGTCTTTACTTCGTCTACAGAAAAAAGGAGAGTAAAAGAAACTTGAATTCAGAAATCTCAGTTTCAGTGTAAGCCCGACTGAACATCGATCTTCTATTTATTCAGAACTCCGTAAAACAAAGCAGTCTATGCCTTCCTATTGTCAATTTGACAGGATTCTCATATTTATGGTGTATTTATGCAGTTTTTGACAGACAGAAATATTGTTTTCTGGCATCACTTAAACATTTTACGGGCAAAATCTGCATTTTGGTATGAGGGCACAGAGACCCTGTTACCCAGTTTAGACAAAACCCTGGATTTCATACATGCGATACATAATGAATGGATAATATGAATGCCTTTTTAAGAGCTAGAAATGGTTCCTGTGCCTCGAAACTAGACACAGTTACTGGTATAAAGACAGCATGCAGAATGTTCTTACTGTGCCGGTGTTAGTTAAACACTGCAGCTCTGGCAGGGATCGCCGAGCATTTATCAGCTCAGTGCACGTGTGCAGGCACCCTGTCATGCACCCGCTAACAGCTGTTAAATCGACTGACAGCTGATCACATTTGAATCAGCTTGTTTCTCTTATAATACATAATACAAATATTTTCACATGCACACAAAAGGCTATATGTACATTCTTGGAAATTACTTGAGAACATTTCACCGGCTCAAATGTTAAACGTTTTTTCTCACATTAGTGTCCTGCTGTTGAATCCAGTCAACTTTAATAGATGAATGAATTACTAAAAATGTAATAACTCTAAATAAGGGTAATGTCATATCACACATGAAATGGTATTTGAATATATCTGCTTCGCTGAACCCTATCTAGGCCACTCTTTCCTCTGACTCATGGTGTGAGTCTTGAGGTTGGCATGTATTTAGAGACAGGACTGTCCCAAGTGGGCGTCAAACACAACACTTAAACACTTGACGGGGGGGGGGGGGGGAAACCTGAACCCCACATTGCTCCTGATGGCAGACTGAGTGTGTGAGTGTTTATTACGTGTTTATAGACTTCACAAAATGCATGTTTGAAAGGGGCTTTAATAATCTTTCTGGAAAGGGGACCAGACGAAATAAAGTATCAATGTTCTCCCACACTGCTCATACAGATTTAACTAGGAAGCCAATAAGACAAATCTGTGTGCCAAGGGAGAAATTCATTAATCACAAAGACATGTGAACTCTCAACCTGCTTGCAAACTTCTATTTATGACTTTTGCAACCCAAAAACATGCTGACCACTGCCTGCTGACACCAACATACACACTCTTACAGTCCTTCCTCTCTTTGTGTCCTCCCTGCAGCGAGCTTCAGTGGGCCCCCAGGCTCCAGGATGAAGAGGTTCAGGAGACACGGCCAGGAGTCCCAGAGAGACCGGCTCAAACAGGAACTCTTCCAGTTTAACAAGGCAAGTGAAGTGTACTTAAAGAAGCAGAACGGCTTCCTGATATTGGCACGCATCTCCCTGAGCCGTTCCTCTGTGATTGCTGCTAAACTGTGCAGAGCTTTATCTTTTATTTACGTGTGTCTACTCATAGCTTGTTTACATGAGAGCTTAATATAAACCATTCAGTTCATCCTATGCATACTCTCTGCACACACAGTAACGAGTTACACATAAACAATGCATTATTATTATAATAATAATAATAATACAACATAAGATTTATATAGCGCTTTTCATAATGCTCACACACAAAGGGCAATATTAAAAGATGGGGAGGTTAAAAAGATGAATTCTTATTTTAAATTAAAGCTAACTTCACTAGTTGTGAGAGGATTTGTTTGTCAGAAGTCTATTTTTGAACTCTATTTGGATTTATTTACTTTCTTTTTCAGTGTGTTATTTTTGTTTTTAGCCTTCATTTTGAAGCAAATTGTAAAGTTTGAATTGTGCTTTAGGCTAAATCACTGATCACCTCTCTGACTGTAATGATGATTGCTGCAAAATCACTGCTTTTGATGCATTAGGTACAGGTGAGGAACCAATGATAATTTAGTAATAAGTACTATAATATTAATAATAATAATAATAACAATAATAAAGCTTTATTTATACAGCACTTTCCATATAGCACGTGCAGCTCAAAGTTAAAAACAAACAACAATAAATTCCCCTCAGATCAGATGTTTTCAGATTCATGCAGCATAGCCACAAAATATAATATTCTAACAGGAAAGATTCCTCAAGGAAAAATGAGACACCAGACTAAGTAAATCAATGCAATGATATAAAACTCTTTGAAATAAAAGCAAACATGTGGACAATAAAATGTAAAAGGATGATAGTAATAAAACATTCATAATTATAATAAAGGTTAACAATATTAAAAGACCTACTTAAAAGGAACTGTTGAATAAATAATACAAGTTAAAACCCTTTTAAGACCAATAAAATAAATAAAACAATATAAAAGTAGGTAAATTATGAATAGGAAAAGCCCATTTAAAGGCAGGTGTCGCTAATCTAAAAAGATGTGTCTTCAGCTGTTGTTTAAAAATGAATGTGTGTAATGGTCGTTTATATGGATTCTGTTGTAGTGCCATGTAAACGATGCTTTAAGACTGCTGGGTCAATTAAATGTATACATCAACAGGGGATTAAGGGTTAGTCTTCATTCATTTATCGCTAACTGTGTCAAATTAACAGATTGAAGATTCAAAGGTTTATTGTTATATACACAATAGCTACAGTGTAGATTTAGCAAGGAAAATCTGAAGTCCAAGGCTCACACAACAATGCAACATAAATATAAACAAGACATGAACAATACAAAATAGTGCAAGAAGAAACAGAACAGAAATAAAATATTGCAAGAGTATGTTGCAATACATTTAGTAATTAAAGCTGGTTTTAAAGTGCACTGATTGTGGTGTAACAATTCATTATTTTCATCCTGCTCGATTATCCAACACGTTAACCAAAGAAGAAGTCCTACACAGCTGCTCCACCTGAACAATACTCTGCATTCACCGTCCTGTCAGAGGAAGTGACAGCAGGGTTCATGTTTCTCTTATCTGCTATCCTTCCTATTTCTTGTCCACATGCTGTTATCTTCCCTGTCTATCCTGCCCGACATTGTCTCTGCTGTCATTGTCTCACCCCCTCCCTGTATGTCCCCTTTCTCCCCTCAGACGGTGGAGCATGGATTCCCCCACCAGCCCAGCGCTCTGGGCTACAGCCCCTCCCTGCAGCTCCTGGCCATCGGCACCCGCTCCGGGGCCATCAAACTGTATCCTTCTGAGTGTAAACACTATCTGAGCGTCATGTTTGAACTTGAGGCAGGCCTTGCTAATGATTGGCTGTGACGCGGTTGAATCCATGTCTGCGGTCGTACCTGCGCCAGGTGTTTCATTTTCCCACGCTGTTGCTCAATGCGCCTGCCACTCATGCGGCGGAGTCCGTGTAGCCTTTCACACAGTTCTGCAGCGGAGCCAGTCGGTACACTCTCCCCATTCACACACACACATACACTGGTTTTGATAACCTCCTCTCATTAGGATCATCCATTCACACAATGCAGCAGATTGTGGGCACAGATGAAGGGAAATCTTTGAATGAAATGTTCTGAGTAACAGTGCTGGGTGCTTCGAGCCAGAGAACAGAGCCGCTCCTGTTCTGCTCATGAAGGACACAAATCATTTGATGATGTGATTCCTGCATAGGGAGGGATCTCCACACTGAGGTCAGGGTCACATAAACAATGAACATACTGTTTGTATGTTTGTTTTTTAAGATGGTTAGAAAATCATTTTTTTCTCTTCCTGTAAAATGAAACATATCTTAAATGACTCCTCTTTAACTCGGGGGCGGTTACTAAATTGTATCCAATCAACTTAACCCTGCCTATCATATCAAAAAGCACTTAACTGTGCGGGAAGCTAGCAGGGCAATATCATAGTAGCAGGTGTGAGATTTGGATTTCCACTGGCAAAACTGATTAAGTGTTATTAAAACATACACTATATAGATACAAATATTGGGACACTGGTATATGAGGATTTTTTTCTGGGGTTGGCCTCGGCCCCTTAGTTCCAGTGAAGGGGTTTCTTAATGCCTCCTCTCACCAAGTCATTCTGGACTATTCTATGCTTCCAACTTTGGAAACAGTTTGGGGAAGGCCCTTTTCTGTTCCAGCATGACTGTGCCCCAGTGCTCAAAGCAAGGACCATAAAGGCGAGGACAGATGAGTTTGGTGAGGAAGAACAGGACTGGCCCACACAGAGCCCTGACCTCAACCCCACTGAACACCTATGGGATGAACTAGAAGGGAGAGCCAGGCCCTCTCATCCAACGCCAGTGTCTGACCTCACAAATGCTCTTCTGGATGAATGGGCAGACATTCCCACAGACACACTCCAACATCTTGTAGAAAGCATTCCCCGAAGAGTGGAAGCTGTTGCAGCTGCAAAGGGGGGGCGGGACTTCATATTAATGCCAGAGAACTTGGCATTTAGGTGTAATGTGTAGGTGTCCCAACACTTTTGTCTATATATTGATGACTAAATATGTTTGAAGTCATTGAAAATACCAAGCTTTTTCAGAAAGGGACACTCCTCAGCCTTGGTTGTACTATCTGTATCTGTGACTATTGCTGTTTCTTCAGGTTCTTATCAGAATCAGAATACCTTTAATCGTCCCACAGACATTTTCATTATTACAGCAGAAAGAGCCAAAGACAGCTTAATGTTACATCAAGATACTAAAAAAATATATATACAAGAATCACACAATTTACAAAATGCACAAAAATAAAAGTATAGCAGCCAGATATGTATTGCACAGTTATTAACAGAACAGGGGGTGTTATAGTCAGTGTTGTAATATGTGGGGGTCTACCAGGGGCCATGATGGTTATAGAGTCTGACCGCTGCAGGAAGGAAGGACCTGCGGTAATCTCTCCGTGAGACACAGCAGCCTGTCGCTGAAGGAGCTGCACAGTGTGCAAGGGGTGGGACACATTGTCCAGCAGGGAGGACAGCCTGGCTGCCATTTTCCTGTCTCCCACCACCTCCACAGTGTCCAGAGGACTCCCCAGGACAGAGCTGGCCTTCCTTATCAGTCTGTTCAGTCGCTTCCTGTCAGCAGCTGAGATGCTGTTGCCCCAGCAGGCCACGCCATAGAACATGGCTGATGCAACCACAGAGTCAAAGAAGGTCTGAAGGAGTGTTATCGGACCAGTCCAGTTTGTTTTTCAGATGAACACCCAGGTACTTGTAGGATTTCACAATCTCTATGTCCACTCCATGATGTTCACTGGTGTGGAGGGGGGATTGCTGGCGCCGTCTGAAATCCACCACCAGCTCCTTGGTCTTCCCTGCGTTGAGCTGGAGGTGGTTCCTCTGGCACCAGAGGATGAAGTCTTGCGTCAGCTCCTTGTACTCCCTGTCGTTCTCGTTGGAGATGAGGCCGACGATGGCGGAGTCGTCAGAGAACTTCTGCAGGTGGCAGGTCGGCGTGTTGTGTGTAAAGTCTGCAGTGTTCAGGGTGAAGAGAAACGGTGCCAGCACCGTCCCCTGTACTGCAGATGATGGTGTCTGATTGACACTCCCTGGTCCTCACGTACTGTGGATGGTTGTTGAGGTAGTTCAGGATCCAGGAGGTGAGGTGGTGATCCACCCCCGAGAGCTGCAGCTTGTCTCCCAGGAGCAGGGGCTGGATGGTGTTGAAGGCACTGGAGAAATCAAAGAACATGATCCTCACAGTGCCCCCAGCCTTCTCCAGGTGGGAGAAGAACCTCTGCAGCAGGTAGATGACAGCGTCATCCACCCCGATGTCAGGCTGGTGGGCGAACTGCAGCGGGTCCATTGATGGTCTCACAAGGGGCCGAAGGTGTCCAAGGACCAGCCTCTCCAGGGTCTTCATCAGCTGCGATGTCAGCACCACCGGCCGGTAGCTGTTGCAGTCCTTGGGGTGAGGGGTCTTTGGCACGGGTACCACACAGGACGTCTTCCACAGTAGTGGTACCCTCCCTTGCTTCAGGCTCAGGTTGAACAGAAACTCCATAATCTCACAAAGCTCGTCCGTGCAGGATTTCAGGATCCTGGAGCTGATGCCATCGGAACCCGAGTGAATATTCTGGTATATCTGTCTGTTGTCACTGTAGCACCAATAGCACTGTATCCACCATATATGGAGTTTGTCCTTAACCAGTGCTCAGGTATGGAGCTCCAGGTGTGGAGTTCATGGGTCTGCATGATGAGAACGCTGCTGTCACACAGGTGCACTTCCTGCCCCACCAGGTAAACCAAAGAACATGTTTAGAAGAATTGTATATTATGCATGTGTCACTTATTAAGTACCCTGCTCTATAGGGCTGCCCAGTAAAAGTAATATATGTGATGAATATTGCGAATTTTTAAAACAGTTTTTCAGCCAGTATTAATCGACGGCTGCTTATGTGCAGGTTGAACTGGTGACTCTGCTGGATGACAACAGTCTGCACATGTGGACGTTGAGAGCTCACAAAGGGCTCTCTGAACTCCTGGAGATAGGGCGCTTCACTCTCACTGGACCTCCTGGGTAAAACACACACACACACACCTTTTCTAAATCCATTCCTCTGCAGGTAGTTGTCAGGAGTGAAGCTTTTGCACTAAGGAAAGCTGAATATTTTTGGACATTGATATTAAAAAATGGCACTACTCACTATTTTCTGAGATTTTATAAACAAATTATAATTTATATACAAACTGCAGCTATCCTTAATTCATTAATGTGAGCCCTCTTCTCCTCCTCAGTGCCCCCCCCAGTGTGACCCGAGTGACGGCGGTGCTAGCTCACTCCTCCGGAGAGCTGCTGCTGCTGGGGACAGAAGGAGGACACGTGTTCATAGTGGAGGTGCCCGGCTTCAGAGAGCTGGAGGAGAGGAACATCAGCCTGGACCAAGTCGCCAGCAGGTCAGGAACCACAATGCACTGCATATCCTGTACAGCCTTTACAACACATTACCATAAAGATAAGATATGTTTCTAATAGTAAGGAGGGAGATTTCTGTGTAACCGTCCCCCGGTCCAACAGCATTTATAGCATCCATTATCGATGTGTTGATGATGTCACTCCAAACTTCGTCTAGCCAACAATTTACCAACTTACTTTGGAAATGGAGCCGGAAGGTTTTGCTCATCGTGTTATCTGTAAAACTGTGTCAGTTAGGAAATAAACACTATGGCAGAGGAGGGTGTTGGTTAAATGATGTGGCATTATGTTCCAGAGCAGCACAATATAAACCAAAATGTTATTTTTTTCAAATTTGGCACTTAACACATCAGAGAAACAATTAACTTTACTTAATAACTGCAATCTAACTACATTTAGATTAATCTGTGCACACCAGATAAATGTATAACCCGATTGTTAGACCAGCACAATGTTCTGTTCACTGGTGTCTCCATCCTAAACACAAGGTAACCGTGGTTACAAATGCATGCGTAATCTTTTCTTTCAACGAGGCCGGCCAAATATAGCCTGAAGCTCCACATTATGTACCGTAATTGAGGTAGTTGTGTTGCTGTTATGAGCAATGTGGTGGGATAGATTTTGTTTGTACAAAGTCCCAGACAACTATCAGTTTCCTTTGAGGAAAGTTCTCGACAGGATTCCGAAACAGTTGGTGTTTATGAAAAATTCTGGCAGGAACAGACAGTCCTGAGGGAACAATACATGAGTGAGGGGCTATAAGTGATAACCTGCCTGCTCAGAAGAAGAATTTATTGATCAAATATACGCATTTCCCAAAAAAACATAACCCTTCTGTCTCGTGGTAATTGTGCGGTGGCTGGAATCACTCTGAGACTGCAGCTGGGGGTGCTGTACCAACTCTCTTATACACTTATCTTGGGCAACAAATAATCAAAACCTGGAAACAGTTTAATTCAAACGCAGTAAAACATGATGTTGTGTGTGTGCTCAAATAAGTAAAGTGTAACATATATAATATTTCTATGGCTACTGCTGGGCTGCTACATCTCAGGCTTTGAGAGCTGCTGTAGATGTAGGTATGCTGTGGCTCACAGAGCAGCCCTCTCCTTCGGAAAGAATGGTCTGGCTCTCAGCGTCTTGAACTGGAGCCCAGTGAGTCTGGGCCTTTTTCTTTTTTTTAAAGTATTTCTGGCAGCAGCTTGCACATGCTGAGATGAGACCTTTTAACACTTTGTTTATGCGAGGCTGTCTCCTTGACAAAAAAAAACCAAAAGTTTTTTGCTTTTGTATATATTCTGTTTCCAGACATTTTTCCTGTGGAAATGCATAGCATAGCAGTTTACTGAATTTCAAATGGATACATAAACAAAGTAAATGTGTATTGATTGTTCAGACTTAAACTCTGCTACATACACATGGCACAATACACCTGTGTGTACACTGCCCAGGGATGCAAACTTGTCACCTTTTGGTGAAATTCTCAGTTTTTTAATGAGACAAATAGGTAGTTTGTTTGGTTCGTTTAGACCTGCAATAACACAATGTTGGGTATGGGGCGTGGGGAGAGGTCTTGGAAGTTCTATGACATCATGATTTTTCATGTGCTCGAGACTTCCTGTCTGTCGGCTAAGCGTGATGTTTGGATCATTGTCACCTTTTTCATACCTGATGAGCTGCATCCCTGACCGCCCTTCAGTCCCTCAGATTTGTAATAAGGCCTTCTTCTGGTCATTCCTCTAATTTGTTGTCCTCTTGCTCCGTCCTCCTCCAGTGTACCGGACGACTACATCGGCCGCAGGAATCTAGAACACGTCGAGGCCTTACAGGAGAACCCGGTCCACCCAAACCAGGTTGTTATTGGCTACGGACGAGGTCTCATGGTCATCTGGGATCTGGAGAAACAGAGTGCCATCCAGCACATCCCCGCCACACAGGTAGCTGCAGCTCAGTGTGACGCCTTGTATTTCCCAGTGTTCTAACCAGCGTGCTTAATGTTGGTATTGTGTATTTTCCATAGCAACTGGAGAGTGTGTGGTGGACAGAGGATGGGGACTACCTTCTCAGTTCACACAGTGATGGAAGTTACTGTCGGTGGATGGTGAGCGGCGTGGACGTGAACGAGGAGGAGGAGAAGTCAGACATTCCTTATGGTGAGCCAAAGACGTGTTCTCTGCACATTTATCCGTGCTGTAGTGTGTGTTCTGGAGGTTGATGGGGACTTGTGTTTATCGCTGCAGGACACTTCCCATGCAAGGCCATCTCTAAAATAATTCAGCTACCTACAGAAGAAGGGTGAGTTTACTTTACACACCAGAGAAATGTGTGTGTGACATCCTCACTATGTGTAACTCCATTTCCCAGCTGTGTTATGTGATCGGATGTTACACATTAGTGTGTGTGCGTGTGCGTGTGCGTGTGTAGGCCTCCATTCCTGCTGTTTAGCGGGGGGATGCCCAGGGCCAGCTACGGGGACAGACACAGCATCACAGTGATCCACAGCAAAACACACGTGGCTCTTGACTTCACCTCCAGGATCATCGACTTCTTCGCCATCAGAGGCGGGCCGCAGCACACAGGCAGGCCACACACAAACACACTCACAACTGACGTGTGGCAAACCAACTTGTTCACACAGTTTGTCAAATTTGGGTTTTTGTTTGTCTATTTTTGCACGATGTTTACAACCCCAGAATGTGTTCAGATGGAGTCACTGTGTCTCAGCCGTGTAGAGAAAAGTCTAGACAAGCGAGACCCACCTCTCCCCGGTCAGTGTGTACAGTATACCTGGTATCTAACTGCCATTACTGCTCTCTTCTGCCCCCCCTGCAGGAGACCCCAGTGCGCTGGTGGTGCTGGTGGAAGAGGAGCTGGTAGTGATTGACCTGCAGACGGAGGGCTGGCCGGTCATCCAGACTCCGTACCTGGTGCCCCTCCACAGCTCAGCCATCACCTGCTCCCACCATGTCTCCGCCATCCCCCTCAAACTGTGGGAGAGGGTCCTCGCTGCGGGAGACCTGCAGAGCACACACTACTCTAAAAAGGTACGCCTCCTAATCACATTTTATTTTATTTTTATGACTTTTGGGTGTGTTTTTATTTTCATCATTACTGATTTTAATTTTTTACTTTTATAGATTTTTTTTTTTTTTCACATCACAGGGATTTATAAGATACAGAACCCATAAAGGGACATGGGGAAATAAAAAACACGAAAACGTTTCTCGTGTTCGCGCAAAAGTTTCAAACCTACCAAATGTCAGGTTCGGTCATAGGCAGTGTTCCTGGTTTAATTATTATTGAATGCATTTAGCATTAGTACAGGCTCTCCTTCAGAGTGAATCACAGTGTGGTTGAAGTTTTTTCATGGATTTCAATGACATTCACAAGGCTGGGGTTTCCATCAGTCATCAGCTTTCGGCCCTTTATTGTCACTGTCTGACGAAACAAGACCTCAGGTAAACCCTGAGTGTGCTTATGTACTGCCGCGATACTTTCTTGGGCGCACGATAAAGTATCGCGCGTGAGCACGGGAAACGTTTAGGTTTTTTTTCCCCATGTCCCTGTACGGGTTCCGTAATAAGATATTTGTTTTGTTATATTGTTTTTTTCTAGACACTGGCCAACCAGAATATTTAGCCTTAGTGAAGCTTTTTTTTTTTTTCATTTATTAGTTAATTTCGCTACAAATGACCTGCATTTTATGTCATTGACCTCATGAGATATATCTTTATTCTCAAATTGTCTGTTTGTTCTAAATGATCATGTTGTAGTCTCTCACATCCCAGTCTCAAGATCAATGCTAACACTGTAGACCCACAGCTATATGACTGTAGCTCTGCAGAGACACATGCTCCTAACAATCCCAATCAGAAACTAAACCTGATGTGAATCTCCTCAAACTCTAACGCAGTTTAATATATGCTATATCCTGAAGATGGACACATTCCTTCACCCCACAGGTGGTATTAAGTTGGTATTATTGTTACACTTTCATTTCCCCTCTCTCTGTGCAGCCGTGGCCAATAACAGGAGGCCAGAATCTGGCCCCCGACCCTCCACAGAGAGACCTGCTGCTCACAGGGTCAGTGCTCCACTCTGGAAGAAATACCTCTGCAAGCTTCCTGTCACAGATTTAACCTTTCTTATTTGTGTGTGTGCAGGCACGAGGACGGGACGGTGCGCTTCTGGGATGCATCAGGAGTCTGTCTGTACCCCATGTATAAGTTAAGCACAGCCGGAGTGTTCCACACAGATGCTGACCCCAATGATAACATGAACCAGGGCACTGAGGGGGAGTGGCCGCCGTTCAGAAAGGTGCGTCTATTATACAACCAATGTGCAGAAAAGTGTACTTTGTCTGTGGATAAACATTCAGTTGATAAACCAAAGCTTCATTGAGGCAACCTTACCCAAAACTTTAAATGGTTTGATTCTTTCTAAAGTTCCCTGGGGCTGTCAAGCACAATTTGTACCGTCCCAATTGCATTACTGTGTAAAAGCAACTGGCTACTAAATGCGCCACTTATTATTGTCTGTCTTTAAATCATATTTCAAATTCAAAACAATGAACCTTAGTGACATACTTGAAGTTTAGCTGGTAATGTGTGGGTGTTTATTATTCATTAGAATTACGTATGGGAAATGATCCATCATTTCTTTAGCTTGACTCGTACTTGAGGCATAAAGTCCGCATATCTCTGCTTGTGCTACCTCCTTTTCTTTAATGCAAGTGCACACTGAGCTGCTCTTTTAATTATAATGTTCATCTTTTGTCCAGGTTGGCTGTTTTGACCCCTACAGCGACGACCCGAGGCTTGGCGTACAGAAGATCCATCTTTGTAAATACAGCGGTTACCTGACTGTGGCTGGCACTGCGGGACAGGTGAGACTCATCCCCTCTGCTGTAGCACTTCCTCCATTTCACTGTCACTCTGCATGAAGGGGAAATAACAATTACAGAAACAAATAAATAATAATTACACATTGTGCTGGGAGCCTTTTAAATGAATTCGTATGACTCGGCAAAGTCTATGACACGGACATTTATAACAGACAAGGGCTTCTGTGATGATTTCCCTCCTTTTTTATTTTAAAGAATCATTCCTTTACCATAGATACATATTCAAGATTTTCTCTAAATGGAAAATCTGGACATTATAATAACATTTGATGAAGTATCAAGAGGGAACTTGATGTTTCCTCTTGTGCACTTCTGTTAGGGGTTTAAAAAAAGGAGAGGTCAGTCAGATACACTCGCTATGATTGCATAGCTTGCTATTTATTGTCCCCATTACTACCCCTTTACAAACTACACAATGCACACACATGGAAGGCAGGTTACAGGGTGAGGATGTAGCTGCCAGAATGTTTTTTAAAGAGTGTGTATTGTGCTTCATCACGTGTATCCCAGATCCTGGTGCTGGAGCTGAATGACGAGGCAGCAGAGCAGACAGTGGAGGCTAAAGTTGTGGACCTACTGCAGGGTCAGGAGGGCTTCCGCTGGAAGGTATCTACTCCAAAAACAAATATATTGGATATTCCTATACCAATTTAATGCTTTACCTGTCTGCATTTCTCTCCTTTTACATCCCTTGTTACATTTCTGGGTCTGGGTTTGTTCTTGTGTATCAGGGCCACACTCAGCTGGATGTGCGGGAGGAGCCCGTGCTGTTTCCTCCAGGCTTCCAGCCTTTCGCTCTGGTGCAGTGTCAGCCTCCTGCTGTGGTCACCGCCCTCACCCTACACTCAGAGTGGAAGCTGGTAGCTTTTGGAACGAGCCACGGCTTTGGCCTATACGACTACCAACAGAAGAACAACGTCCTCATCAAGTAAGGAGATGCACACAAAGAGATTTAAAGATGGATTTGTGTGGAATTCTCTTTTTAGGAGCTGCATCTCTTTCACATTTTGTCTCGTCTCTCATGTTTTCTCATGCCAAAGGACTTGGATTGCACAAGGTCAACATATGTCTCACACATATGGGCACAACTACCAGTGTGTTGAGACCATCATTATTCTAGGTTATGAATCATCGTTTTGTATTATGAGTTTTGTGACCTCCAATACTAAGGGGTTCAAACTGAAAAGAGCCCAAATGTGAAGGCAAATACAGCATCTACATAAGATGGTTGGAGCAGATGGAGATACACCCACTAAATAAGTACACAAATCATTAATAAAGGGGTGTCGGTTCCAAGTTTGGTTAAGATGTGGCTTTCAACATTTTGGCTCTAAGGACACAACAAGGGTGATAATCATTGAGTTGCAGGAAAGCCCCCGAACCTGACAAAAGGTCTCTTCCAGTGGTCTTTCTCTGGAGTTTTGATAGTATTTCCGTTTTTTTCATGTGCTAACTCAGTATTCTCTTTATTTTAGGTGCACCCTGAATCCCAGTGACCAGCTGGCTATGGAGGGTCCTCTGTCCCGGGTAAAGAGCATAAAGAAATCCCTCCGACAGTCCTTCAGGAGAATCAGACGCAGCAGAGTGTCGCTAAGGAAACATCACGTCAACAACACTAACAAGGTAGCTTCTTCTCCGCTGATAGAAGAAGCAGGACTCTCAGGGCCCCACCTTCCTGTCACCCCCCCCTCAAATCTCCCCATTATTTCTGTTGCAGCTCCAGGAGGCCAACGCCCGTCTGGAGGCCGAGCTGGCAGAGATGGAGCTGGCTCCGGTCCAGAGGAAGATCGAGGCCCGCTCCTCAGACGACTCGTTCACCGGCCTCGTCCGGACCATCTACTTCGCAGACACTTTCCTGTCAGACAGTGAGTTACACCCCCCATACCTCCACCACATCTACTGTACTGCGCCTCAGAGTCTCACAGGTCTCCTCATCTTCTTCTAGGTTCACACAACTCTCCCTCCCTATGGGCAGGGACCAATGGCGGCTGTGTGTTTGCATACATGCTCCGCCTCCCTCCTGTAGAGCACAGAGCAGAGGAGCCGGTCACCGCACAGCCGGGTGAGCGACAGTTCTGTTGTTTGGGCCGACTGATGTCTCCTCTCATTCCTCAGGTTGTAACGTTGTACTTTTTGTTTTCTTCCAGCTAAGGAGATCCAGCTGATGCACCGGGCCCCTGTGGTTGGCATCGTGATAATGGACGGTCACGGGGCCCCTCTCCCCGAGCCCCTCGAGGTGGCCCATGACCTCGCCCGCTCTCCTGACATGCATGGCTCACACCACCTACTGGTTATCTCTGAGGAGCAGTTCAAGGTCAGGATAGCACACACACACACACACACACACAGGTACACAGATAACTGAAGTGACACAAGGAGATAAAATCTATATAGTGAAAGCACGACATCAATATGATGCATTATGTTACACATTTCAATTAAATAGCATCTTATGTATTTTTTTCAATTCATCCTCAGTTATTTTTAAATCCAAATATTTCTGAAATGACCTTTTATTGTCTGAGACGCAGGAACACTTTTAGTGCTTTAAAACTCTCTCGTAACTTCACACCGTTCAAATGTTCTGTTTCCTTGGGGAATATATCTCTGTGCAAAAGACACTCTAACATTATTTTCACTGGGACTTTAGGAGGAGAAGATGTTTAATATCAGTAAACCTACATTTATCCAAGAACTGGGGAAGCCTTGACACACATTTGAAGAGGATTGGAGGATTTAAAACCTAGCATTAAATAGGAAATACTCTTATCTCCATAAAAAATGAAAAGTTGATTTTTCATCTTTGAAGAGACCTTTCTTGCCTGGAAAAAAGACAGGACTTTCCTCTGTTTTGCTTCAAAGCATTGTTTTTATTTATTTATTTGTTTTGTAAATATTTACATATGGAGGAAAGTGGACATTATTTTTCTTGTCCTGTGTTTTATTTCATTTGTTTGTTTAAAGTATGTTTTTCTTGTTTGTTGTTCTTTTTTTTGTTAGGTTTTGGTGGAGGGATTTTTTATTTTCTAATGATTTAGTTTTGAAATTATAAACATAATCCATAAAAAATATAGAAAATGATCCAAAGGTAAATAATACGCGTACATTTAAATAACATGTAAACTGTAATTTTTATAATGAAAGATACAAATAAAAAAAACTAGTGCTCAGGTGTCTGGAGGATAAATCTCCACTTGCTAATCCTCCGGTGTTTCTGTGTCCAGGTGTTCACGCTGCCAAAGGTGAGTGCTAAGATGAAGCTGAAGCTGACGGCTGTGGACGGATCCAGAGTGCGGCGGGTGGGCGTGTCCTGGTTCGGCAGCAGCCGCTCGGAGGACTATGGAGAGAGCGGCCTGGTGGTTCTCACCAACCAGGGCGACGTCCATGTGGTGTCCCTGCCCAACGTGAAGATGCAGGTCCACTACCCCTGTGTCCGGAGAGAGGACGTCAGCGGCATCGCCTCCTGTGTGTTCACCAAGCACGGCCAGGGTAAAGACACACACACACACACACACACACACACACACACACACACACACACACACACACACACACACACACACACACACACACACACACACACACACACACACACACACACACACACACACACACACACACACTTTTTAGGATTAGACTACAGGCCACAGTGTTTACTCGCGCGTTAAACTGGCAAAGTGAATTTGTTAGATACACTCGCACTATTTATAATGTTGTGCTCGTACTGTAAAATAAAGACATCATAAACTCATGTTTAATACTATGAGTTACATTTTTTAAACATTATACTGATAAAGAAACTAGACAGATTTCATTTATATTACTGATTTTAAAAGTGAACCTCACTGTACAGCCCTATTATTTATAGGTACAGTGGGGCAAAAAAGTATTTAGTCAGCCACCAATTGTGCAAGTTCTCCCATTTAAAAAGATGAGAGATGCCTGTAATTTTTATCATAGGTATACCTCAACTATGAGAGACAGAATGAGAAAAGAAAATCCAGGAAATCACATTGTAGGATTTTTAAAGAATTTATTTTCAAATGATTGTGGAAAATAAGTATTTGGTCAATAACAAAAGTTCATCTCAATACTTTGTTATATACCCTTTGTTGGCAATGACAGAGGTCAAACGTTTTCTGTAAGTCTTCACAAGGTTTCCACACACTGTTGCTGGTATTTTGGCCCATTCCTCCATGCAGATCTCCTCTAAAGCAGTGATGTTTTGGGGCTGTCACTGGGCAACACGGACTTTCAACTCCCTCCAAAGATTTTCTATGGGGTTGAGATCTGGAGACTGGCTAGGCCACTCCAGGACCTTGAAATGCTTCTTACGAAGCCACTCCTTCGTTGCCCTGGCGGTGTGTTTGGGATCATTGTCATGCTGAAAGACCCAGCCACGCTTCATCTTCAGTGCCCTTGCTGATGGAAGGAGGTTTTCACTCAAAATCTCACGATACATGGCCCCATTCATTCTTTCCTTTACACGGATCAGTCGTCCTGGTCCCTTTGCAGAAAAACAGCCCCAAAGCATGATGTTTCCACCCCCATGCTTCACAGTAGGTATGGTGTTCTTTGGATGCAACTCTGCATTCTTTCTCCTCCAAACACGACGAGTTGAGTTTTTACCAAAAAGTTCTATTTTGGTTTCATCTGACCATATGACATTCTCCCAATCCTCTTCTGGATCATCCAAATGCCCTCTAGCAAACTTCAGACGGGCCTGGACATGTACTGGCTTAAGCAGGGGGACACGTCTGGAACTGCAGGATTTAAGTCCCTGGCGGCGTAGTGTGTTACTGATGGTAGCCTCTGTTACTTTGGTCCCAGCTCTCTGCAGGTCATTCACTAGGTCCCCCCGTGTGGTTCTGGGATTTTTGCTCACCGTTCTTGTGATCATTTTGACCCCACGGGGTGAGATCTTGCGTGGAGCCCCAGATCGAGGGAGATTAGCAGTGGTCTTGTATGTCTTCCATTTTCTAATAATTGCTCCCACAGTTGATTTCTTCACACCAAGCTACTTACCTATTGCAGATTCACTTTTCCCAGCCTGGTGCAGGTCTACAATTTTGTCTCTGGTCTCCTTTGACAGCTCTTTGGTCTTGGCCATAGTGGAGTTTGGAGTATGACTGTTTGAGGTTGTGGACAGGTGTCTTTTATACTGATAACGAGTTCAAAAAGGTGCCATTAATACAGGTAACGAGTGGCGGACAGAGGAGCCTCTTAAAGAAGTTACAGGTCTGTGAGAGCCAGAAATCTTGCTTGTTTGTAGGTGACCAAATACTTATTTTACCGAGGAATTTACCAATTAATTCATTAAAAATCCTACAATGTGATTTTCTGGATTTTCATTTCTCATTTTGTCTCTCATAGTTGAGGTATACCTATGATAAAAAATTACAGGACTCTCTCATCATTTTAAATGGGAGAACTTGCACAATTGGTGGCTGACTAAATACTTTTTTGCCCCACTGTATGTGTTTGAGGTTTTATTATTGTATCCTATAAACTAGTGACAACATTTCTGTGTTGGAATTCAACAGACACTGGAATGGCTGCCATACATGTAGAGATAAAGATTTAAGAAAACATTGGAGAGGTCTCTTATTTTTTTCTGGAGCTGTATATGGTCCAAGTTGATAAAGGAATTTAATCGTTAATATTATAGCTTATATATTTAATGGTGAATAAACGTCACTGATCATTGCTTTTTTTATAATTTAGTTCTATAGCATTTCCAAACTGCATGCTACTTTTTGTTTTTTTTATACATTACTGCAAGATAAAATAATCATTTTTTTAGCTGCTTAAATGAAATATATTTTACATCTTTTATAATAATTAACAAATAACTTTAATAATAATAAATAACAGTTTTTTTAATGCACACTGAAATGAAACTGGTTAAATAAGTTTCTCATATAATCAGTTATAAATATAATTCTCCGATTTTCTTTGATTTGAAGGTGAGTTTGAGTTTGATGGCTCTTTGTCAGCACATGACTCAGTGTGTGAGATGGAACTGATGTACAGCGTCATGCTGTAATGTCTTTCAAAACAATAAGAGTGAGGGAATTAAGATTTTAAGTAGCGAATGAATCTCTTTTTTTAACTCTGCCGTCATCCCTCAGGCTTCTACCTGATCTCTCCGTCTGAGTTTGAGCGCTTCTCCGTGTCCACCCGCTGCCTGGTGGAGCCCCGCTGTCTGGTGGAGGTTCCTCTTCATTCCTCCAACCAACGCAGGCCTCAACCTGACGGAGCTTCCTCTGCTCATAGGTATACACTGTTTCATTTTTCCCTCTGCTAACTCCCAATGTCTTTTTCAGTTCTATTAAGTCTTCTCTGTCCTTCTAGAAACGCCAGCCAGGACCGTGAAGATGCAGGTAGAGTGTGTCAGTCTTCAGCATCATTCTGAACTATGCATGTGCCTCTGGCTGAGCGAACACTACATGTCCACATGTTCTGTTCCGTGTTGTTTAACTCTGTGCTTGTGCTGTCTGTCTGTTTTTACACACACACACACACACCTTGTCTGTGGCTGACGTGTGTTCTGGCCGCTGCCTGTGTTCCAGAGAGTGCAGCTAGACGTGTAATGGAGCATGCTTTGCTGAATGACGAGAGTGAGTACTGGAGAGACAGAGACGACTGTATAAAGTATAACTCTGTATCGGATCCCTTAAAGTCTGACTGAGCTGGAAAAGTACCTGTGCCACCTTTCCTAACCGGTATTCCAGCTTTCTGCTCCCCCCGTCATCAGACACACCCACAGCAGTGTTTACCAAACATCATCCCAGCGCATGATTCCTGTAACTGCCCTCTGATCCCTGCTTGCTGTACCTCCATGTGTTTGCTGCTACACATCCAGAGTGCTGTTGAGAACCCTGCTTAGTTACCCATGTGTTGTTGTGTTGCAGAAGTACTTCAGGAGATCCAGAAGTCACTAGAAGGAGACCAAACGTACGTGTGCTTATTTCTCCTTTCTATTCTAAGGACAGACTTCACTGACATTGACTTGTCATTAAAGTGATGTGAGCAGATGTAATCAGTCGTGTCATGGGTTGAATAAAGCTTGAGAACATATCCCACCAAGAGATTAAAACTTAAAGCAGGGTGTCCAACCTTTTTTCACAGAGGGCCACATTAAGAAAAGTAAATGAAGGGCTGGGCCCCTCAATAGAGGTGAGGTATATTGCCTCATAAGTTAAGTTGTTGCTGCTCATTCCTTATAACAGAAGCTTGAGATTGCTAATAATAAGGGGAAATATGAAGGGTATAGTTAACGATTGTAATTCATGAAGTTTATTGTATGTATTTGTAAAGTGGGCTTATTAACACATGAATACTCCTGTGTGATATATTTTTACATATATATTTAAGAAATAGAAGACGAGCACAAAATTCAGGTAAAGGCCATATAACATTATCCTTTATAATTTGCTGAGGGCCGCTTCAAAATGGTTCTGCTTTTGGCCCCCGGGCCATAGTTTGACCACCCCTGACTTAAGGGAAACTAATCTAATCATGGAAATATGAGTAAAAAATCATGATGCAATGTTCCTTTTATTTATTTCGTTGTATCTTTGTCCTCTCATGACCCAAATAGGCAGCTTTTGAACCTGGGTTATGATCTTTCATCAATCTTTAACTGACGTTAAGGCTGCACTTCAATATTTAACAGTGCATACATTACTGTGTGATGTAAAAAGCGTTGCTCTGTCAGAGAATAATGAACCGCTCTGCAGCTCTACACAACTTAGCCTCTGTTAGCTCATTGCTTCCATTTGTTGGCCCACAGACTCTCCTAGCCAGCTCTCTGGCAGCAGCAGGCAGCTGATTCAGACTTTCTATAACAATATAATAGAAGGTTAAAGTATGTACATTTGGTTTTGAAAGCTGTCCTGCTGCTGCAAAATCCTGTATAGCCGTTTTAAAGGTATCTAGCCGACACATTTGCCAGCAAAACAACTTTTATTATGTATTAATGGATACAAATGTGATTATAAGATGAATAGTGATGGTCACGTGATGGCAGTTAGTCATCTAAGGGTCTCTTGGCAGGAAAGATGACATGATTGTCCGGCTTATTAGGCACATTTTAAACGCCAAGTCGGAAATATTCTGTAATAATTAACTTACATTTTGATATGAAAAATATGTTCAAGGCTGAACATGTGTAATTAATATAATACATTCCATTTCTATAGCACACTTGAAAACAACGTCATCTCAAGGTGCTTCACAATGCTATGAGGGAGAAAAGAGAAATGAGACGAATTAAATGTTTTTAAAGGCTAAAAAAAGGTTGACATGAGTGAGGTATAGAATTAGCTAACTATGGAACAGCCGTGTTGATAGGTGCTATGTGTGTTTGCTGCAGGTCGATCCTGGAGAATAATGTGAACAGTGCTGTAGCTTAAAGACGTCTCCAACAGCTGAGGTGAGCCTGAAGCAGGAACACTTTTACCACTGGTGCCTCTCACCCAGCTGCCATTGTTGGAATCAACGCATGTGTTTGTGTCCTCAGAGTGAACTGACGTGATGTGTATGAAGCAGACTGCAGTCCTCCTCGGCTGACACAACCACTACTGACCCCTGAACCCTCGCCCAGTGACTGACCCCGCCCCCCCATCAGCTCACAGCGCCCCCTGGTGGAGAGCTTTGGAAGTGGCGCTGGTGGAGGAGGAGACACCGCCTGTGCCTAAAGACCCCACGCTGTGACACGGGTTCACAGCTCGGTCACAACCCAAAGCCACATGAAGCACATTCCTGACATGTGACCAACCACCCATCACATCAACGCCACCATCTCCAACCCGCCATAGAAGCTTTGTGACTTTTTGACTTTGACCATAGCCACTTCCTCTAAAGCCTGTCACCATTAGCCTTCTCTTCAGCCACTCAGCAGCGCTCTGCTGCAGTCTCACCGGCCTTCATCCACCCTCCACACACACAGCTGGAAGGAGTGTGGGGGAGGATTTAAATTATTGCTGATTTAAATTTACAGCTCAAGTTTTATGTGATTTGTGCCTGATTTTTTTTAAACTTCAGATTTATACTTTGGAAGCCCATTCCTCTGAGAATAAGTAAAAACAGATGACACGTTAGGCATGACAATTAATTGACAACACTTCTGGTTAATTATAAGTCAATCTTGCGAGATACTATGTTAAATTATGACTTTGAGGAATTGTTTTTGTCAAAATATTTTTGTATGAAGTCAGAAAATCTGGATGCTGTCATATTTGAGACTCAGTTTAAGTAATATCTTCATGTTGAAGCAGTATTTGATGGATTTTAAATACTTTTAGTAAATCTCATTCTTATTTGTTGACTAAATTTGACCTAGTATCCTGTAACGTGTTGTTTTTATGCAAACCATAACTTTCTCTTTCATACTGCCTTGGCATTAATGTTTTTTTTATGAATCCAAACGTGTCAAACTCCCCCTTAAACCCTATTTTTTTGGGGTAAAATTGGGCTTAAAATCAATCAGAGGGAAATGTTTTGTCCCTGGAAAAAAAATATTCAAAATTGTTTAGTGTATATTGAGCCAAAATGCTGTTTTTTATTCTCATTTCTCAGTCATAATTTACTGAATGAGTCACATCCTTACAGACTGTTATGTCCCCTGAATACTGCTGACACAGCCCCCGCCCCGCCCGTCCACTCTGTCCTTTCTAACCGGCCGTAGGTACTTGTCCACACTGCGGAGCCCACAGTGCTGTAGCTTCTTGGGGGGGAACAGCTTGCTATGGGGTTTTTAATTATTTTTATGTAAACCATTTTTTATGCCAGCAATGAATAATGTAATTTAGGAATGTAATTGTAAGCTATGTTAGTGAAATGTTTTAATATATACAGTATGTATGTGACTCAGTCTGAACCTGTGGGCCTGTTGTAACTGGGGTTGGCTGCTATTTAGATCACAAGGAAATATTTTGGTACTGTGTCTCAGAATGCTGGGTATTTAGCATCAGCCTAGAATATATTTTTGTAGTGAACTGATTAAGAACCCTAATTTTTTTTATTTGTAACTTCACACTACAGTTTTCTTGTGGATTATTATTATTATTACATGTTTTTCCCAAGAATGAATGTGTCTGTTTTCATTTTCCAAGTACACTGCCATCTTTTCCCACATCATCCACCTCTGCTGCACAGCAAAAAGATCCTTCAGAATGTCTGAATTATGTTTCTATCTCTGTTTTAAATTTCCGCTTTTTTCCATAAAGCCGAGTTGTAATCTTGGTCTTACTGAGCAACATCGACAGGCCGCCTCTGGTGAAGTGGATAAAAAAGGATCGGTTGTCATACATGCACGGCCAAGAGTTTTGATCATCCATTATAGAGAAAGGCGCTTTGTCCTCTAATTGCCTGGAGCCCGGTTGCTTTGCTGCTACCTGATCCCTCTGAGGACCGGGGCCAGCTCTGTTAGAGGACGACCCTGCAACACGACTCGTCATCATTTAGCAGCCTGAAGACGTTAAGTGGTGCCGGGGTACCTGGGACTTTGGTAATGAGCTTTATGTGTTTGGCTAGGTCTTTCCCCTTCCAGTGTGCAAAGCTAGGCTCTGTGCTTCCCACACTAAGATGCAACTCAGTTCCACGTTCTTCTACCTCTCCATTGGGAGCAGGATTTGAGGAAGATCTTTTAATTTCCTCAACCCTTTCATATTATACCTATAACTTAAAGTGTGTCCTTTTTAAAAACCTAAACTTTGTACTATTATGGGAACCAATGATCTCCTGTTTCAGAGATGCCTTGTCTGGTTATATTCTTAGAATACTGGAATGATGTACATTGTTCAGTGGCAGAAACAAAAGGAGGGGGGCTAGTTAAATGTTAATATGAAAAAGAAATTAAAAAAGACAAAATCCTTAAAGAACATCAGCAGGAGAGGACTCTTTAAAGTAGAGACTCTACATACTGATATACACCTGAACATCAGCAGGAGAGGACTCTTTAAAGTAGAGACTCTACATACTGATATACACCTGAACATCAGCAGGAGAGGACTCTTTAAAGTAGAGACGCTACATACCGATATACACCTGAACATCAGCAGGAGAGGACTCTTTCAAGTAGAGACGCTACATACCGATATACACCTGAACATCAGCAGGAGAGGACTCTTTAAAGTAGAGACACTACATACTGATATACACCTGAACATCAGCAGGAGAGGACTCTTTAAAGTACAGACACTACATACTGATATACACCTGAACATCAGCAGGAGAGGACTCTTTCAAGTAGAGACGCTACATACTGATATACACCTGAACATCAGCAGGAGAGGACTCTTTAAAGTAGAGACGCTACATACCGATATACACCTGAACATCAGCAGGAGAGGACTCTTTAAAGTAGAGACACTACATACTGATATACACCTGAACATCAGTAGGAGAGGACTCTTTAAAGTAGAGACAATACATACTGATATACACCTGAACATCAGCAGGAGAGGACTCTTTAAAGTAGAGACGCTACATACTGATATACACCTGAACATCAGCAGGAGAGGACTCTTTAAAGTAGAGACACTACATACTGATATACACCTGAACATCAGAAGGAGAGGACTCTTTAACTTTGTCTGGCGGCTTGATCACAATCCGTTTTTTTTTTTTTTTTAACTACTTGCTGGAATACAAAAGCAATTCAAAATGTTTTACTTTCTAAATATTTATGACCTCAGTGGATATTTTGACATTTAGGTGTAAGGCCTGTCCACCATTCCGGCACACACTTATGGAATCTCCCTTCCCCTAAACGGCAACGTAATGATGTCTCATCTTCGTCCTCTGTCTTTCTGTCCCTCTCTCATCCATCAGCACCTTTTGTTGATCGCCCCCAGCACCACCTCTCACCTTGTCTGGAGCATTCACCTGCAGCCTTTCTCTGGAAGCAGAGCAGCATGGCCCGCCTGGTACAGCTGTATTATTCAGCAGGCACCTTGTGTGTTCACGCGCCGCTGCACACCAGCTCACCTTTGTCCACAGGAGCATTGTGTGTATGCAAAAACCACGCACAAACTTTTTGGGGGTGTGCATTGCATATTTGGCTGCATGCCTTTTCTGTATAATGGGTGGGATATTGGTGTGTAACTTCCCTTCAGTGCTCCTGAGCTTGGGTGCTTGGTTTGTATCAGTGATACCAGCTCTTCAGGACAAGCCGGAGCATTTTGCAGCCCCCTAGCCATGCCTGGGTTTCACCTGAGAAGCCTGGTAAGCTATATTACATTGAAATGAGCTCTCACTGCTTTCCCCCCCGGGGCACACAGGCTATACAACTACATTTAGGCGGATCTACAGATAGCCTTTCACTGCTGTTTAGATTCAACATGCCGATAAGAGCTTTTCTGTGCTGTTAAAAAGACGAGAGTCGCTTTCATCCAGCATGGAAAAGAATCATAGCTGCTGTCGTACTGTTAAATTAATCTTGATGGTGTGGCTAAACTAGGTCTGACCTGGGTTATTTTAGCCTCAGAACAAGGATCAGGGACTTAAAGTGTGAAACCTGGTCTAGATGCTGATAGATTGAGCCAAGGACCTGGTTTCACTTAGTTTGACAGACATGATTCTCAACTTACAGACCAAAATCTTTCGTTTTACTGATTGGCTAACTTATTTATCAAAGTGTGTTGTTGATAGATTTCAACACTTGCCTTCAAATGACAAAATAAACACAATTTATACTTTGTTTATTCCCTAGGTAATTTCATCTCTGAAGAACTGATAGCATGTCACAGGTAAATTCTCAAGGGAAAAAACATGCAACGAAGCAGAAGGAAAAAAAAAAAAGTCAGCAGAAAAATGCGAGACAGAACGGTTCCAAAGCATCACATTCTCCCTCTGAAGAGCTGAGTGTGAAAGAAAGAAATAGAGGGAATTTACCAACTCTAGAAGACAGCAAGACATTGGAAGTGAAGAGCAATAGAAGGAATAAAGTAGATCACAGTAAAACGAGAAGTTCAGGAACAAAAGAACAAGTTGGGAGCACACTAGGAAATGACAAAACCGCAAAACCTAGATCACAAACTCATCATGACAGAGATAGTAAGATGGGCGTAAACAAGACTACCAAACTCAAGCCCCTACCAAAAGCAACTATACAAGGAAGGATCAACAAGAAACTCCCCCCTAAGCCTGATAACAAGAGAAGAGGGAAAGTGTCAGAGAGTGAGGAGGAGGACTCTGAAAGTGATACAGAAGACTCAGCGGAGGTCACTGAAGAGGAAATTAGTAACGATGAGAAAGAGGAGGATCAGGGAAGTAACGAAGAGCCATCTGAGACACATGGGACTGAGGACAGCAGTGAGGAGGAGGCTGAGGCGTTAGATACTCAACGAAATAAAGAACAGACCAAAAACGAAGAATCAGACAAAGAGCTTTCAGAGGAAGCAAATTCCACAAGTGAACCAGCCACATCAAGCGAAGAAGAGGAAAGTGAGAAGGAAGTATCTGACAAGGCTATCCGTGATGAGAGCGAGGAGGAGATAACCCATGAGAACGCCTCTGAAAAGCCGACAGCTGATAAAGGCGGCAGACGACGCAGACAGACTCCACGTCCTTCGAAGCTTGCTCAAGGTCCGAAAAACAAGATGAACAAAAAGACAAAGGCAGATAAGCAGGCAGAGAAGGCTGAGAAACAGAGAGCCAAAGCAGAGAAGAAGAGGTTAGAAAAGGAAGCCAAACAAAAAGCCAAGGAAGAAAAAAAGAAAAAGACTAAAACACACAAAGAGGAAAAACCCAGTTCCGCAACGGAGGAGATTCAATCACCAAAAGGTAAAACAAAGGATACTAATGAGAAAGATGCTCCTGAAGAAACTGACCCAGAGGAGGAAGAGGAGGAGGCTGAATCTACCTTGACCAAAGCCATCAAAGGCCAAAACCGAATGATGCTTCTGAAAGACAAAGGTAAAGACCTCAAGACCATTCTGAAGACGGAAGAAGAGCAGGACGCTGGACATGTCGTCAAAGGGCTTCCACAGAGCTTGCTCTTGGGGAAAGTCAAGATGTCATCCCTCCAGCAGAAAGCAAATAAGATGTTAGCCAAACCGGCAGAAGATTCATCAGAAAGTGAGGCCATTGATTTGGGGTCCAGCAGACCCATGGAGCGTTTGATAGCACGAAGAAAAGGTGTAACCACTCTTCGGCGAATGTCTGGTTGGCTTCATAAAAACATGCCACGGGGGTTGAACATGAGAAAGAAGCTCTCCGCTTGGACTAAAGCCATCAGTTTTACCCATTGGCTATCCTTTCGGACCATAAAACAGAAGCAAGGGCCAAGAAAAGCTAAGGTCAATATTCTCAAACACAGGATGGCCATGAGAGTTGCCAGTAAAACCAGCCTGGTCAGTCAGAAAAAGAAGAGTTCCTCTGTGGACAAAATTGGTAAAGAGAATGCTGGCCTGCAGGAAAATACAGCAGACGGAGGGGAGGATGCGGTCCTAGCTGGGGAGAAAGAAGTAGAAGCCAAATATGCTGTGGTATTCCCCAGGATGAACAAACTGGGCAAGGCGAAGACAGCCACCGTCTCCCAGGCAACTGCTGGACCCTCTACTGCCTCAAGTGCCACTGGACCACCAGGGGAACCCACTACATCACAGCCAAAACCCCCAAAACCAGGTGCCAGGCTGGTGCTTCCTGTCAAACCAGATCTCAGCCTCCTGAAGTCCATCAAGAAGTCCTTGCCAGGAGCGTTAATGGCAGGTACAGATGTGTCAGAGAGGAGCCCTGGGTCCAGCGGTGCGCCAGAGGTACCATCCAACACGGAGGATAAAACCAGGAGAGCAATGCTAGACAATCAAGATGGAGGGAATGTGCTACAAGCTGCAAGACAAAAACTGGACCCCTCCAAGATCAACCTGACTAAGATGTCCTTGTCAGGGGGAGTGATCAATGGTGGACCAACTCGAGCCAAGGGGCCAGACCCAGAGAGAGATGCTGCAGTTGGGATTCCCAGGCCCAACACTCAGCCCTTTCCAAATGGGGAGGCAAGTGCTGGGATATCAGGTGTCCGGTCCTTGTATGAAGAGGAGGCAGACAGGGAAGTGGCCCAGCTGATGGGTGAGGGGGGTATATATGCGATTGCCCAACCAGAGGTGCACTGGGCTGGTAACCCGCGGATGAGTGGGGACCCTCAGGTATGTGTTACATTTCTGGTGGTAGGCTTTTCATAAGAACACTGTTTTGAGTATAAAACCTCACTCTGTCACTTGTACCAGTCATAGAGAATTAACAAAAGAGGGGTGCGAGAACAATCTGTGTGATTCAAGGACTCTTTTGAGGTCAATCCTCTTTCTTTGCTGTGTGTGGGATCAGGACTGGCTGCGTGCTGAGAACCTGTTGCCCCACCAAACAGTGGAGAAGCTAACCAAGTGGACAGTTTATGATGATATGGGCCAGGCAAGGACTGTTCCTGCTCACAATGGCAGGGGCCCCTGGGAATCAGAGGACCCCACCCAGGAGATGCTGGAGAGTCGATTGAACAACACACAGGTATTGATACTAGATTATAAAAAAAGACACATTGGTTCCTCTGGCTTGGATGATAGAAGGAAATAGTATTGATACATTCTTTATAACTAGTGTTAAGGTGTAAAGCAAATTCATGAGCTTTACTCACTCGTTTTTGCCACTGTATTGCAGACAAAATGCAGACAATTTGCTACAAACAGACAAAGGATTAACTGTGCAGTCATAATCTACACATGGCTAGCAAAGTATGTATTGCTTAACTGAACTGAAAACCTATGGGGACATTTGGTACTTCTGTTATTTTTCTCCATATTTTTCACTTCTTCTTTTAGCCATACACTTGTGGAGTCATAAAGCCTTGAACTTTCCATTGGTCAAACCTTCACATCTGTTTTAAATTAAAAACATTTTCCACTCAGACACATATTTGTATCGATTTGGACCTTTAAGTATTATTACCACTGTCTCCAGTACCAGAGAGTCATGTGTACAGACTATGAAGAGCAGGCTCAAGAGGCAAAGTCATTGGATTACTAAAAACAACAATTATTTGCAGAAATGTAAGTGAAGCACAGACAAATAACCCAATAACGCTTAACCCAGAGTTTATTATAGCTAGACCACGAACAAAGAACTTTGTAGGACTTTGGTGGCTCTTCTTTTGTATTTCCACTGTAGCTAGCATTAGCTAACCTAGCTTAGTTAGCAATGTGCATCAGCAGTTTGCATAGTGAAACATTAATTGGAAAGCCCTGTTTTAAATCAACTCACATGGAAAAAAATAACAGCCAATTTAGACTTTGTTTTAGTACAAAGTGTAAAGCTAACAAGCCAGGTTAAGAGCGTAGACCCTGATAGACTACGTGCTAATTAGCGCTAACATAGATAAGATGATATTAGAATTTTACTCTCACGCTGTAAACCTGTATATTTCTCCTGTGAAGTTGGGCATTTTAAATGTATATTGGAAGGACCAAAGCTTGTCATGATTGATATAAATGTAGTTGTTCAGTTTGGTGGGACAGTTGTGTCTGTTGTAGTCTATTTGATTGTGATACTACAATTGATCTACCAATCCTTATTGAGCACTCTGCAGGAAAACCTTGTTAGTACCTGGAACTCGCATTTATTATCAGCTCTTGAGCAATGCCCTAATATAGCTCCTGGAACTTTTTAAGAAAAGCGGCCATTGAACAACAAAAAAAATAAAGAACCAATGAAAAAATGAATCTAGCAAAAAGGACAACATTCCCTCCAATTCAGAAAAGTTAAACGGTTGTTGTCAAATGGTCAGAATGTCAGCATATCAGTTCTACCTCATCACTTTTGGGCTGTGTGCAGAGGAGACAAAAGGACATAAAAGACTTGCTGGTTAATTTATTTCCTGGTCTGTGCTGATACAATAGAGCATACAACACACTGCTGTGAGATTGCAGTATATCACCTATCACTGCTCCACTGCTGCGAGAAGATTGGTTACCTACGGTGGAAAATTGAGGTGTGGAGAGGGACTGTAGGCTGAACAAACAAAACACATCTTAAACCATGAAGGAGCCTCTCTGGTGAAGGAGCCTTTACTTCATTTGATTTTAGCCAGACTAAGAGATGGCTGTGGACAGAAGGTAAGTGTCTGGAGGTCATGGTCCTGACTGAAGGGAGGTTTTGAAATGGACGGTGTTGAGCTTTAATATTTATGTCCTCATTGCTGCTCATGTCTGCCTTTTCCAGGTGGTGATGCCTGGCAGCAAAACATCTGTAGAAGTGGATGAGGTGGAGGACCTGTCCCAGCTAGAGTGAGTTTCTCCCTCTCCCTCTCTCTCTCACACACACACACACACACACACACACACACACACACACACACACACACACACACACACACACACACACACACACACACACACACACACACACACACACACACACACACACACATTTCCTACAGTATAAATATGCACTGTTTCAACCTGTCTCTCAGAGAGGTGTGTGAGAGCTCCGTGCTTCTCAATCTGAAGAAGAGGTTCCACCGTGACTGTATCTATGTAAGTTTCATGACTGTCTATGATCTCAAACATTTCAAAGGTTATATGTTCTATCATAGGGGTATCCAAACTACGGCTCGGGGGCCAACTGTGTCCCGTGGTCCCTATTTAATCAGCCCGCAGCAAATTCTAAAAGTATAATGGAATATGGCCCCTATTTGTACTTCTTAAATATATATGTACAAATATATTGCAAACTAGTATTCATGTGTTAATAAGCCCATTGTCAAATAAATTCAGTCAATTCAAGTTGAACATAATTTCTAACAAATCTTAGTTGATTAAACAAAGAAAAATCAATCAATCTGAGTCTTCTGTTTTAAGGAATGAGTTGCCCACACTTGAAACAAAATAAATGAAACCCTATGGAGAGCTGTGATGTAGACTGTTTTCTTTCTCAAAGCATATTCAAGTATCAAGCATAATTGACCTACATTTGATTGATTCTAACTTATTATTTATCTTATAAGGCAAAATATCTCATATCGAGTGAGGGGCCCAGCCCTTGGTATATTTTTCAGTCTTTGGTCCTCCATGAAAAATGTTTGGACACCCTTGGTCCGTCATATATGTGAAATACTTTCTTACTGCAACAGACATTTTATAAAGAGGTTCTTCAAAAAAAAACTTTAAATATATTAGAAAAACACAGAATAAAGTCAGCTAAAACGTTAAAGATCCATCCACTGCGAATGTCCACGAGACATAGTGAGGGGATAAGATAAATGTTTGTACTGCTTTACTGCTACATGACTTAAGCATATTGTAGATAGAAAGCAACAGAAACTAAATTAAATCACAAATAAATATTACAGTCCCCCCCCCAACAATAATGTTTTCAGTGTGTTTATTATCTAAATTTCATTTCCTTTGTCCCCAGACTTACATTGGCAACATGATGCTGTCCATTAACCCCTTCAAGGCCCTTAACATCTACACAGAGGAGCTGAGACACAAGTATGAGGGCAAAGAGCAGCAGAGAAACGCCCCGTGAGCAGACCCTTTCTTTCTTTCTTTGTTTTACTGTCAGCTTGCTTGTTGCGCCTCATCAAAGGTTTCAGCCCATCAGAACGTTTCTGCCGTACGTTTTTCTTTCCTAATGATTGACCTTCTGTTGTTCTATGCTTCAGCCATGTGTATGCCATAGCTGACGCTGCTTTCAGTCAGTCTCAGGCCTCCACTCAGGAGCAGTGCATCATCATCAGGTACTGACCCGGACACCCTTATCATCATGTATCATCTCTCTGCTCTTTCCTCTATAACACAGAGAAATATTATACAAAATAATGCTTCATGTTTTTCAATGAAAGTATTACCCTTCATTCAGTCACACACCTGTACAGTGTCGTGCCCCCCTATTGTGACTCAAAAGTCAAACAAAATTCCAGCGCCACTGTCCCATCTGGTAGCAGAGTGAGCTACTGAGCCACACCGAGGCACTGGGTGACATCTTCTTTCATCACCATGAACACACACACTAGTTTTTGATACAATTCCACATACACTGTCATTCTGTTTCCGATATCGACTAGAGCAGTAGTCATTTGTATGGTAGGTTTATTTTCACAGTGAGAGACAGAATATAAAAAAAAAAAAAAGAATGAATATGCATTTAATTGGGGGAAATAAATATCTGATCCCCTTACAAAACTAGTCTTAGGGGAAGGAGGTTATCAGCCAATATTTTACGATACATAGCCCCCTCCATCCTCCCCTCGAAGCAGTGAACCGCCCTGTCCCCTTAGCAGAAAAACCCCCCCACAACATCATGTTTCCACCTCCATGCTTGACACTGGGGATGGTGTTCTTGGCGTCATACTCAGCATCTCTCTTCCTCCAAAAACTACATGTGGAGTTGATGCCAAAGATCTTGATTCTGGTCTCATCTGACCACATCACCTTCCCATAAGCCTTCTCTGAATCATTCACTGGCAGACTTCAGACGGCCTGTATATATATATATATATATATATGTGCCATGCAAGGCAGATTATATCCAATCAGAATTGAACTTTATGAAATAAAAAATGCAAATATGCAAATATGTTTTGTATTAAATAAAATGACAGACTTGGAGCCAATCCTGGGAACTCACCACACGTGAAAAATGTGACATGTTGCAAACCCAACCCCTGACACTTTTTGAAATAGTAACATGTAAAGTACGCATTCTAGTACACTCTGAGAAGAAAATAAATACATCTATTATTACCCGACATATTTAATTATATTTAATGCCATTTATCTTTTGTTACTTTGTTCTGACAGCTGAAGCTGCTCCTCACAGAGAGGAGGAAGAAGAGAGCAGCTGTGTAATTGATTTTAGATTGTGGATAAGGGTAGATAGCCTCCATTGTTTTGTGGGTCAAATGAAAGACAGCCTACACATTTTTTTTTGTTATTATAAAAAAAGAAAACGGTAAATGACATGGATGTATAAAGAGTAGTTCTACCGCAAAGTTATTCTCCGTGGGGACTTGCAGCAACACCCTGATAGGCCAAAGACTCGAGAAGATGATCACGACATGACAGCAGTTTTCAAATCCGTTTCTGTTCTCCGACATTTCCAGTCAAACCGCTACTGTACGCAAAGTTTGACATTTTACCGTGTTTCTTTTTCTTTTTCTCAACTTTCTTTTTTTCACTTGCGTATTTGCGACCCACTCAAAATGGGTCTGCGACCCACCAGTTGAGAACCACTGGACTAGACCACAAAATATGGATTCATCCGCCACTGAAAATAGTCCCCATAAATTCAATATTTCCTCCTCTTCCAGTAATTTTTCCAAGATATACAATGGCCAGCCTTTTTAGAAATCAAAATATGCATTTATTTAAGTGATTGTATAAAGATGTGCATCAGCATTCCTTCCTTAAAGGCGGACATATAATACATGTAGACAGTGTGTTATTTAAACCACTGCTCAACATCAGCATGCTAATCTTATAGTCATTCTAGTCATGTTAGCTTGTCAGGATTTAGCTCAGCACAGCCTCACAGATCTGCCAGCATTACTATACTTTAAGATTTATTTTATGGTACATTGTATACAGTCAATAATAAGTTGTGTTAATGTTTGCCCTGATTGCTAAGGGGATAATGTGCCAACCATGAGCTGAGCGCGACCCTGGTTTATTTCGAGACATGCACCTTTGTAGCATTTCACCAACATTTTAAGCAATGTCATATTTATGTTAATATTATTTCTTGTGCAGCGGCCAGAGTGGTTCAGGGAAGACTGAAGCTACCAAGCTGATAGTACACTACCTCAGCTCCATGTACCAGAGCCAGGACCAGCACCTGCGGCAGGTAATTCTCTCAGGAAAACTAGAGAAAACCCACTTTAATTACATGTGGAGTTTCATTGTATCCTTTGGTCATGCGCTTATTTTGTATTTAATTTATTTCTATCTCCTCCAGCCCATGGAGGTCTTTCCCATCCTGGAGAGTTTCGGGAATGCCAAGACTATCCTCAACAACAACTCCAGCCGCTTCGGCAAGTACCTCCACATCCACATTCTCCAGTGAGTCCATACATACATATCTTTTTAGGTTCCCCTGATTGAGTTTTTGTTTTTATGTGTCATCTGTCTCTCTTCTTGGTTGACAGTGGCATTGTTGTGGGGACTTCGCTGTCCAAATATCTCCTGGAGAAGTCCAGGGTTGTGTTTCAGGTGAGGACATTAAGTGATGTGTGCTCAAACAGACATAATGGAGGAGTCATGATGTTACATTTATCAGAATCAGAATCAGATCAGAAATACTTTATTTATCCCAAACTCTGACATATTTTCATTGCAGCAGCGAAATACAAAAGAAGAAGCATAACAAATAACAAATAATTAGAACTAAAAATAAAAATGAAAAATATACAAATGTCGAGGTGTGCATGTTATGTCCAGTTAACAGAGAGGCTATGGAGCAGTGAGTTATCTGCCAGCCAGAGGGGAATTACTGTAGAGTGTTATTGCAGTGGGCAGGAATGTTCTCGTGTATCTGTCCTTGTGACAGCGGAGCTGGAGCAGTCTGTTTGAGAAGGAGCTCCGCTGTCCTTCCAGCTGCAGGTGGAGAGGGTGGGTGGGGTCCCATGATGGACAACAATTTGTCAGTCCTCCTCTCCACCACAGCCTCAAAAAGGTCCAGTTTGATGCCGATGACAGAGCCAGCTTTTTTAATTAATTTGTTAAGTCTTCTGGTGTCACCGGCCCTGATGCTGCCCCCCCAGCAGATGGCTGCAGAGAAGAGTGCACTAGCAACAGCCTGGTAGAACATCTCCAACATCTTGCTGTGCACGTTGAAGGATCCTCCTCAGGAAATAGAGTCAGCTCATCCCCTTGTAAACAGCGTCAGTGTTGGCCCTCCAGTTCAGTCCATTGTCTAGGAGCACTCCCAAGTATTGTATTCCTCCACCACAGCCACATCCTCTCCCAGAATGCACAGGAGCAGTGGAGACGTCCTCTTCCTCCTGAAGTCAATGACCGTCTCTCTGGTCTTGGCCACATTCAGAAGCAGATGGTTTCTTCCAGTCCACTCCACAAAATCCTCCACCAGCGCTATGTACTCCTCCTCCTGTCCATCCCTTATACACCCTACCACTGCAGAGTCATCCAAAAATGTCTGCAGATGGCATGACTCTGAGTTGTATTGAAAGTCAGTGGTGTATAAGGTGAACAGGAAAGGAGACAGCACAGTCCCCTGAGGGGCTCCTGTACTACCAACCACCACATCAGACAGAAGACTGCCCAGCTGGACATACTGTGGCCTGTCTGTGAGGTAGCTGGTAATCCAGGGGATGGTGGACGTCTCTACCCTCAAAGCCTGCAGCTTGTCACTCAGTAGCCGTGGCTGGATTGTGTTGAATGCACTGGAGAAATCAAAGAAGTTGATTCTCACAGTGCACCCCGATCCATCCAGGTATGAGTGAGCACGCTGCAGCAGGTAGATAATGGCATCATCCACCCCCAGGTGAGGCTGGTAGGCAGTGAACAGTTTTATATGACATTTACTTGTATTTATTTTTGTGTATTTATTCTACAATTACAATATTAATACAGACAATTTCTGAATCCGATAAACAAACAAAATGTGCAGAAGCGGGAGGGCAGAAAGCATAGCTTATACAGAAAGCAGACCTCCTGTTAGTCTTCTAGGTGCAGGATAAAAAATGTAAAAAAATGAATCAATAATTAAATACTGACACAAATAAACACAATTCTTTATATACAGTGCTCAGTGTAAATGTGTACACCCCCTTCGAAAAGTAACATTTTAAACAATATCTCAATGAACACAAAAACTATTTCCAAAATGTTGACAAGACTAAGTTTTATATAACATCTGTTTAACTTATAACATGAAAGTAAGGTTAATAATATAACTCAGATTACACATTTTTCAGTTTTACTCAAATAAGGGCGATGCAAAAATGAGTACACCCCACTGAAAGTCTCTGGAGCAAAGCTACATTTTAGACTACAAATGTGTAATTTAACAATAATCAACCACAGGTGAGTCTAGTTATTCACTGCACAGGTGTCCAGCAGACAGCTGACTATGAACGGGTGTTACTTAAAGAAAACCCCTTCCCTTTTCATGTTGTTAGCAATGGCACCACATGGAAGAGAAATGTCACAAGACCTGAGAAAGAAAACTATTTCTTTACACCGCAAAGGTGAAGGCTACAAGAAGATCAGCACAGCTTTACTTATCAGTCAGAATAAAGTGGTACAACAACTTTAAAAAGATGGAACTGCAACCATCTCACAGAGACGTCCAGGTCGTCCACGGAAGTTAACACAGGAGCGTCTTCTGATGAGAAGGGTCGAAGAAAATCGGCATGCAAGTTCACTGCAGTTATCTAAGGAAGTAGAAATCCAAACTGGGGTGAATATTTCCCGTGACACAATACGGCGTACACTGCAGAGGAATGCATGCATGGGTGCCGTCCACGAAGGAAGCCTCTCCTAAAGCACAGGCACAAAAAAGCCCGCCTAGAGTTTGCCAGGGCCCATGCTGACAAAGATGAAGACTACTGGGACTCTATACTCTGGAGTGATGAGACCAAGATAAACGTTTTTGGAACTGATGGCTTCAAAACTGTATGGTGTCGCAAAGGTGAGAATACAAAGAAACATGCATGGTGCCTGCAGTGAAACATGGGGGTGGCAGTGTCCTTATGTGGGGGTGCATGAGTGCTGCTGGTGTCGGGGAGCTGCGTTTCATTGATGGCATCCTGAATTCACAGATGTACTGCTCTATGCTGAAAGAGAAGGTGCTACCATCACTCCGTGCCCTTGGTCGTAGTGCACTTTTCCAACATGACAATGATCCTAAACACACATCTAAGGCCACTGTTGGATTTCTGAAGAAGAACAGGGTGAAAGTGATTCAGTGGCCAAGTATGGCTCCTGATCTGAACCCAATTGAACACCTATGGGGAATTGTGAAGAGACAAGCGGAGCATCACTCTCCATCCAGCATCCAGTCTCTAAAAGAGGTCATTCTTAAAGAATGGAAAAAGTTTGATGTAGCAAAATGTTTCCAACTTGTTCATTCCATGCCTAGAAGACTTGGTGCTGTCATTAAAAATCATGGAGGCCAAACAAAGTACTAGATGTAGTAGTTTTTGTTGTGGGGTGTACTCATTTTTGCATCGCCCTTATTTGAGTAAAACTGAAAAATGTGTAATCTGAGTTATATTATTAACCTTACTTTCATGTTATAAGTTAAACAGATGTTATATTAAACTTAGTCTTGTCAACATTTTGGAAATAGTTTTTGTGTTCATTGAGATATTGTTTAAAATGTTACTTTTCAAAGGGGGTGTACTCATTTACACTGAGCACTGCACATACAGATGTACACCCAGTTTCCAGGGTGAAAAGAAAATAATAAGGTACAAATACATTCCTACAAATTCATGTTCAAATAACAAGACAGTAAAGATTCTCATCCTTTTTTTATATAAAATAAGATAATTAACATAATTACGATAATAGCCATCATATTTATAATTATTATTTTCGTTAGCCATCATCATCGTCATACATCCATATCATTTTTGTAAGGTAAACAAAAAGCACAATGAGCAAAAAAACAAACAAATTAAAACCAAATTAAATAAGAACAATGAACAGCAGCTAGGTACTGTATACCCATTTTTGGTTAATCTGAGTAGTCTGCTAACAAAATCTTTCTGAATCTTGATTTGAATTGTTTATGACAGTTGCGTTTGAGAGAGATTGTTTAAAACCATTCCATAGTTTTGCACCTAATATGGGTAAGCTGTGTGATTTAATGATTGTTCTGACTTGATTAAATGTCCGAGACTAGTGCCAGCTCGGGGTGTACTCGTGCCATTGCTTCCTAGGTTTTAAAGTGACTTTCAGAATGTCCGACACCATAGACCAGGGCTACACCATAGACCGGGGTGCTACACCATAGACCAGGGCTACACCATAGACCAGGGCTACACCATAGACCAGGGCTACACTATGTTTTTATTTAGTACATTTGTATATTTCTCATTTTTATTTTTACTTTTTAGTTCTAATTATTTGTTATTTGTTTTGCTTCTTTTTGTATTTGACTGCTGCAATGAAAATTTCTTCGCAGTTTGGGATAAATAAAGTATTTCTGATTCTGACTGATATTTTCAAAAAGCATAGGGCATGTGGTTGCCTTTCCTCTTAATTACATTTTCATTTTCAACATTCTGTCCCACTGGATTGGAATGTAAATAAGTAAACAACTGACCCACAGCTTTGTATGTGTAGTTTATTGCACTCATTCGTTCTGTATCCCTCCCCTGCAGGCCCACGAGGAGAGGAACTTCCACGTGTTCTATGAGCTGCTCGCGGGGATGAACGACTGGGACAAACAGGAGCTCTACCTGCAAGGACCCGAGACATATTACTACCTGAACCAAGTACACCACTCATCAATAAGCTATTCTCCATTTCCATAATGTTTTCTCTTCCATATACAGTGGGGCAAAAAAGTATTTAGTCAGCCACCAATTGTGCAAGTTCTCCCATTTAAAAAGATGAGAGAGGCCTGTAATTTTTATCATAGGTAACCCTCAACTATGAGAGACAGAATGAGAAAAAAAATCCAGGAAATCACATTTTAGGATTTTTAAAGAATTTATTTTCAAGTTATTGTGGAAAATAAGTATTTGGTCAATAACAAAAGTTCATCTCAATACTTTGTTATATACCCTTTGTTGGCAATGACAGAGGTCAAACGTTTTCTGTAAGTCTTCACAAGGTTTCCACACACTGTTGCTGGTATTTTGGCCCATTCCTCCATGCAGATCTCCTCTAAAGCAGTGATGTTTTGGGGCTGTCGCTGGGCAACACAGACTTTCAACTCCCTCCGAAGATTTTCTATGGGGTTGAGATCTGGAGACTGGCTAGGCCGCTCCAGGACCTTGAAATGCTTCTTACGAAGCCACTCCTTCGTTGCCCTGGCGGTGTGTTTGGGATCATTGTCATGCTGAAAGACCCAGCCACGCTTCATCTTCAGTGCCCTTGCTGATGGAAGGAGGTTTTCACTCAAAATCTCACGATACATGGCCCCATTCATTCTTTCCTTTACACGGATCAGTCGTCCTGGTCCCTTTGCAGAAAAACAGCCCCAAAGCCTGATGTTTCCACCCCCATGCTTCACAGTAGGTATGGTGTTCTTTGGATGCAACTCTGCATTCTTTCTCCTCCAAACACAACGAGTTGAGTTTTTACCAAAAAGTTCTATTTTGGTTTCATCTGACCATATGACATTCTCCCAATCCTCTTCTGGATCATCCAAATGCCCTCTAGCAAACTTCAGACGGGCCTGGACATGTACTGGCTTAAGCAGGGGGACACGTCTGGAACTGCAGGATTTAAGTCCCTGGCGGCGTAGTGTGTTACTGATGGTCGCCTCTGTTACTTTGGTCCCAGCTCTCTGCAGGTCATTCACTAGGTCCCCCCGTGTGGTTCTGGGATTTTTGCTCACCGTTCTTGTGATCATTTTGACCCCACGGGGTGAGATCTTGCGTGGAGCCCCAGATCGAGGGAGATTAGCAGTGGTCTTGTATGTCTTCCATTTTCTAATAATTGCTCCCACAGTTGATTTCTTCACACCAAGCTGCTTACCTATTGCAGATTCAGTTTTCCCAGCCTGGTGCAGGTCTACAATTTTGTCTCTGGTCTCCTTTGACAGCTCTTTGGTCTTGGCCATAGTGGAGTTAGGAGTATGACTGTTTGAAGTTGTGGACAGGTGTCTTTTATACTGATAACGAGTTCAAAAAGGTGCCATTAATACAGGTAACGAGTGGAGGACAGAGGAGCCTCTTAAAGAAGAAGTTACAGGTCTGTGAGAGCCAGAAATCTTGCTTGTTTGTAGGTGACCAAATACTTATTTTACGAGGAATTTACCAATAAATTCATTAAAAATCCTACAATGTGATTTCCTGGATTTATTTTTCTCATTTTCTCTCTCATAGTTGAGGTATACCTATGATAAAAATTACAGGCCTCTCTCATCTTTTTAAATGGGAGAACTTGCACAATTGGTAGCTGACTAAATACTTTTTTGCCCCACTGTACATGTCCCACGTTCATTTTCTCCTTCAGGGTGGGGCGTGTGAGCTGAAGGGAAAGCAGGACAAGCAGGACTTCCAGCTGATGCTTCAGTGCTTTGAGACCATCGGCCTGCATGCTGACCAGATCTCCACCATCTGGGCCATCCTGTCCTCCATCCTGCAGCTCGGCAACGTCTGCTTTAGCTCATACGAGGTGTGTGTGTGTGTGTGATAATGATAAATACACATATCAGCCATTGTTATTATCCGTAATTTCTGCTCCAGAGCGAGTCGTTCGAGGTGGCGCGTATCTTCAGCGAGGCTGAGGCCAGGAGGGTCGGCTCTTTGTTGCAGATTTCTTCTGAGGCCTTGCAGACTGTCATCACTCACAGAGTCACAGTGAGCATCCCTCTTACATCAGCCTCCTGTTGAGTTATCATCCATATTTCTGAGCAACGATTCACCTTCTGGTCCACAGGAGACGACCTACGACCGGATCTACTGCCCTCTGTCTGTGGAAAGTGCCATAGAATCCAGGTGAGAACATTTCCAGACGCATGTTATCACAAATAGAAGACAAGTTTGTCGAACCAAAATCGAGAATTGTCCCTTGGAGAAAGTTCTCAGGTCATTCACCTGTGGCGGGGTGGTGAGGTGAAAATCTAGAGTATTAAAGTTTAATAAAAGGGGGACCGACAACGCCACCTGGGGACTTGCACCCCAAGATATAAACCTTCAAAGATTTGGGCACAAGTTCGTACTGAGGGGCAGAGACGTGTTTTGTACAGAAAAGAAACTTTTATTAATTATGAATAAAACAACAAAAGAAGCTAAGGAAGAGGATGCTAAAAGAGAAAATACAAAGTCATCACGTTGTAAACAATAGTACAGTTTAATATCTTTATTACTAACCAAAGGTTTTAAAATCTTTATGTAAAAGCTGACATTTAAATCAAAACAGAAAAATAAACTAAACCTCGGTGAGATGAGGCCAGTTAATGGGGTACCATACTACTTTGTGACACTCGGGTGCAACCAAATACTCACAGGTGCAGTCACAGCAAACCAGTCACAGCAAGTAGGTCACTCATTCGTGCTCCCCGGTGATCTCCACCACAGCAAACAGTGATACGGACTAGCCCTCCCCATATACTGGCACTCAGCTTGAATAGCAAACTAAGACTAAAAACTAAACCTAAACAAACAAGAAAATCCCAGCTGGCAAAAGGAACTAAACTAAACAAAACCAAAGTACCTATACAAAACTAAACTAAACAGCAATGAACAAAACAGCAATGAACAAAACAGCAATGAACAAAACAGCAGTGAACAAAACAGCAGCAGGTAAACCACCATAGGAAGTCAGCAGACAACTGCACCACCGACCATGAGGACAGGGCCATGGGGAAGGATGATTGCAGCAGGTGCCATTTATACTCTCTCTAATTAGGGGGAGTGGTTCGGGGAGGAGTCAGGCCCTGAGCTGCTTTTCCCAGCACCCAGCTACACACCCATTCATCTCCCTCCATTCAAAGTTGTCATGGTTAGAATGTAGATGAATGGAGAGCGTCATTTTTTGTCCACCCTCTTATGTTTCTTTTTCTTATCCTACTATTACAATATTAGTACAGACAATTTATGAATCCAACAAACAAACACAAATTAGTAGAAGGGACAGGGCAGAAAGCATAGCTTGTACAGAAAGCAGCCCTCCCGTTAGTCATCCAGTTTCAGGATAAAGAAAAATTGATGAATGAATTTAATTTAATTGATTAAATACCCACACAAATAAAGAACATTTTATATATACATACACCCAGTTTTCAGGGTGAAAACAAAATAATAGTCCCATGTTCAGATAACAAGACAGTATCATTTCTCATATTATTATTATTTAAACTATGATAATGAAGATAAATATGATAATAGCCATCACAATTATAATTATAAGTATTATCATCATTGTCATACATCCATATCATTAAGGTAAACAAAAAGCACAATCACCAAAAAAACAAAAACAGCAGCTAGACAATAAAAGTTGAATAAACTTGGATTCATTTCTGATTTGCATTTCTTTTTTGATATTTCTCAAAAACTGTAAAAGCAAACACACACTAGCTGTTAGAGGGACTGATTTAAAAGACTCTAAAGCCTAAAAACGCTGACTTCACAATTCCCGTAGTGAAGCTTAAAGTCTTTTTTGTTTATCTGCTAAATTCCTGCTTCTTCCAAACTCCACTCCCACATTTTGTAAGGAAGGTTTCCTGTAAAGCTTTTGCATTTAAGGCCCCCCCTCTCTCATCCTGGTCCAATTTGCAGAGATGCCATTGCCAAAGCCTTGTACTCTGTGCTGTTTGACTGGCTGCTGGAGCAGATCAATGATTGGCTGAGCCCCTCAGAGATGGACAGCACGGTGGGCATAGTGGACATCTACGGGTTTGAGGTTGGTATTCTGCCTGCACAACATCTGGAAAAGTATCCAATCCTTTACTTGTGGGGATGGGCTGTGACATCTCTGTTCCACTGCAGGACCTGGCAGTGAACAGCTTCGAGCAGCTGTGCATCAACTTCGCCAATGAGCAGCTGCAGCACTTCGTCAACAAGGCCGTGATCTCCCAGGAGCAGGTCAGTGTCCGCACAGAACCCTATACACACCACTTTAAAAATAAAATCCTCCTCTACATACTAATACTCTCTGAGTAATGGCTTTATCAATAGTGGGTGAGTCATTCACTGACGCCCTATCAGTTAAAAGCTATTACTAATAAACCTTGGGTTGCCAGGTTGGAAAAAATCCTTTTGACTGCACCCTCCTCCAGACACTTTTCTCTTTTTAGCTAAAAAAGATGGCTAGGAAAACTCCACAAATGGATTGTGAACTTCCTGGAAACACTCATTACATCATTAAGGATCCATTACCATTTACAACATCAACAGTGACCTCGTAGTGTAAGAACCATTATTTGCCCTTTGATAAAAAATATGATTTGCTTCCTTTATAATAATTATACAAGGATTAGTAAATTATGGAGCTGGAGCAAGGAGATAATTAGCCTGGGTTAGCATGAATACTCAAACATCCCTCACAGTTTTACCTAAACTTATAAAATATATCTCTTAAACAAACCTCCAGCTTGGTGCTGTGACTGTGAGTCACCACATAACAACCAATACCTGGACCGATTAAAGCCAATAATTCCAACACATAACATACCCTAAAAACCTATGTGCTAGTATGTTAGCATGAAAGCCAGTGGCTGTGTGTCTCCGGCAGGAGGAGTACAGTGCAGAGCAGATCCAGTGGTACCCGATGCCTCTGAAGAACTTCCACTCCTGTCTGGAGCTCATCTCCTCCAGACCTCATGGCATCCTCCGCATACTGGACGATCAGACCTGCCTGCCCCAGGTACACACACACACACACACACACACACACACACACACACACACACACACACACACACACACACACACACACACACACACACACACACACACTCACACTCACACTCACACTCACACTCACACTCACACACACACACACACACACACACACACACACAGGAGGTTATGAGGACCCAGGTGCACAATAAGGAGAAAGGGTATACAAGTTCAACAAAAACCAAACCATGGGGAAAACGAAGACAAAGTGACAAGGGAAGACAAGACTAAATACACACAAGGGTAATCACAGAACAAGACACAGCTGGGGACGGGAGGTGAAACACAGGGGCAGCAGGTGAACACAATCAGACAATCAGACACAGGAAGTAAGAACACCAGGAGAAACTAATGTCAAAATGAAACAGGAAACTAAACACAAAAACTAAGACTGTGACACACACACACAAACACACACACCGAGTAAACAAACAAAAAACATAGAAAAATCAAATGTTTGTGGCCGAGATACTCAGCTGTACTTTGCCAGGTACTGCAATCTATTTTTACTACAGCTTTTATAAGACAGGATATAGTTTTCACTGTAATATTCCCTATAAACACCTTGATAAGTTAAGGAAATGCCCTGTATTTAATAACTCTACTTTGCTTGTGTGTTAGACTGCTCAACTCCGGTGGACTATAACTGGCACTTTTGCACTTTGCATAATACCTGCACAAATTTCTAGCCACTATTCTACATTTAAACTATATTTATTGACACTTTTTCTTATTTGACAGTTTTTTTATAGCATTACCTCTTTAAGGAATGTCTGTTTTAAACTATTATTTTTTATTCAGGTTCCAGTGATTTGCACAGTGACAGACAGAATGATGGCCCCCTTTTAATTTCACTGTATGTAAAATGTTCTTTTTGCAAACATGTGACCAATAACACCTGAACTTGAACAGCATGCCATGGTTACTACATCTGATCTAGAGGAAGTGTAAAGATTGAAGTGAGTGTTTTTAAGTATTGTTCCCCTTATCAGGCCACTGACCACACCTTCCTCCAGAAGTGCCACTATCACCATGGGAACAGCTCCTACTATGCCAAGCCTAAGAACCCCCTGCCAGTCTTCACTGTGTATCACTACGCCGGAGCTGTAACCTATCAGGTATCACACACTGCACACTGCAGACAGTGCCGCAGCAACCTCTGTCTGATACACATATACTCTGTTTCCAGGTTCATAATTTCCTGAATAAGAACCATGACCAGTTCAGGACGGAGGTGGTGGAGCTGTTTGCCAGGAGTCGCTTAAAGGTGCACCATCGGGCATTAGACCCAAAAGAGAGGGCTGTGGGTCTCATTGTGTAGCCTAGCAACATGTGCAACAGCTGGCTTAAATTTTGATATATTATGTAATTGGATTACACAAGTTTTAAAATCAAACATTATTTACATTACATATACTGTAGTTAGGAAAGTGCCGCTAGCAGGCTAATAAAATATGTATCTGTTATAAGCAATGTGTTTCTGTGAGGCAACTTTACAAATGTGACGTTTAAAGTTGATAAACACATATCAAAAATCCCTCCAAAGCACCACATGAAAAAATCTGATCTGGTATCAAAAGCTTGACATTTCTCCTTTATTGATGATTGGATAGCGAGTGCTGCTTTTCTGAAAACTGATCAGAAACCCCCTTTCTGTCAATATATATATATATATATATATATATATATATATATATATATATATAAAGGCTGCATATAAAGGAACTGGACTGTGTGACACCCCAAAATAATAGAATATGGCTTCTTAAAATGAAGATGTTTTAATTGTTTTTATTCTCTGTATATGGTTATTTATCCTAAGTATATTGGACTGTATTATTGAAATATGTAGGATGACCTTATATATATAACCTAAATTTAATTTAATTTTGTTTAATTATTAAATAATTACATTTGTGTTATTACTGATTTGATTTCTATACATTTTGTTTTTCATATTGTCATGTGGAATTTTTGGGATCTTAGACCTTATACATGTTGTGACCCCTTATTAAAGAAACTGTTCATTTAAATTGGAGTACTATTGGATGTAAAGGGGAATGTGAGAATATAACTAATGAACAATACATTTTGAAAAGAACTGTATATTTATTTTGACAGTTTCCCCGTGAATGTGTGTGTGTGTGTGTGTGTGTGTGTGTGTGTGTGTGTGTGTGTGTGTGTGTGTGTGTGTGTGTGTGTGTGTGTGTGTGTATCAGACGGTTTCGGAGCTGTTCCGGAAGCTTCAGGACGGTTACATCCAGCAGAGAGAGCTGGGCTGGAGGGGGAAGGGTCTCCGTCAGCAGCCTTCCACCGCTGCCTCTCACTTCCTTCAGTCCCTGACAGAACTCACCACCCGCCTGGAGAGGTACCAAGAGCCTCCAGAGCTAGACTAATAGCTGTGGTCCGTGGAGAATGTGGGTTTAAAAAATGTCATGCAAAGAAATGAAGACATTAGCACAGCTGGTTAGTTCATAGTGTTTTCATTTGGTGTGAATCATCACTAAAACATGCCTGATATTTGCAGTTCCTCTAGTTGGTGCTCTTAAAATATAAAAAACATATTCTTCTTTCAAAAATCACAGAAATCTTTGACAGTGAGATCATTTGTGTTTTTTGCAGTGTGTAGTTGATCAGGTACTACCACTGTGCTGTAAGTGAACAGATTTGATGGTTCTTTTTCACAATATACGGATTGAAAGTACGCTGAAATAACTAAATATTGATGCTGATGTCTACAATCACGTTTGTCCGCAAGAAAGGAACACTTCTAAAATGCTTGTTTTTCTGGATGGATCATCGACAGTTCTCATTCAGCATTTCAGACATTAATTTATTTTGAACTACGGCTCTGAAACTACGCACATTGCATTCTAGCTTTTGTTGTGAACATCCCATCAGGTAATAATGATTGCTGAGGAATAACTTGTTGTTTTGTCCTTTAACTCTTAGATGCAAAACCACTTTTGTTCGTTGTCTGAAGCCAAACTATGTCAAGGTAATACCAGATTTATTCTCATGCTAACATCAGCCAACATTATTTAACCACTTACTTCATCTGTCATGTGATCTGTCAGCTCCCTGGGATCTTTGACGTGGACTATGTGTCGGCCCAGCTCAGGCATGCTGGGATTATGGAGACCATCCACATCAGGAAAGAAGGGTTCCCCATCCGGATTCAGTACTCCTTCTTCCTCGAGAGGTTCTTTTTGCTCCCTCTGCTTTTGTCCTTACCCTTTGTTTTTTTCCGGCTTTATCCGTTTGTCTTTTATCCTCCCAACTGTCCTTAATTATATTTCTTATAGCCTCTTATTTTTTCCCCTTCTGCCTATATTTCAATGTTTAACATTTTCTTTCTATGCTGTCATTTATTATTTATTGTTATTTATTGTACATAATTCACAAATGAATTACGTTACATGCTTTCATTATAAAAATAATACTTCCTGAAAATCCCGAAAAAAAATCCATAGTTGCAGGATGTTCAGTACAGAGATTTGGCAAGGGCATACGACCAGTGACCAGTGGGAATGGAGACTGCTGGCTTGCCTCATGTAGACTGAGTCTTGGCAAAAGAGTTGCGCTCAAACACATCACAAGAACCAGCATACAAGCTAACAGTGTTAAGTCAGTATTCAAAAAAGGAAACTGGACACCTTAGGACTGTGGCCATTTTAATGATGGACAGATTAAATCAAATCATCAAAGCCACTGAGTGGTTACCCTTCAGTATAGTCTTGTTGTATTATCCTCTCTGCTGTCCCACTGTGCACATTTAGCTTTTTTTTTAAAACCCTCCCCTGAAACAATGCCAGTTGAGGAAGTGTAGGAAATTGGCTCAATAAGTCGTTTGAATCCCAGTAGGACCAAAAGAAAGTTGTGAGGACGGGTAGCTCAAGAGGTGCTACAGCAGTTCACTTCATAGGCACGGCCTAGGTGTCCTACCCCCCAAGAGCCGTACAGCTCCTTTGCCCCCGCACCAGTCAGTTAAAATGCAGGTGTTTTTGTGTATATTTTGAAAGCTGAATTTCCCCCTGTGGGATTATTAAAGCACAGTATTCTCCTTCTGGAGTAATGTACAGTATGTGTCATGATGAATTCAGCAATAATTCATGACATGATTTAGGTAATCCTCAGCTTGTGTTCACAGGTACGGGGTTCTGCTGAGTCAGCGTCAGAGCGAGGTGTCGGACAGGGAGCAGCTTCTGGCTCTGCTGGAGCTGGTGGGGGCCCAGGAGGGGCAGTACCAGCTGGGGCTCACCAAGGTACCTAACTATCCATCATCACACTGATAAAAGCCTTTCCTGTACACACCAACCTGTTTAGATGTGTGTGTGTGTGTGTGTGTGTGTGTGTGTGTGTGTGTGTGTGTGTGTGTGTGTGTGTGTGTGTGTGTGTGTGTGTGTGTGTGTGTGTGTGTGTGTGTGTGTGTGTGTGTGTGTGTGTGTGTGTGTGTGTGTGTGTGTGTGTCAGCTGTTCCTGAAGGAGCTGCTCTACCAGCAGCTGGAGGAGAAGTGGATCAGCACCCAGACCTGGGCGGCCATCACCATCCAGAGGAACATCAGGGGCTTCATCTGCAGGAGGAACTTCAGGTTCTTCAGAGAGAAGGCCATCGTCATCCAGAGCCACATCCGGGGACACCAGGCCAGGTACAGACGGACTTTATGATACTCTCTCCACCTCTCTAGGGACACAAATAATAATAAGTTAAAGAAAATATTGTTAACCATGTATGGTACAAATGAAAAGTACTTGGAGAAGATTTTATTTTTGTTTAGGAAATACTTCTTTTTTTAAAAATATTATTTTTCAAAAAAATGAAAACATGTAACACAATTCATTTCTGAATTAAAAGGAACAAATTGTGAAAGAGGAAGGGAATTTAATACAATGGAAAATGAAATAGTAACAATAAATGACAGAAATATAGAAAATGTATAATAAATATACACAGAAGGGGAAACAGATAAGAGAGACTACAAGAAATATAATTACTGACAGTTTGGAGGATAAAATACAAAGGGATAACGCAGAAAAAAGACACAAAAAGAAGAATATAAAAACAATAAGGGGAAAGGAAGAACAGGAAGTTTAGAAGAAATATGGGATAAAATAAAAGGCTATTGTAGAGGTGAAGTAGAGCATCTGAAGATGGGGAAAACTCCAAATAAAAAAACTGCACTGAAATAAAACAGCTGAGAAACTCTACAGTCCCACTCACTTTTCCTGACAGACAGAAAGGTAACTGACATGGAGAAATGCATCCAGTTCCCCCTGGGCGCTGAATGAGGTTATGAAGGATACACCATGAAGCTCACTGTGTGTTGCTGCCGCCTCTCTTTCCCAGGAAGCACTACAAGCGTCTGAGGCAGTGCTTCACCCAATTCTGGGCGGTGATGATGATCACCAGGGATACCATCAAGAGACGCCATTGGAGGAAGGTTAGACACAGATGTTTCCTGGCAACCTTATGTTTGCTGACTTTATGATGCTATAAATCTTTGCTCCAAGTCTCTTGCACAATAGCAGCTTAACACCGCAGCCTGAACAGTAATTGGAAAAATATGTCCGTGCCCTCTGAGTGATAACGCCCTGACATCCATATTCAGGGTCAAAGTGTAACCACCATAAACTCTGTTTTTCATTTCCTCCAAAATGACTTTAACTATAGTACTGCTTGTATTGTTGTTTCAGTGGTCTATTAAACAATTAGGATTTTTCTTTATTACACAGAATGACATCAGGTTTTTCACCCAATAATATGTATTTTTTAAATTGTTTAGTTGTATCTAGCAATTCAGTGCAATATATATACATCAAATTTAATTTGTGGTACTCAACAGATCAAAAATAGGATATTTAAAGCTTCTCATCAAAATTCTGAAAAATGATAAAGTGAAAAAATAAAGAAATAAATGACTGCTTTTAAATTGTATATAGTTTATGTATGTATTTGATCAAGGACCGTGCATACATTACATTCATCTCAGAAAAGAGAAGAGATGATTTATGCCAGATTAGACAAGTCCAAAACTTTTCATAATCTCTATCACACAAGATTAATTAACTACTATCTATTTTATTAACAAGTCAAAAAAATAGTACATATACAGTTAAAATATAATATTACAATACTGTTGAAAAACTCAGAGTGTAATAAATGTTGTTGTTTCCTGTAGCATACAGACCGTTAGAGACCAGCTGCTGAACATACTGGAGCGTTAAACAGCTAAAGAGACATGTATGTTTCTAAAAACAACTAAATATATAACTAAAAACACTGAGTATTGTCAGGTGGACAGAACACAGGGTTTCCTCACGACGTGGCAGAGACCATACCAGAGTTAAAGAAGAGTCAATGCTATTTCTACTCCCTACTTAGTACAAATCAAATACTCACAAACACATGCTAATATTGCTCTGTCTACTCTATGTAAATTGGGAACATAAAACAATAAGATGAAGAGATAAAGACTTCATCTTCTTGTATTTCTTCTTGAATTATGCAAATCCATTGAAATGTGTTTTTCTTTTTTTTTTAATATAAGGGAGATTTCAAATAGATTTCCCCCCAAAAAAACTTGAATGGAAATCATATAATCCAAGTCATCCAGAGGATTTTTCTTCTAAACTCATTTGATTGTTTTATCTTAAATGAAAACTGAAAGTTATCCAGGTAAATGTATTGAGGCCTTTTTCTCTGAGGGGTGTGTTTACACGTTACATGTTTTAACCTTTGCAAATACTTCCTTTAAAAGACCTGGACCTGTCTTTTAACTAGCTTTCTTATCTTGCATTAATCATGTCCATTGGGCACACACACACACACACACACACACACACACACACACACACACACACACACACACACACACACACACACACACACACATACACACACACACACACACACACACACACACACACACACACACACACACACACACACATACACACATACACACACACACACACACACACACACACACACACACACACACACATACACACATACATACACACACACACACACACACACACACACACACACACACACACACACACACACACACACACACACACATACACACACACACACACACACACACACACACACACACACACACACACACACCCCCACACCCCCAGGCACTCTTGGACTTCAACCCTCTGAGTGAAACTTGAAGCAGCAGCACATCTCTCCTTCCGCCTTCACTACCTGTCTCTCTCCCTCTCTGCTTCCAGCTCAGCTCTGACAGGTAGGCTGCCTTCTATTAACCCTCTGCATTAGATCCAGGCATACATATTGTCAGACTTCAGTTAATTTATACTGAATAGTTAACCGATTTCAGTGTGCGTCAGGTTTCCAAACACACAGACACTCTTCTTTCAGCTGGTGCTTCCTGTGCTGCATCTTTTTTTCTGTTTTTGCCTTTCTCTGTAAACTGAATGTTAGTTATTGTGGCTTCAGTGTATCACAGCTCAAATCTATTTGGTGTTATTGTTCTATGAGGGTTGGACTATGAACAGTGAAAACTCCTGCTGCCTCTGTCAGCTGTTCAAGCCTAGTTGGATTCAGTTAGTGTAAGTTACTAGAACACAAGATATACTGTACTTCGGGTTAAAGGTGACCTCACATCCACGTCTGATCACTGTTAATGAGCATGCTGATTTCAGGATGGGTTGACTAGATTCTCTCGGTAAAAAACAATCATAAATGTTAGAAGAATATTTTCTGTGGAGTTGCAAAGTACTGACAGGCACACAATTGAATATGAGGAGCAATAACACACCAATATTGACTTGGGTTTAAAAGAATCTGTGCAAACTCACCCTGATGATGTCATAGGGATGATTTTAGAGTTATGTTATATAATACAATACACACTGTTTGATCAGTCTACAGACACAACTGTGCATGTGGAATTGGAAAGAGGGTATCGTCAACCAGGCATAAGATGCTTTGCTGTTGAGTTGCATTGTGGGAAATGTAGTCGAGGACTTTGGACCCCAACTTTTTAGGTAATACGTTGCATTTGACTAGTGTATCCGGTCCAGTTGGAACTAATCTGAACCACTAAATGTATAGTTTGGTATAAAATATTCACTTATAATGTAATATGTCTTAAAAATATGAAGAAGTAAATAATGGTAATAATCACTTCCTCAATATTTTACTTAACTCTTTTTGATCCCCTGTCCATTCCCATAGATATACCTGTTGTAGGATTTGTTGATTTTTGTTTCCTGTCATGTGACTTCACCTAATTGCTCAATCTGTTTTGATTGAGTGTCTATAGTCCAATCACAGTGTCTCACATCATCTAACAAGTAGAGCCACTCCCTCTTTTTTGAAGCAGGGAGGAAAGGCAAATGACACATAATGAAATATTTGAACACAGTTATTTGATTACTTATGACATATGAGTGGAAATCTACCATTGGAATTTGTGTTAGTGTTGAACATTAAGGTTAAACTACTCCAATCCTCCACAGCCTTGTTCAGTCTGGACAAAAAAATGTAATCTGGCTGAGATGGATAGTCAAGGGGAACAACAACTAAATGTTATGCTGCCCCATATGTGTCGAGGTGTTCCACTAGAACACTGTGATGCTGCTGGAGACGCTGGTCAGCCGTCCTTAGGGTTATCCTCTGGGGAGCATGAATGTCAGAATACATATCATTTCATGGCAGCCTTTACAATAATTGTGGTTCAGTGTACACTTATGGGGTGTACCAACTGAACAACACTGACTCTACAGCATGGGGGGGGGGGCTGACGATAGAAAATAGTGGCCCTCAAACAAATTTATATCGAGACCCCATTTCGAGCCCAATGAATATGACCCCCAGGAACATGTCAGTCTTTATGAGAGGTGCATGTGACTGAGATATGAATAGTTTATTACTCATATTTAGACAGTGTAGAAACAGGTTTGTGTCAACAGTTGTAACCAAATCATAAATAAGTCCGGCCAATTTTTAGCATGTGTGGATAACGTATTGCTTTTGTGTTCAGTGGCATAGTGAAACACAGAATATACAATTGCTTATACAGTGGGGCAAAAAAGTATTTAGTCAGCCACCAATTGTGCAAGTTCTCCCATTTAAAAAGATGAGAGAGGCCTGTAATTTTCATCATAGGTACACTTCAACTATGAGAGACAGAATGAGAAAAGAAAATCCAGGAAATCACATTGTCTGATTTTTAAAGAATTTATTTTCAAATGATTGTGGAAAATAAGTATTTGGTCAATAACAAAAGTTCATCTCAATACTTTGTTATATACCCTTTGTTGGCAATGACAGAGGTCAAACGTTTTCTGTAAGTCTTCACAAGGTTTTCACACACTGTTGCTGGTATTTTGGCCCATTCCTCCATGCAGATCTCCTCTAAAGCAGTGATGTTTTGGGGCTGTCGCTGGGCAACACAGACTTTCAACTCCCTCCAAAGATTTTCTATGGGGTTGAGATCTGGAGACTGGCTAGGCCACTCCAGGACCTTGAAATGCTTCTTACGAAGCCACTCCTTCGTTACCCTGGCGGTGTGTTTGGGATCATTGTCATGCTGAAAGACCCAGCCACGCTTCATCTTCAGTGCCCTTGCTGATGGAAGGAGGTTTTCACTCAAAATCTCACGATACATGGCCCCATTCATTCTTTCCTTTACACGGATCAGTCGTCCTGGTCCCTTTGCAGAAAAACAGCCCCAGAGCATGATGTTTCCACCCCCATGCTTCACAGTAGGTATGGTGTTCTTTGGATGCAACTCTGCATTCTTTCTCCTCCAAACACGACGAGTTGAGTTTTTACCAAAAAGTTCTATTTTGGTTTCATCTGACCATATGACATTCTCCCAATCCTCTTCTGGATCATCCAAATGCCCTCTAGCAAACTTCAGACGGGCCTGGACATGTACTGGCTTAAGCAGGGGGACACGTCTGGAACTGCAGGATTTAAGTCCCTGGCGGCGTAGTGTGTTACTGATGGTAGCCTCTGTTACTTTGGTCCCAGCTCTCTGCAGGTCATTCACTAGGTCCCCCCGTGTGGTTCTGGCATTTTTGCTCACCGTTCTTGTGATAATTTTGACCCCACGGGGTGAGATCTTGCGTGGAGCCCCAGATCGAGGGAGATTAGCAGTGGTCTTGTATGTCTTCCATTTTCTAATAATTGCTCCCACAGTTGATTTCTTCACACCAAGCTGCTTACCTATTGCAGATTCAGTTTTCCCAGCCTGGTGCAGGTCTACAATGTTGTCTCTGGTCTCCTTTGACAGCTCTTTGGTCTTGGCCATAGTGGAGTTTGGAGTATGACTGTTTGAGGTTGTGGACAGGTGTCTTTTATACTGATAACGAGTTCAAAAAGGTGCCATTAATACAGGTAACGAGTGGAGGACAGAGGAGCCTCTTACAGGTTACAGGTCTGTGAGAGCCAGAAATCTTGCTTGTTTGTAGGTGACCAAATACTTATTTTACCGAGGAATTTACCAATGAATTCATTAAAAATCCTACAATGTGATTTCCTGGATTTCTTTTTCTCATTTTGTCTCTCATAGTTGAGGTATACCTATGATAAAAATTACAGGCCTCTCTCATCTTTTTAAATGGGAGAACTTGCACAATTGGTGGCTGACTAAATACTTTTTTGCCCCACTGTATGAGTCACTTTTTCCCAGATGAGTATGACATTATCTGCTTTACCTCTGTTATCTAAAATGGGAAATAATCTGCCCTCTGATCCTTCCTAACACACTTATCATTTATGTGTGCTGCCTCAAAAATATTGCCTCGCCCCGCCTGGTTTTCGAATGCTGACATGACATTTATCTGCCACATCTATGAGTTCCGAATGACATCGTTTTTACGTGACACATTTTGAGAAATTATTAAACAGGGTGTAGAGAGCCTCAGGGTGCGTTTGGTTCTGATTTGTGCCACACTTGTTTGGTTTGGGTGGGTCGGTCATTGTGGAGGTAGAGCAGGGTGGGGCTGTGTGTGTTTGATCCATTCTCTTTATTTAAGTGTATGAATAAAAAATGTCATAAAAGAGAAGTATCTGCTGTATGAATATGTCTGCACGCACATGAAATGCATGTACTTCAAGTTTGAGGCATTTGTCCGATACCTGCTATAAATAAACTGCTCACCAAGTAAATAACAGAGATGTGTTCGTCATAATTACCATGATCATGTCTGAGTGACGCTGCCCTGCTGCATTGAGGGAACTCCTCTCTGAGAGCAGTAAAGCACCTGATAAAAAACACAATTTCTGGACTCTTGGAACTGCGTGCCCTGCTGTTTTAGGCGGGGCCACAGCCTGTGGGAGGTGCAGGTGTATAAAACAGGACGTGTATCTAAGAATAGGTCCGATTGAACACACTTCTCAGCAGAGAGGAGGGAGGGTTGAGTGTACCTTGATATCAAGAGGATTACTCAGTAACACAAATAAGCTTCAGGTGAAGGACGGCGAAAACAGGACTCGTATAACTTGGTCACAGTGTGATGGACTAATGTCGGTGCGTGTCAATTGCAGGAATTTCATGAGAAGAACAAAGTGAAGGGAGTGACAAAGACGAAGAGTGTATCTCCAGGAATGGTAAGCAAATCAAAAGTATCCCAGAGAGAGAGAGCCTGCTGTAACATTTCCCAGAAATCCACCTGAGAAGGGTCAGTCGTCTGGTTTCTCCTGAGCTGATCTTCACTTTATTTTCCCATCAGGATGTGGGGAGGTTGGAGATCCCTGCTGAGCTGTCAGCCAGGCTCCGCAGTGCAGGAGGTGAGTTTTAAATAATCATTACATTTTATCAGATAACATGACATTACGTTAATCATCCTCTGCTGCCATGGTGCCGTCTGTTTGTGATTGTTGTTCCCTCTACTGTCCACCAGGGCAGCAGCATGGGTCAGGGGTCACAGAGGTGGCCCCTCCTCAGGTGAAGGCACAACACAAGCTCAGCCTGCCTCTGGATTTAGACAGATACCCGTTCTCTCGCTATGCCAAGTCCATATTAAAGGTGAGCAAAGGGCATGCTACGAAAACATATCTATTTAAAACATATTCAGCTACAGAACTTCTACATCTTGTACGTATAGATCTGATGTTTGTATAATTGACTTTTTATGTCCCAAATGTCAGTGCTTTTGTTTTGAAATGTACGCAATGTGACGCATTGTGTCATGAGTGTTAGCTAATGATCTACCAGGGACTTTGACACTAGTTGTTGTTATTGGAAAGTATTTCAATGAACCAATCCACTCCCTTTATGTAAACAATAAAAAAACACATTTCTTATAGAGATTTATGGAGAATCATTCGTGGTTCAGGCAAACAAGCTTTTAATTTATTTCTGCTTGGTTGAAACTTGAATATGAGACTCAATATCAGATTACATTTACGGTTAAAGTCATGTTATTCTAAACAGCCTTACAACTGAGTAAATGAAAGGAGCCGGATTGTGTTTCCTGTCTTTGTGAGATTTCTCACACTATGTCCTCCTCAGGATACATGGTGCCAGCCTCAGGGACGCCCCCTCCAGAGATCCCTCACCCCCCTGGAGCCTGAAGATGCCAGAACTGCCCTGGACATCTACAAACTGGTACAGAGATGCACTTCCTCCTAAAGTGTGAAACATTTAAGGAAATAAGGAACAGTTACTTTAACAAGTCAAACTCTGTAATCCCAGATTTCAAAGAGGTTAACGACCTCTCCGGATTAAAGATACTCCTAGGAGACAAGGCACATGTTGTTGCCCAATATGTACACACATGCCACAAACTGAGGGAAAGTGAATGAGACCAACAGACACACACACACACACACTCACACACACACACACACACACACACACACACACACACACACACACACACACACACACACACACACACACACACACACACACACACACCCACACACCCAAAGACACACACATGTAATTGTATTACTGTATATATATAATTATTTAGTAACAATTTGAAATGTCTGTTAATGTTGTGTAATTATTTTTGCACTTTGATTCTTTGGCAACATTGTTTCTTTTAACTTTCATACCAATAAAGCCCCTTTGAATTGAGTCGAAATGAATTGATTACGTTACATTTTATTTGTTTCAATCTTATTTGCCCATTTATGATTTTCCAACCCATCTCTCCTCAGATCTTGCGGTTCACGGGTGAGTCGGAGCTGAGTGGCTGGCAGGAGCAGATGCTAGGGAACTACATCGTGGAGAGGGGTCAGAGCCGGACCCCCCTGAGGGACGAAATCCTGGCCCAGCTGGCCTACCACACGTGGGGCCTACAGGAGGAGCAGAGTAGCCTGAGGGGCTGGCTGCTGCTGGCCTCCTGCCTCAGCGCCTTCACCCCCTCCCCAACGCTGGACAAGCCCCTGCTCAAGTAGGTGCTCTCCTTCTGCTACCAACAGGGGTCAGTGGAGAGTCCAGTTGCGTTTAATGGTACATGATTGATGATTCGCCTACATTTGTTATTGTATTTAACCCTTTGTATTTGTATTCAACCCGACTTTTTATCGAAACTCCCAGCGTTTTTGGTGCTACTGCAAGTGGGCTGGTTTGACTGCCTGATTGCAGCTAATGTTAGCTAGTTGATATGCGTGCCGTCGCCGCAGCGTGAACGGGAACTAAAGTGGCTTTACAATCAACACCACCCCGGGAGGAACTGTTTCTCCCGGAGGCTGAACGACTCCGTGGACACCAGGCTTAGGAAAATTGATTTCAAAAATGTTGTTGGCCGTGGAAATTGTTAGAAGCATTAGAAGACATTACAGCACAATTACGTCACTTTGCAAAGAAGGAATAACACCATTTTTGTATTAAAAATTCAAATATGGGTAGAGCTGAGGTTTCATGCTCCAGTCCCTCTTCAAGCGGATGCAGGTTCGAATCCAGCCTGTTTAGATGAACAATGGAAACCCTCAGTGTATTGTGAAAGGGGTCTTTATAGCAGTTGCCATTTCACAAAGCCTTTTTAGTTTCTTTCAAGTGATAAGCACTTCTACGATTTAGCTTTCTGCAAAATGGCTCTGATAAACCCAGACGACAACAGCAGCAACACACACACAGTGAGTCACTCGCTCGTGAAGTTAAAGAGACAGATGTTTCTCAGGAGTTGATGGACACCCAGTTTAAAGGAAAGTGATGCTACTGTTGCTACACGTCTGCTTGCTAAACAGGAAGTGCTGATTTGCTGAACACGTTCGCCTTTAACTTTGATTATGTTTAGATTCTTTAAAGTGACTTGTACTTTTAGAATTAGTCTCTTGCATTGTTAACTTGATTTTGGATTTGGTAGAAACATTTGAAATGATAGTATGGATGTTCCTTCCTTTCTGACCATGCCATTACTTGAATGACTTTGAAACACTCTGCACATGAGTCAGTCTGCAGCCTGTGTGTGCAGGTATGTGTCTGACCATGGTCCGGGGGAGTACCGCTCTCTGTGCCAACACAAGCTGCTGACATCTCTGCAGCTCCCAGCCCCAGCTGCCCGCGTCTACCCCCCCACCCAGCTGGAGTGGACCACCAACCAGAGGAAGGGCACCATGCTGCTGGACGTACACACCTACAACGGTAACCCTGAAACATTAGCGTCATGAAACCTGATCTGAACATATCTGAACAAGCTTTGTTGTTTTCAGACGAGAGGCTGACCTCTGAGGTGGAGTCATGGACTACAGGAGAGGAGCTGGCTGCATGGCTCCTGCACTACAGGTACTTCTGTACATGCAGTGGATTCACCTCCATTTAATATTTGTATGTTTCCATATTCCCTGTTTACCCTGCTCCCCCCCCCCCCGTGTCTCTCAGAGGCGTGTCGGAGGCAGTGCAGGGCTGGTCCGTGTCCCTCCTGACGGATGATGGTTGGTCAGATCTGGCCGGCTCAGACTTCGTCATGGATCTTCTGGCTGGAGCTGAAGCTGAGGTGCTGCCCCCCCCAGGGACGCCCTCCTCTACATACTCTGACTACCTGTTCAGCAACCAGGGAGACAGGTAGAGCCCTGAACAAAGGGACCATTTGTGGGGACAACCCAGGTTTTTTTTAAAGAGCCATGGTAATGAGCATCTCTCCCCTGCAGGAGGCCCGCTTCAGATCTGGACGACTTTATTCCGCCAGCCCCTCCCATGCAAGCTCCTGGGCTGCCTGCTTTTGAGGGAAGCTCCTGGGGGAGAGATTATCCACAGGAAGGTAAGTGGGATAATATGCTTGAGATAAAATGACCGGATCATCATACTGTGTGCAGAAGACCATGGTTGGAGTCGAATTGTCTAAAAATGAGCTCCTATCGTCTATTCCTATCTACTATTCCTTGACCTTTGTGTGAAACGTCACGGGGTTAAGAAATAGTGGATAGGAGAATTCAAAAGGACTTAGGAATCCGACTGCATTTTCACTATCCCACATATCTACATACGTTATTAATGTGCGTCTGCTGTGGGGGACTACAGTTTTCTGTACAGGAGTACTGAAAGTGCATCTACTCTGCACCGTGCTCTCTGATGGTGCTGTTTTATGCTTTATGAACGAGGACAACAGAGAGACATTATTCTTCATTACCAACGTTGGAATTGAAATACAAAAGGAAAGTGAAACCTATGTTTGCCACCCTCCGGTCCAAATGTATCAATCCACATGAATCCCAAAACGTATGATTATATGAAAATATAAAACAATATACAAATGTATTTATTATAAACTTTAAATAAAAAAGGTTACTATTTCTCCGTTTGATTAATATATTGCTGAACATTAAAAACAAAGCACTTTTGTTATGGCATGCGTTTTAAATTGCTTTATAAGCGATCGGTTGTTTCCGTGAACGGCGGAATGTTGTGTGATGCTAAAAGTTGCGGCCGCAAGGCATTGTGGGACAGCCTATTCCTTAAAACAGAACTTAAATGCAACCGAGACTAATCACAAGAACAAGACACAGGTGGGGAGGGAAGAGAAACAAAGGGGCACCAGGTGAACACAATCGAACAGGAGGGAACACACAGACAGGAAGTGACAGCTGACAACACAGGGATAACACAGGGATGAATACTTTTCAAAATAAAACAGGAAAACAAAGACAGATCTTGACAAGACAAAATAAAATGGGGAAAACTAATACGGATCATAACAGAGGACCAGTGTGGCCATCTTGCTGTTTTGCTTTAGAAATGTTCACATAACACTTTTAAGTAGTTGGGCACACTAAACCTTTTAGACTCTGCTCTCGTGGAATATCAAATATGTTATCAGTGCAAATGTATAAATCAAGCTTGTCCCCCCTCCCCCACATGTCATTAGTACAGTGGCTTTATTACAGCATGGCGAACCTGAACATGGTGAATGAATGGACTGAAACCACATGGCTATTCAGACTGATCCTTACGCTTCTGGATAAAAAAAACAAGATTTAATCATTCCGTTTATATCGTGTTCATACAGTGCATATTGTTGAGTTGAAGGTGAAAGGGTAGTCTTACATTCTGCTCTCCCTCCACCTGTCTGCAGGCCGTGGGAGACAGATGGATGCTTACGTTGATGACCTGTTTGACCCAGTACTGGACCAAGGACCTCTGGTTAGTGGTCATCAAATTGTGTGTGTCTGTCTTTTTGTGTGTCTGTCACAGTTTGAAGCAGGGTGTGGTCAGAGGGGGTTTTAGGGCCATTGTGGCACACTAAATGTTCTGTAGTTCAAACTGTATCTAATGTAAATGTTATATTCTCTTTAGTTTCCAGAGAGAGTTAAAGTTTTATACTTGGGGGGGTTGTGTGTCTGGTTGTATCTGAGTACTGAGCGTGTGAAGTCTGAAGTCTGAAGTCACTGGGTTATGTTTCCTGCTGTCTTTCCAGTAACTACACTCACTAGATGTGGTGTGTGTGTGTGTGTGTGTGTGCGTGTGTGTGTGTGTGTGTGTGTGTGTGTGTGTGTGTGTGTGTGTGTGTGTGTGTGTGTGTGTGTGTGTGTGTGTGTGTGTGTGTGTGTGTGTGTGTGTGTGTGTGTGTGTGTGTGTGTGTGTGTGTGTGTGTCTGTCTGTGTGTCTGTGTGTCTCTGTGTGTGTAGGACATGGAGAGGGTTGCCATGCTGAACCGCAGAATGAAAGGAGGAGGAGGGATTGGACCCATGTATGGAACTGGTAGGAAAACCGTAGTATTCTTCACAGTATATCCACACATTGTGGATCATAATCACCCTGTGTACTGTCTGAAATACAAGAACATAGTGTGCATATTGAAAGAATAGCAATAAAACTGCAGATGCAAAGTAACCAAGCTTGACGCCGGTAGTTTCTAAAACGTTTCCTTCTGTTTGTAAAGTAATTTGATCTTAAGTCTCATTTTGGAACAAAGTGTCTTTATAAGGGATCATTCTGTTTTCAGGTATACCCATGACAATGCCAACTTATCCTATGGGTAAGTTTGCAGATTGATTTGAAGAATAAAACTTTGTGTCCCATCGACTCCTTCAAGCTTATCAGTGGCAGAAAAGTGACTGTCTCTTTTTGTTGCTTCTGCTCACTAACACAAGTTTATCCTTTGATTCCAGGCTATGGTGCCCCTATGATGCCAACCATGCCAGGTAATACGCACACTTTTCACTCATGTATTTTAGTGAATGCAAATACAGCTGAATATATTACATAAAGCTTACATAATCCCTTCTAAAATATAGGAAAAATAATTAATCAAGAGTCACTATCGACACAAAGGACCGCTGGCTCCAAAAAAATATTTTAATAAACATGGTCAGGACAAATTGATTTTTGTAAAGGCATCACAGGAAACTAATGGTTTGATATAGGTATATATTATATACTATATATGTATTTGATAGACATTATGGACATTAAATCCCCCACCTCTGCAAACTGTTCTAGTATGCTTGTTTTTGTTTATTAGATTAGATTTACTTTATTGAACCGATATTGGGACTTTTTTTGTTATTACAGCAGCATGTTAAAAGGCATTCCAAATGAGTTAAAAAACATAATACATATCAATGTATACAAATCAACAGAATAAATATATGTATATATCAATAATGATTGTATTATGTATTATGTCGAACCGAGTTCACATAGCTGTATTAGGTTAGTTGAAAACAATAATATTAAGTTTAACCTAATATTTTTTATTCAAACTTAATATTGCTGTTTTCAACTAACCTAATACAGCTATGTGAAATCTGTTGACATAATACATTTAGCTAAAGTCAATGTTTCTGCTTTAAATAAACCTGATTCCTGAATAACAGTTTGATATATTCCTGCCTGCACAGCCATGATGCCTGCGGCCCCTGTGGTGGACCCCATGCAGCTTTCAGCAACACAGCAGGCCCTCATCAACCAGCAGGCCTTCCTCATGGTGAGAACAAGCACACAGAGCACACGGAGCACACGGAGCACACTATACAGTGGGGCAAAAAAGTATTTAGTCAGCCACCAATTGTGCAAGTTCTCCCATTTAAAAAGATGAGAGAGGCCTGTAATTTTTATCATAGGTATGAGAGACAGAATGAGAAAAAAAAATCCAGAAAATCACATTGTAGGATTTTTAATGAATTCATTGGTAAATTCCTCTGTAAAATAAGTATTTGGTCACCTACAAACAAGCAAGATTTCTGGCTCTCACAGACCTGTAACTTCTTCTTTAAGAGGCTCCTCTGTCCTCCACTCGTTACCTGTATTAATGGCACCTTTTTGAACTCGTTATCAGTATAAAAGACACCTGTCCACAACCTCAAACAGTCATACTCCAAACTCCACTATGGCCAAGCTGTCAAAGGAGACCAGAGACAAAATTGTAGACCTGCACCAGGCTGGGAAAACTGAATCTGCAATAGGTAAGCAGCTTGGTGTGAAGAAATCAACTGTGGGAGCAATTATTAGAAAATGGAAGACATACAAGACCACTGCTAATCTCCCTCGATCTGGGGCTCCACGCAAGATCTCACCCCGTGGGGTCAAAATGATCACAAGAACGGTGAGCAAAAATCCCAGAACCACACGGGGGGACCTAGTGAATGACCTGCAGAGAGCTGGGACCAAAGTAACAGAGGCTACCATCAGTAACACACTACGCCGCCAGGGACTTAAATCCTGCAGTTCCAGACGTGTCCCCCTGCTTAAGCCAGTACATGTCCAGGCCCGTCTGAAGTTTGCTAGAGGGCATTTGGATGATCCAGAAGAGGATTGGGAGAATGTCATATGGTCAGATGAAACCAAAATAGAACTTTTGGGTAAAAACTCAACTCGTCGTGTTTGGAGGAGAAAGAATGCAGAGTTGCATCCAAAGAACACCATACCTACTGTGAAGCATGGGGGTGGAAACATCATGCTTTGGGGCTGTTTTTCTGCAAAGGGACCAGGACGACTGATCCGTGTAAAGGAAAGAATGAATGGGGCCATGTATCGTGAGATTTTGAGTGAAAACCTCCTTCCATCAGCAAGGGCACTGAAGATGAAGCGTGGCTGGGTCTTTCAGCATGACAATGATCCCAAACACACCGCCAGGGCAACGAAGGAGTGGCTTCGTAAGAAGCATTTCAAGGTCCTGGAGTGGCCTAGCCAGTCTCCAGATCTCAACCCCATAGAAAATCTTTGGAGGGAGTTGAAAGTCTGTGTTGCCCAGCGACAGCCCCAAAACATCACTGCTTTAGAGGAGATCTGCATGGAGGAATGGGCCAAAATACCAGCAACAGTGTGTGAAAACCTTGTGAAGACTTACAGAAAACGTTTGACCTCTGTCATTGCCAACAAAGGGTATATAACAAAGTATTGAGATGAACTTTTGTTATTGACCAAATACTTATTTTCCACAATCATTTGAAAATAAATTCTTTAAAAATCAGACAATGTGATTTCCTGGATTTCTTTTCTCATTCTGTCTCTCATAGTTGAGGTATACCTATGATACAAATTACAGGCCTCTCTCATCTTTTTAAATGGGAGAACTTGCACAATTGGTGGCTGACTAAATACTTTTTTGCCCCACTGTATGTATTGTGTTTCTTCTTTCTGTCTTCTTATTGTGTGTTAATGTTGATGTAAAGCACTTTGAACTGCCTCTGGTTCTGAAAATATATACATAAAGGTACCTTACCTTATTATTGTTACAACACTCTCCTTTTCCTCCTCCTCCTCCTCCTCCTCCTCCTCCTCCTCCTCCTCCTCCTCCTCCTCCTCCTCCTCCTCCTCCTCCTCCCCAGGCACAGCAGATGACCATGCAGGCCATGACTCTGTCCCAGCAGCAGACCCAGGAGCAGCAGAGGAAGCAGAAGGAGAAAGAGAAGCAGAAGGAGAGGGAGAAGCAGTGGAAACGTCAGTCCCAGCGACGATCCGACTCCCCCTCACCACCTCCTCGATCTCCCTCACCCCCACCTGCACGGCCCAAAGCCTTCAAACACACCCCCAGGCCCAGGCAGCCTGAACCAGAGGTGTGGTGTTAGCAATCAGCTGTGAAATGTGTTGTGAAGTACTCAGATCTGGTTCTTGAGTTAAAGTAGAAGTACTAAGACCTTGTACTTGAGTAAAAGTAGAAGTACTCAGATCTTGTGCTTGAGTAAAAGTATAAGTACTCAGGTCTTGTACTTGAGTAAAGTAGAAGTACCAGTGTGTAGGAATACTCTGTCACAGTAAAAGTATTCTAAATGTTCCTCCAGTGAAAGTAGAAAGTACTCTCATCTAAATGTACTTAAAGTAGCGACAGTAAAAGTAGTCATTGTTTGATTGGTCCATTTCAGAATAATATCTCTGATCTGTTTTATAATTATTGATCATTAAAGTGTTCTCAGAGCTGGTAAAGGTGCAGCTAGTTTGAATGGCTTTGTATACTGCAGGGTAGCTGCTGGATTTACTCCAGGTGAACTACAGTCTGATTTAAGGGCTGATTATATTTACCATCATTAATCCAGATCTGTAACTAAAGGGATTAAATAAATGTAGTGGAGTAAAAGTACACCATTTACCTCTGAATTGTAGGAGAGTAGAAGTACAAACTAGCACAAAATGGAAATATAGTAAATGACACTAAAGTACAGTACTTGAGTAAATGTACTTAGTTACTTTACACCTCTGCTGAAAGACCTAACCCTAATCCAGGTTCTTATCCTAAAACCAAGGAGATGTCATTTTATTTCATATACTGCAGACAACAGTTATTTATTATGTAAAATGTTCAATTGGGATGGATGAGACATGAAGCCTGACGCAGTTGGTTTAGAACCTTTCAGTAATCAATAGAATATATCTCTACACACACACTTGGCCCCTTCTAACAATTCAATTAAAGACAGCTTCATCAATCAGGGGTTAACCATCACTACTTCGGAAGACCAGATGCTGTATAATAATGAGGTGGCTCCTTAACTGTGACATTGTCACTATCTGCAGAGGGTGGGGTTACATTTGGTTCTGCTCTAGTACTTCTACTCTAGTATCAGCAAGATGGTGTGTGTCAGATTGAGTCAAAATAGATCTCACAATATGTATTCTTGCTACAGTATATTTTTTCAGACACATGTATTGTTGTTTTGTCTCTGCACATGATAATTGTTGACAGTACAGAAAGACAACGAAATGTGCAACCTCATTGTTTAATTCCCTGAATTTGAGGCAGTGCTATAGCTGGGCAGTGGTAGAAAGTCACTAAGTACATTTAAGTATTGTACTTTAGTACTTTTTGTACATATTTGTACTTTACGTATAGTATATCCATTCATTGTCACTCTATACTTCTACTTTACTACATTTCAAAAGGAAAATATTGTACTTTTTACTCACTACATTTATTTATCATTCACAGTTACTTTTATGTATAAATACACATGATATTCTGGTATTGTAAATGCAGTAATGTGCAACTAATCCAAACAGTATTTCACGTATCTACAGTAAATCTACATTTTAAAACAAGTACTGTTACTTTTGAGACTTTAAGTACATTCAGCTCATAATACTTCTGAACTTGATATTATTCTGGAACAGACCATTCTGCAGAGCGAGCATTTTTACATTTTGGAGTTTAAATACATTTACATGCTCATACTTGTGTACTTTTACCTCAGTAACCTTTTGAAATCAGGACTTCAACTATAAGTGGATTATGTTAAGACCATAGAATTTGTACTTTTATTACAGTAAATGATCTGAGTACTTCTTCCACCACTGTCACTGGGTCTTCCCCCTCCCCCCCATGTGTTAACACACTGTGTGCCATGTCTTCTCCAGCCAGAACGAAAAGTGGATCTACCAGATCCTGAGGACCTGCAGTCCTTCAGGGACAAGAGGAGGTACTTCCAGAAGATCGGTGAGTGGATCTGAGCAACCATCAGAAAAACCTGGAGCTTCTTCTTTTTACTATTGTGTTTTTTTTTACTGATCTATCCTTCAAACTGACACATTTTGTGTTTTTGTAGCCCATGATGGACAGGTGCAGGGAGAAAAAAATCTAATTTTACCTGCCCCTTATTCAATTTTTTTAAAATTAAAGTAAAACAATTAAGATAAGGACACACTTATTATGGTTCCTATAATCCAGGACACTTTCGACTTTACAGCTCTGGAAAAATGAAGAGACCACACCAAATGTTTCTTAAATCTTTATCTCTACGTATGGCAGCCATTCCAGTGACTGTTGAATTCCAACACAGAGAAATGTTGTCAGTAGTTTATAGAATACAATAGAACAATTAAAAAATCATTTAACTCAAACACATACCTATAAATAATAAAACAAGAGAAACTGATAATGCTGAAGTGGTTTTGGCTGTATCTGATAGAATATAAATGCAATTATATATTTTGAGCAGAGGACGGGGCTAGAAGCGTTATCTCTTTGTGTGTTAAAATGAATGTTTCTGATTAAAATGTTGAGCACTTCAAATCATCATGCTTCAGTCATGACTTTCCTCCGTTCTCTACTGTCCTCCAGGGGATAAGCCCTATGAAGCAGCTCCAAGGCCTCGTACACCCCCCCCAAGCACATCCAGGCGGCAGCAACGCTCCCCATCACCGCCGCCACCACCACCCCCCCCTATGGCACCAAGGCCTGCAGGTAATAAGATAAAACAAAGACATACACGAGATAACATTTTGTAGAACACTGAAAAACAGAAAGGTTGACTTTAATTAAATGTATGACGTCAACAGATTTCACATAGCTGTATTAGGTTAGTTGAAAGTTTACTTAGATCCAACTTAATATTATGGCTTTCAATTAACCTAATACAGTTATGTGAAATCTGTTGACGTCATACATTTAATTAAAGTCAACCTTTCTGTTTTTCAGTGAATCTAGACATATTATGGCGATCTGTCGCTCTTTTCTTTTCTGTTGGCAGCTGAAACATATATATAATATCCTCCACAGTGAAGCAGTTCCATGTCCCTCCTGTCGCAAAAGAGGACCCCCCTAAAGAAAAACCCACCCCAGCTCCTCTGGCTCGGCCTAACCTGGAACCTACCTCCAACATCCGGGAAATCATCAAGAAGTACAACAGCCGACCCCAACCAGAGGCCAAACCCTTCGAGCCCATCAGGTCAGCAACTCCCGTACTGTCCTCTCCTAATTTGGTCTGATGTAATATCATGCTGGATGCTTATTGGTCCCCTTTGGTCCCACATGTTGAATGGGAGTCACATCAGGCTGTGCTTAAGAAACATCAGAATCTCATTACTATCTGACCTTTTGAACTGTGTTGTGTCTCTCAATTCATTACATTGAAAATGAATGTTTTTGCTATCTTTCAAAGGGAAATAGATGAACATGAAGTGTGAGTGCCTGAAAAACGCCTGCGGCTGTAACTTTTTCAGCATTACAGAGCTTTCTATTCAGATTGTCTGAACACTCCTTACAGAAAAGATAAGATTTAAGATAAGAAGTACTTTATTAATCCAAAACTGGGATTTTTTTTTGTTGCAGCAGCATAAAACAAGAAGAAGGCAATGCACATAATTAGAAATGAAAAGAGCAGAACTAAACAATTCTATAGATAGAATTAGAAACATCTCAAAATAGAAATAAACTGGAATTACAGTGTAACAAAACATTATATATGCAGACTATGAATATAAATAATCTATAAACTGTTTGGAAAATAAACACTATTGAAGTTAAAGAAATGAATCATACTGTTAAAAGAGATTCAATCAACTCACAAATGTCCTCATTAATCCTCAGCTGTAAATCAATAAGTCAGGGAAACGAGGGAGGAATCAAGAAAAGTGTTTACACTGTGTTGGAACTCCCAGCATGCAAAAACAACGAGTACAAAAGAGTAATAATAGACACCAGCAATCCAAGAGGAGGAGATTTATGGTCTGAGAACGTGATTTCATGTCATACTGGTTTCAAATGAACAGAGTGGAAATACATATGGACAGTTTTGGTGATGTCATCCTGCATCATCAGTGCGACATGAACTTTGGGCATGTGCTGCCATGTTTTTTTTTATCTTCTATGGTTCACAAAGAGCTTGTTAAGAGATAACATAGATGGTTATCAGGAGACTGCAGCTGGGGCCTATATTGTAAAATCTGGTTAAAGTTACACAGAGTAGGACACAACTTAACAAACCTCTCTTTATCTTAATTATGTAGGGCTATTATGTATGACATGGATCCATGCTTATACAGATCACGATTTTCCTCACAGTTTATGAACAGGCTGCAGCTAAAAGTAAATGGACAACAAAATATCCACCAAATATTTTGATAATGGATACCTCGCTAACGTCTTGTTAATGCACATTTTCTAACATGTCATTTTCACCCTCTGAAATATTGATATTTGCTAAAGTGAATATGTTAGTTTTTTTGACTAACAAGACATTTAAAGACTTTGGATGAAGTTACATTTTTTACCATTTCTGACATATTGAAACCAAACCATCTACCAGAATAATCAATAATTCAAATAATACTTAGATGCAGCCCTAGATCCTGGATTTATAAGTGTTTAATCTTTTGTTATCATGCTAAAATCACATATCTACTATCATTCAACCCTGTAGTTGGTTTATTCCTCAGCCCCTGACATTACCAGGACTTCTTGAGTTCCACAGAAACCAAAATTCACTACAAATAATAACTTGTGTAATGCTAGTGATTCACAGTTTCTATCCTCTCCACAGACCGCCGGCACGGAATTTTAAGAAGGTGAATGACCCCAAAGAGGAAGCTCTGGCCAAACTCAGAAGCAAAGCTCCAGTGCCACACCAGCAGGTCAGGGTGGGGGGGGGGCAGAAAGTCTGAACATGTGTCAAAGTGTCTTCTATTTATGATGTTGTGTTATATTAAGTATCCTAATCTTGATTATATGTTTGCTACATCCTGTTCTATATCTTCCTACTATCAGAGGCAGTGGGCGCCTCCACCAGTGAAGCCTAAAAAGGAGCTGCCCCCCAACAGGATCCCGTCCCCTCCCCCCATCAGGGAGGCCCGCTCCATCTCCAACAGCATGAGGCAGAAGCAGCGCTCCCTGGAGGACCTTTTCGGCTCGCAGCGCTCCAAAGACCCCCCACCTGCTCCCCCCGACTCCCCCCCACCTCCTCCACGCCCAGCGCCCAACATTCAGCACATCCCTGACCCGCCCCCCATGGCTGCACCCTCTCTCGGTGGGTGCTGCTCTCGACAGGTTCTCCAGACGTTAAAGGCCTCTTGTATGATGCATTTTAGCTGAATGCTAACTAGCATTATGCCCTGTGTTATGTGATGAGAGGGAGCGAACAGCATTCAGTGACCCCCACCTGTTTACATTCTGCAGATGGGATGCCAGATGGTGACGGCATCCGCTCACAGCTCCACCGCTTCTCTGCTGGGGTTTACTTCTCCCACTCCCACCTGCCGGGAAAACTGATCCTGCGCAAAGAAGTAAGACACACACACACACACACGCACACAACACTGTGTTGTGCAAGGTGTATTTATTTATTTATTGTGTATTTATTCACCAACTCTGCAGTGCCCTTGAGGTCTTTGCGTCATCAACCCTTTTCCCTATGTGGATGTGTGCTCAAGTTGTATGCTGATATTCCGTATTTTCTTAAGATTAAGAAAAGATTAAAATAAATCTTGAAGGTCACCTACTGTATTATCCAAATTCTATTTTTTCTTGTCTCTCATACATAAATATATGTCCCCTATGTGTTAAGAGGTTGGGAAAGTTTCAGGAACAATGTCCTGATCCATCTCTATAAAAACCTGTCTTTGTGATGTCACAATGTTTCTTTGTGTTGTGCAACCATGAGCCAATAACCAACCAAGGTCACCCCCACCCACCTTATCACCTGGATCCCCTCTTACAGCACCATTGTCTTTTAAACCAATCATCTCTCAGAGGGGCGTGGCCAACAGCAGCTCATTAGCATTTAGAGCTACAGACACAAAATCAGCAGTTTATGGGATGCTACAATGATCTGTTTGGTGTTTCAGCCAATCAGAGACAGGTTCTGTATATATCTGAGACCTGTAATATATTGCTGAAAAATATTAGAAAAGGCGTACGTTAAAGCCTGCTTCCAGGTTTATTTTCTAGAGCTGTTTCCGTATATCTGCGGTCACTGTCTGCATCAAATGTTATTATTGTCAACAAATCCCACTAATTCAGCGGGGCACAGTTCCTACTTAAGATATAAATCTTTAAAAACTGATCATTTAAAAACACAAACACACACACACACACACACACACACACACACACACACACACACACACACACACACACACACACACACACACACACACACACACACACACACACACACTGGCCACTTTAGTTGATGTATTCCACTTTGTTGCCCACAACTTTGGTGTTTTGGCTCTTACAGCTCAGTCCTACAGCTCTCTCCAGAGTCATGTCCAGCAGCAGGAATGTTTTAATAGCAGCTGTAGGACACAAACACAACACCAAACTAGAGTCAAAGAGCAAATCATGCATTCACATACTCCTCAAACGGTTCATATTCCGAAATAGTTCTTCCTACTTCCCTGTGTTCATGAGCTTCATGTTGTTACGTGGAAAAAACCATGGGCACTACAAGAAGACTTATTATATTGTAATGCTCAGACTGAGTTAATTCAGTATATATTATCTGAAGGGAATGATGACAGGAACTGGTACAGACTAAATGTAGTCGGGACACATAATCTGTGAACCTGCTCCGTAATTTCATCTGGTCTAAATCTTAAGGGTCTAATTGAAAATTGTGCCAGTATTCGCTCTGAAATCCTGCTGGCAGGCAGACAGAAAAAAAACATAACCTATGGTCGAGATAAGGAATATGTTGTTACACCTATAAAGTTGTTATCATGCCAAATTGACATTTGTTTCTTTTCCCTGCTTCTTTATTATGAGCTTTCTTTCATGTTGGTATACTGTAGTGTTAAATAAGCATTACCTGAAAACTTTTGATCCACCCATAACCCAGTTTAAATAACAACAAGGAATCACTAATGTGTTTTACTGCATTTGACCTTTGAACTTTTTGATTGTTTCTTTGTGTGCAGGTGTTTTACCCCAGAGAGATGTTCAACCGGCCCTACATCCTCAATCTGTTATGTGAACAGGTCAGTGTGTTCACATCATGTTTCACCTGATATACAGTGGGGCAAAAAAGTATTTAGTCAGCCACCAATTGTGCAAGTTCTCCCATTTAAAAAGATGAGAGAGGCCTGTAATTTTTATCATAGGTATACCTCAACTATGAGAGACAGAATGAGAAAAAAAAATCCAGGAAATCACATTGTAGGATTTTTAAAGAATTTATTTTCAAATGATTGTGGAAAATAAGTATTTGGTCAATAACAAAAGTTCATCTCAATACTTTATTATATACCCTTTGTTGGCAATGACAGAGGTCAAACGTTTTCTGTAAGTCTTCACAAGGTTTCCACACACTGTTGCTGGTATTTTGGCCCATTCCTCCATGCAGATCTCCTCTAAAGCAGTGATGTTTTGGGGCTGTCGCTGGGCAACACGGACTTTCAACTCCCTCCAAAGATTTTCTATGGGGTTGAGATCTGGAGACTGGCTAGGCCACTCCAGGACCTTGAAATGCTTCTTACGAAGCCACTCCTTCGTTGCCCTGGCGGTGTGTTTGGGATCATGGTCATGCTGAAAGACCCAGCCACGCTTCATCTTCAGTGCCCTTGCTGATGGAAGGAGGTTTTCACTCAAAATCTCACGATACATGGCCCCATTCATTCTTTCCTTTACACGGATCAGTCGTCCTGGTCCCTTTGCAGAGAAACAGCCCCAAAGCATGATGTTTCCATCCCCATGCTTCACAGTAGGCATGGTGTTCTTTGGATGCAACTCTGCATTCTTTCTCCTCCAAACACGACGACTTGAGTTTTTACCAAAAAGTTCTATTTTGGTTTCATCTGACCATATGACATTCTCCAGATCCTCTTCTGGATCATCCAAATGCCCTCTAGCAAACTTCAGACGGGCCTGGACATGTACTGGCTTAAGCAGGGGGACACGTCTGGAACTGCAGGATTAAGTCCCTGGCGGCGTAGTGTGTTACTGATGGTAGCCTCTGTTACTTTGGTCCCAGCTCTCTGCAGGTCATTCACTAGGTCCCCCCGTGTGGTTCTGGGATTTTTGCTCACCATTCTTGTGATCATTTTGACCCCACGGAGTGAGATCTTGCGTGGAGCCCCAGATGGAGGGAGATTAGCAGTGGTCTTGTATGTCTTCCATTTTCTAATAATTGCTCCCACAGTTGATTTCTTCACACCAAGCTGCTTACCTATTGCAGATTCAGTTTTCCCAGCCTGGTGCAGGTCTACAATTTTGTCTCTGGTCTCCTTTGACAACTCTTTGGTCTTGGCCATAGTGGAGTTTGGAGTATGACTGTTTGAGGATGTGGACAGGTGTCTTTTATACTGATAACGAGTTCAAAAAGGTGCCATTAATACAGGTAACGAGTGGAGGACAGAGGAGCCTCTTAAAGAACAAGTTACAGGTCTGTGAGAGCCAGAAATCTTGCTTGTTTGTAGGTGACCAAATACTTGTTTTACTGAGGAATTTACCAATTAATTCATTAAAAATCCTACAATGTGATTTCCTGGATTTTTTTTTCTCATTCTGTCTCTCATAGTTGAAGTGTACCTATGATAAAAATTACAGGCCTCTCTCATCTTTTTAAATGGGAGAACTTGCACAATTGGTGGCTGACTAAATACTTTTTTGCCCCACTGTATAAGCAATCATATTATATTCATCTACAGTGGCCCTCGGATTGTTTGATAATGTGTGCTATTATTGTTAAATTTGTTCAGATCATGAAGGACACGTACTCGGATAGCTGTGTGAGGATCAGCAGAGAGGAGAGGAGGAAGATGAAGGACCTGCTGGGTGAGAGGGACAGATCCTCGTCATGCTGCATGCTACTGCTGCTACAATGCTAACTGCTGTTATAAATTCTCACTGAATATACACTATATCATTTTTAATCTGTTTTTGCATCAGTTTGCTTATCATCATCCCATTTTTTCACATTCGTTCTAGCAAATTTCAACGTGGGAATGAGTATAAGCACCATGCAGAATGACAACATGAAGAAGAGGATCGTGATGGCTGCTCGAGACAACTGGGAGAACTACTTCACTCGCCTGTTCCCTGTGAAGGTGAGGGAAGGAGAGTAGAATGTAAAGCAGCTCAGTGTCCAATAGATTAGAGATTGCATAGATGCAAATAATAAGTGATGGAAACTAGAACAAAGAATAAATTGTGATTAAAGCAGTTAGATAATTGCAGTAGAGGAATCCAACCAATCACTGGCACAGAACCGCTTCTATCTTTATGGAGATTTGAAAGTGGCTGGTGTTAGGGAGCATTTCAGATCCTCAGTAGCTGGTTCAGCTAAAAACAGCTCATCCTGTTTGGACTGACACAAGCTTCCTTCCATTGACTGCTTCCTAAAGATGTACCGTTAAGTCCCTGTCTACATTTTTCAGAAGATCAGGAACGTATCTAATTTCATTTCTTTTAAAATATGTGGACAAGAGACAGTGTCATAATGTCAGAACAGCAGTGAATTCACAGTCCTGCAAATATTTTAAAAAGTCATTTCAGGCAGCAGCTCTGAGTCTGTCCATGCTGCTGGGTTAAGGCATTCACTCTTTTTTCTTTTTTTTTCAAATATGGACTGAGTCTATTTAAACATTTCTAACTTTAAATCTTTAAAGCTGTGGTTACCAGCAGAGTTATACCTTTCAATCTGTTATTGCTGCAAAATATAAAATGATTGCCATTATTTATGTATTTATGTAAGGGACATTTAATGGCTTTAGATTAGATCAAACTGCGCTGGTCACATTTAGCTACAGGATAATAATAATGATCAATTATATTTATATAGCGCTTTTCAGGAACTCAAAGACGCTTTACAGTATGAGGGAGGGTGGACAAACAGGGACAAGCAAAACAAAATGAAATTAAAAAATAAATAAACTCAAAAGGCAATCAAGAGGAAGATGGTTGGGGGGGGCTTATGGATAGACATTTAGTACAATAATTGTCTGGCAAGCTTGGATAAGAAACTTTTCTGTCATATATGATTTGCTTTAGAGGGAGCATGTACAGGTTTTAATAATAGAATAAATACTTTTCCACTTTGAGATCTTTGGTCATCTACAGTGAGGTTACAGATTCATCTTAATGTAACTTATTAACTTTTTTTTTACAGGTTCCAACAGATTTTGTGAGAATATAGTGTGTTACTTTTAAACAGAAGGTTCAAGTTATTTAGCAATGGACTTTTCAAAAGCTTATATAAAAAGGAAAACCGTCTGACAAGTGCTACAGTATTATTCAAGGTCACAATTGTTTAATGACCACAACATAATACAAAGTTTTTAAGAGATTACTGGTTTGTTTTATCTGAAGCATTAAGGCTATTAGCTCATGCTTGATCACTAAACTCTTGTCATTATTAACATGGATCTTCTGCGTGTGTGTTGCAGCTGGAGAGTGGAGATGCTCAGGTGTTGGCTGTTTCTCACCGAGGCATCCGTCTGCTGAAGGTGGTCAGAGCATCAGGCATCAACCCCGAACACTTCCGCCTGCTCCGCAGCTACAGGTGCACAAACAGCACAGAATCACTACATTTCCATCTCGGTTTTTTCCAATGTTTCCACCTCAGGTGGTTTCAGTTTTATCTCCAAAAGCAGGAAGGTTTTTATTTCTGCGTGATGCTAAATATTTAGCCCACCCTAGAAGCATTTAATTTAAACGTCTTCCAAAATCCAACACAGGCATTGTCTACTATTCACTCCCTAAGTTCTACTTTAACTGATTATCTGATCATGGAGTCTCTTTCAGCTCATGCTGCTTCCTCAGAGCGTTAATTCCGCTCTGCATGATTGTAGTTTTGCAGAGCTGCTGTCAGTGGAGCTCCAGGGTGCACACAGGGTGGAGGTGGAGCTGAAGAGTGAAGCGTTGGTGTTGCAGTCCTCCAGAGCTCCACAGATCACCGCCATGATCCAACTCTTCCTCCAGGAGCTCATCAGGGTACTGCTTTGCTCTAAAAGTATCATCACAATCGTTGGGCCATGTGACCCGGGCATTGTGATAGAGCTTTTAACTTTTACTCCACATATCACCCTGACATGTTTATTCTTTCTCTCCAGGACTCCGGCCATGTGGTTGCCTTGAAGAGTTATGTGACGGATGACAAGAGTTTGGTTAGCTTCAGCCGAGGTGATGTCATCAAACTGCTGCCGATGGAAGGACTCCAGACAGGTGAGGTCATGATGTGGGGGCCAGACAGATGTTTGATGGAGCTATTTTGCATGCTTGATTTCAGAATGAGTCGCTGTGCACAGGAGCCAAAGGTGCAAAACATTACTCAAGGAGATACATGCCAAAAAGGAAGTGACTCAAAATGCAAACAAAGAAATACAAAAACACTACAAAGAGACAAAAAACACCTACAGGGAGATGCAAAATGACTCCAAAGCCACACAACATAACAAACAGGAGGCTAAACTATGAAGTGTTTATATATTGCTCTTTTCTAGGAGAGCTGTTGGGGCGTTAGAAATCTTCTTATCAATTAACATATTGGGCGTTCCACCAGGATGGCGTTTCGGCACCTTGGGAGGGCGCTCTGGGCTGTTCCCAGAGGACCTGACCCAGCCATCCGCGGCTCCGGATTACCACTGTTGGAACCTCGACCGCAGAGATACCAAGAGGAAGAGCACGAGGGGCGCTGCACCTGTCACTCGGTCCAACGGCCTGCCTCAAGGTCCATCCAGCAGGGAGGGTTCGGTTCTGCGGTCGGACCGGAGATCAGTCCAGAGCTCCCAGCAGGGCTTGCTCCTGGAGCTGGAGATCTTCTCAGGCATGCCTGAGTTTGCTATGAAGTACTTCAGGTACAACAGAAGAATATTAACTATTGTTGATTATATTCTGATGGTTTGGTCTTCATGGCTAATTTTATGCTGCTATCCTCTTTTTATTTCAGAGTGGGGACTACAGGCCTGCCAGCAACTGGAAGGAATTTTTTAGAGGTGGTTAAACATACAACGGTAAGAGTGAGCCCTCTAACATCAGAGGACCTGGTTTACACTTGTTCATACTCCCAGTATTACACATGGACATATCTGTATCCAGGTGTTCAAAACCAGCAGGCAGACTTTCAGCTGCTCAGACTACAGCAGCAACTACCCCTGCTGTTGACTGACAGCAATAACTGTTTTTATAATGTTGATCACATTTTCTTGAATCCACATTAACTGATTTTGGACACTTGGGGCTGTGAAAAAGGTGTACAGAGAGCATATTACATGGATATTGATATACAGCAAACAGGTTTCAATATTCCAATATTTCAATATGTACTTATATATATATATCTTTTCGCTCTGATACGTGTAACACTTTTTAGCAAATGTTAGGTTCTCTAGCTGATGAATGCTTCTGTGTTTCTGACAGCCTGCTGTTTGAATCTGGCCAGTAGTGTATTGTGATCTTTAGGCTGTGATAGATGCCTGCTATGGATGAAAATGATGCAGAAAGTTCTAAGAATTAGCCAGAACAGTAATGTTTTAATACATTGTAGGGATGGGTACCATAACCCGGGTCTTATAAAGGATGTGGTATCAATAAGTTCTGATGTTATCGGTTTTGTTATCGATACTGGAGAAATAAAAAAATCTATATAAAATATAATTACGTTTGCTCTCTATACTCTCTAAGCGTAGTTTTTCACTTAAAAAATAACAAAAAGAACCGATTAAAATACCAGTAAAGTACCGGATCGATAAGTAGAAGGTATACCACAAGGATTGATATTAGTCCTCCTTTAAAAATCCTTCTTTTTATAGATTTTTTATCTACTTAGATGCTTCCTTAGAACTTGATTCTGATTCTACTGTACATATTTTTTATACAAATATTTAATTGTTGTATTCAAAAAGATTTTGTCTGACCAGGTCCTCTAATATACAGTCAGCCTTACTTTGCAGAACACTTCCTGCTTCTGATTTATTCCAGACCTTTTTATTAAAACCCCAAAATGACAGCATTGAGCTTTTTGTGTTATGTCACTAATTCAAACTCTTCTTGGAGAAAGTTTTATTTTGTATTTTAACTTCATTGTAAAGCTCACATAAAGGTAGACATGTAATTAGGAATTTAGTATAATAGCTGAATGTCACGTTGAACATTAAATAAAAGATAAAAGAACCATTTCACCGGATCGAATGTTCTTGTTTCGTAAACATTCAAGGTTCAAGGCTTTATTTGTCATATGCACAGCAGATACAGCGTATATGTTGGCAATGAAAATCTTATGTCGCGTGCTCCTCCAACAACTCAACATACATGGTGCAAATAACATAAATAAAATAGTGCAAAAAGAAAAGATGTAATTCATTTGCAGCTATCTCTGAGATTTTAATGTCCCTGAGACTTCCCAAAAATAATTCAACTCAAATAACTGCATTTGCTTTTATTCATCCAGGTTCCCATCCAGGAGTCCCTCATCCTCTACAATGATCCTGAGCTCAATGAGTTATCGGTCCAGTGCTTCCTGAGTGAGTACACATACCGTCCAAACATTCATACACACTGAGACCACTGTCCTCACTCTCTTCATGTGCTCCAGCCCTGATGCAGTTCATGGGGGAAATGCCGATGAAGAAGGATAACACGCAGGCAGGCTGTGTGAGCCACATCATATTGGTGAGGGCATTCTCCCCTTGCTGAGTTTATCTGTCTCTGAGCTCCATAACCTGATGATGTCTAAAGAAGAGTTTGTATTCAGTTAGGGAAGGAGAAGGAGATGCTGAGAGACGAAATCTACTGCCAGGTCATCAAGCAAACCACCAACAACCCCGCCAAGTGAGTGTCCTTTGGTAACATCTTTCTGTGGATGAACAAGTTACAAAAGGACAGATTAAACCCTGGACCTGAAGCAGCCAAGGCGCTTCTACAGAGCTTTTTCTGGACATCTTTATGCTAATTGTTCTGGTTTTGGAGCCTGCATATACGTACTGTTTTCAGTAGATGTAAGTTAAAGGCAGCATATTTAGTTTTTAGTGACTGAAGTGACTAGTTCTATGATATATTTTTGTGTTGTGTCCATACTTGTAATTGTCCAACATGGAGAAATGTGTAATTTCAATGAAGGTAATGTTTCCTCTGGTTTCCTGTGACGACATCGTATTCGTTGTCTACCAGAAGCTGTCATGTATTGACTTTATATCAAGTTTTAAGACGCATTTTTACCACTCACTCTTGAGATCTTGGTGCTTTTTAACCCTATATTTTCACCTGATAAAGGATTTTAGTGATAGGACGTCTGGAACTGAAGTCATCAGAGAAACGAGATGGGCTGAACTATTTGTAGTTTAACTGAACTCCATCTTTTAGAGTTATGCTTGTATGTTGGGTTACTTCTGTCCTGTATTCCCCCTCTCAGTCAAACGCACCACTTTAGGGCCCCTCCCAAAAAAAATCCAGTTTCCTGTGATGATTCACTGTTTCTGGATCTTCTGCATCTTACTCTTAGCGTTCTGCAATATCAATGCCAAGATTTCCCACCTACTGTATACAGTCCTCGAAGAAATTAAGAGACCACTTCATCATTATCAGTTTCTCTTGTTGTATTATTTATAGATATGTCTTTGAGTCAAAGGATTTATTTATTTTTATTGTATCCTATAAACTGCTGACAACATTTCTCTGTGTTGGAATTCAACAGACACTGGAATGGCTGCCATACATGTAGAGATAAAGATTTAAGAAATATTTGGAGTGGTCTCAATTTTTTCTGGATTGAGTGTGTTGGATATTCTTCACAGATTCGACCTTCTTTGACCTGCTTGAGAGAAATCGTCATTTTTACAGTTAAGTTGATTTAAATGAAAAACATGTGCCCTGTTGTCTGTCTCTGCAGATCTTTCTGTACACTGGGCTGGCGGCTGCTCAACCTGATGACCGGCTTCTTCCCCTGCTCCGATACTCTGCAGCCGTTTGTGACATGGCACCTGCAAGAAATCTCCGAGGACTACCAGCACCCATACCAAGGTAGAAGAAGCACAGAACAATGCATACGCAATATCACCAAGTGCTAATCTTATAAAGTTATTGCAATATTAAAAGAAATGGGAGATATAAGCAGCTGTTTCAAAATCAAAATGCTTTATATACCACGGGGAAATTAAGTTTTGTGTAAGCTGCTCCATTTAGAATGAAATAAAAAGTATACAAACATGGAGTTAGATTAAGAAGATAAAAAAATGTAATTCAATTAGTAAAGATATTTATATAAACATGAGAAGTTAGAGTAAAAAATGTCGATAAAATAAAATGAAACTGAATAAATATATTAAAATAAACACAAGCGGTCTCATAAAGATGCAATAAAAAGATTAAAATAAATAAAATAAAGATTTGAATTAAACAGAATAAGCCAATGCAAAATGTTATTTAAGTACAATGTGCACATAATACTACAATATATAACATATATATTACAATTTATATTCTGCCCTCAGAGCTGGCGTGTGTGTGTATGGAGAACCTGCAGCGCTCTCTCACTTTTGGGGGTCGCCGTAACATCCCGTCACATGTGGAGATGGACGCCATTCTGGCAAGTGACCTACACACTCCAGCAAAACTTCTAATACACTCTTACATGCCATCATGATCGAGTCATTTACATTTCGGCTGTCTTTTCTTCAGGCTGGGAAAACCTCTCGCCGGTTTCCCATCCAGCTTCCAGGAGAAGTGGAATTCACCATCAAGATCCGCAGCTTCAGTGTAAAGTTATATACACCTACTCATGCTTGAACCAAATCAGAGTCCTTATTTATTTATTAATATCTCCACGCTGGTGTTTTGTATCTTCCTGTAGCTGGCAGGAGAAGCAGTGGCAGAGTTCTGTAAAGAGATGGGAATCTTGAATCTGAGCGAAACCAAAGAGTACTCCATCCTTGCCAACCAACGCCCAGGTAAAACACTCTGCGGTTTCAGAAATGACAAAAAAGTGATGGCAGACATGAAACACATACATACACATTTAAAGATATATAAAACCATTTCTCCCCAGAAAACAGTACACCCTTACTCTTAATAAAAACATCGATCTCCCTCACCCCCATCTGCACGGCCCAAAGCCTTCAAACACACCCCCAGGCCCAGGCAGCCTGAACCAGAGGTGTGTTGATAGCAATCAGCTGTGAAATGTGTTGTGAAGTACTCAGATCTGGTTCTTGAGTTAAAGTAGAAGTACTCAGATCTTGTACTTGAGTAAAAGTAGAAGTACTCAGATTTTGTAATTGAGTAAAAGTAGAAGTACTCAGATCTTAAGTACTCAGATTTTGTAATTGAGTAAAAGTAGAAGTACTCAGATCTTGTACTTGAGTAAAAGTAGAAGTACTCAGATCTTGTACTTGAGTAAAGTAGAAGTACCAGTGTGTAGGAATACTCTGTCACAGTAAAAGTATTCTAAATGTTCCTCCAGTGAAAGTAGAAAGTACTCTCATCTAAATGTACTTAAAGTAGCGACAGTAAAAGTAGTCATTGTTTGATTGGTCCATTTCAGAATAATATCTCTGATATGTTTTATAATTATTGATCATTAAAGTGTTCTCAGAGCTGGTAAAGGTGCAGCTAGTTTGAATGGCTTTGTAGACTGCAGGGTAGCTGCTGGATTTACTCCAGGTGAACTACAGTCTGATTTAAGGGCTGATTATATTTACCATCATTAATCCAGATCTGTAACTAAAGGGATTAAATGCATGTAGTGGAGTAAAAGTACACGATTTACCTCTGAATTGTAGTAGAAGTAAAAAGAAACTTGAGCAAGTACTTTGATTGAGTATTTGCTCAAGTATCTCAAAATTGTACTTAAGTACAGTACTTGAATAAATGTAGTGACTTCCCACCTTTGGATAAAGCCAAACTGTCACTTTAAAGATATGGAACATTATTCATTGAGCAAACCTCTAATAAAGATGTAAGATAATGCCAGCATATTTCATATTCAGCATTAAAATGTCAAAAAAAAGTGACTAGTTCCATGTTATATTTAGTTTTGTGTTGTGTACATACTACACAGAAAAGTTTGTAATTTTAAAGTATGTTTCCTGTGATGACATCTTATTCGTTGTGTACGAGAAGCTGTCATGTATTTACTGTATATTCAGTTTTAAGACCTTTTTTCCATGCACTCTTTACATCTTGGTGCTTTTTAACCCTATATTTTTTCTGATGAAGGATTTTAGTGATAGGACATCTGGAACTGAAGTCATCAGAGAACGGAACTAACACTAGCATCAGCGTGCAGGGATAACTCTGATTTATAATGTGTAAACGTATTAACTATTGATGTGAAAAACCTCTTAAACCATGAACACTGAGGAAATCCTAACCAGCACCAGAACTCCCATGATCCTACGCGCTTCATGTCACTAAACTCCGTCCGTCCTTTCATTATTATTTTGATTGAGAGACCTCTTAAAGCAGAAAATGGCATATGTGTGTAAAAGAAGTAAAAGTTACAGTTTCTGCTCGTCATCTGTCAGATGGGATGGTTCGTCCCCTCCATGCTGAAGAGTATCTGTTCGACTTCCTGCTGGATAACAGCTCCATCTTCCTGTCCCTGAGAAGAGTGATGTGGAGGAGCCCTCTGACCTTCAGCAGTGACCTCTATGTGGGGTTCCACTATCAGCAGGTGAGAACAGACAGGAGCAGCAAAACACTGGTTCAGATTCCACCTCATGTCATTTTAATGTGTGTGTGTGTGTGTGTGTGTGTGTGTGTGTGTGTGTGTGTGTGTGTGTGTGTGTGTGTGTGTGTGTGTGTGTGTGTGTGTGTGTGTGTGTGTGTGTGTGTGTGTGTGTGTGTGTGTGTGTGTGTGTGTGTAGCTCCTGGCTGACTACCTGAGTGGGCGCCTCCTGCTGGCCCCTGCTGACTCCTCCGTTAAGCAGATCGCTCAGCTGTCCGCTTTGCAGCATCTGGCTCAGGGTCGGCAGGGTCCGCCCTCACTGTGAGTCCCACACTGACAGTCACACCCTTTTCATCAGTATAGGTATTCATCACTTTGGGAGTAATGTCATTTTCAACCATTCTCCAGACAATTACGATCCAACAGAACAGACGTTATGCCAAATCATGTAGAAAATATCTCTCTACTGTCAACTGAGCTCTATATGACTAATTGGACGGTCACCCTGAACCCTGAACACAGTTTTTCTGCGATATAGCTTTTTTAAAACTACTCCCAAATGTCAGACTATTGTTCAGTAAATTTGTATCATGTTATAATAGAACATCTTGAGTTAATCAGCAGTATAAATTCACTTCCCAGATTGTTTTCTCCTCTTGCTCTAACTGTACATCATGTTCTAAAGCTTTGTAGCCTACTGTACCAATACATAACTAAATAACTGTAAATTGGGTAAAATTACAATGAATGTTGTGCTGTATTCTAAAGATTTACCCAAAAATAAATGTATAATTTAAAGGTTATTATGGGTAGATGTAGACAGGACACTATCTTGGATGTCCATCATGTGGATTTTACTGCACAATTAATGTTGCATTTGTGTATAGGGACTTTGAAGTCAGGATGGCACACTTTTTACATTTAATTGTGTGTTTGTGTATGTAGTCTACAGTACACAATCAAAACCAAGTGGAAAGACAATGCTAAGCTGTAACCGATGGCTCTTATCTAAAGACATATCAATGAGATAAATAATACACTATACACCTAATTCTATTTCATTTCTGTACCTAAAGTTTTTCAACTTTTTGGAAGTCCAGTTTTTAACTTTTCCAATCCCTTTTTGACACTGGGCTACAGGGCAAAAGGTGTGAATTAATGCCTAAAGTTAATTCACATCAAGTACAAAGTGGTCCATATGTAATGCCAGTGTCTCCCAGTGTTAACTGACATCATCCTGATCCTCTGCTCAGTAATAATACTTTCTTCTGGTGACAGGTATATTTCTGGTATCTATGTTGTTTTCCCTTAACACACTACTTGTCCACACTCTTAAAGTCATATAAACATTTTTACACTGACAGTTTCTGATTGTTTTTCTCTTCAAGATCGGAGATGAAGGAGTACCTGCCCTCACTGGACGGCCTGAGCATCAAAGCTGCTGAGATGCAGACCTTCTGTGAGGGCCAGATCGCTGCCATGCACTCCCTCAGCCCTCAAGAAGCCAAGATAAAATTTATTGGTGGGTAGAATCTTCCCTCCCCTCCTCTCTCCTCTCTTCTCCTCTCCTCTCATAATAATTGTGTATGTCTTCCAGAGACTCTGAGCGCCATGCCTCTGTTTGGCTCCAACACCTTCTTGGCCCAGAAGGTGAGCCAGCGTGGCTGTCCCTCCCCCTGCATGGTCAACGTCAGTCCGGAGGGGGTGATGTTCCTTCACCCCAAAACAAAGGTACCTTCAGCACACAACCAGTTGATACAACTTAAACTGATTACATCGACATTTTTACATCAACACTACTATTTTTGTAAGATAAAGAAACATTACTTAAGTTATTTTAACACAGTACAAATAAAAGTCAAGTATAGCTAACCTTAATATTTGTATTACCTTTATATAAAAACATGTAGCTGTATAAACCCCACTATGAATTAAAAATGTTGAGTGAGTAGTACTTAAAACTGTATGTGGAGTACTTCAATCATTTTTTTAAACTGATGGCGTAAATATTATTAAGTAACTGTAACTCAAAATCCATAAATAAATATTTTGAGTAAAATAAAAATACAGACATTTCAAATACAAGTGACCATTTATTAAGTAAGGTAAACAACAAAAAAATATATATATATATCGTTTGGCAAATTTTTAAACTTTTAAATATTCAATACCTTAAAAACAGGCCTTGAGAGTCCAGAGAGGAACAAACACAAAGTTACCTGGAACAGTTCTGCTCATCAATTTACCACATGGAGCATAAAGACCATACATATAGAAATATCAACAAACGTATGGGATATTTTTTTCATACTATTTTACAAATCTACTAACTCCTTCAAGTAACTAATTCAAACTTCTATTTGAATAATAAAAAATTCAAAATACATTGTTATGATATAAGCAGACATACAGTACAGTGCTACACGGTATGAATTGCTCTTCAAGTTCAACTGTATTCATAGAGTGAGATTACTTTCCTGCCAAAACTTCATTTTCAACACTCTTGGCCTTAACTTTCGATCGTCCAGGCCCATCAACACTTTCTGTGTGAAGTCGAAGGTGTTGACCAAGTCTTTTGGGTAACTTAGATTCAGGGTATAGATCAGAGCAAAAAGCAGAACAAATACCTCAGCGAATCTGGGGAGTTTGATAACTCTGTTCCCCTCAAGCACCACAGCGATCCTCTCTGGGCAGCAGAGCGTGGTGTTAGTTGACTTGGCACTGATCAAGAGAAGTCACACAGCCATGCCATCAGTGTCTCCTTCATCAGACTGCGCCACCTGGTGATAAGAACAGAGAAATGTTACCCCTTACCCTAAATGGCCTGAGCTATCTCCCAAATATGTTTGCTGAAAAAGACATCAGTGACATATCACATGAAATAACTTATGGTTCTCTGCATAATGTGGGTTTTAGGAAACGCCATTGCACAACCTAATTTAACAGCAGCAGAAACTACAGCCTCATAAATCCGTTTATTGTAACACCCCTCTAAAACAAAACAAAGAGCATTATAACAGTCACACAGTAACTGTGTTACTGTTAGTTAGCTGTAAATGATAAACTGCCAGCTGAATATATATTTACAGTTAATCTCCCCCTACTACACTAAAATAAATATGGGGAACACTAAAGATTATTTTGTTATGTATTTTATTAAATCATCCATTTTTTACTCTGAAACCTAATATTATAAACTCTGAAACCTAATACTGTAAAAATGTAATCATTTTCTTCATGCGCTAGAGCTACTAGAACAATTTAACAAGATTAGCTGTGTTGTGTGATCATCGTACCATCAATTCTTAACAGTTAACCCATTTAAGCTGGGTAAGCGTTGCCGCATTTCTACCATTACATTTTTTAACCATTTTTTTGTATTAATTATCGGCCTCTTAGCCCAATGAAATGCATCAGAATATACACGTGGCATTGTTTGGATTTTTTTTCAGCAATCATGGCAGACTTAGTCTACTGTGGAGGGAATTCTGAAGTTAGTGAAGGAACTTAAAAAAGAACTTCAGGTTTTAGGGGGTTCTTCTAAAATCGCCCATAGGTTTTACAGACATTTTTCCAGGCGTTTTAGGCCTAAATGGGTTAATATGCTGACTTACATGCCACAGCTTCAGAAAGCTGGAGTCGTCCTCATGCAGATAGGCAGGGAGCGCCCGGAGGATAGCAGCGCGTCTGGCATGGACGTCACCTTGTTCCTTGGGTGTGAGAACATATATTTGCTTTACTTTTGATGCTGACAACACACAACAACTTATATCACAAGAAAGGGCTCTTCCGTGACAGCAAAGATGAGTATTTTGACAAAGAGAATCCACTCTAGGATTATCAAACACCAAGAGGCGTAACCGACTCACCTGGATGTCATAAGAGCTGAACCACTGATCCAGAACTTCCGCTACTTTCCCTTTGCGTGCAACTTTCTTTCCGAACAAGCTCTGAAGGCGGGGGGCATGTCGATCCAACTCAGCATAGAAGTGCTTCTTCAGATTGATGTTTGTAATCCTCTGAAACTCGGCACAAATCTGCAAAAATAAAAAAGGGCTATTTAAGTCACAGTACAATGCTTATGTGCACTGAAGACAGCAGCGATAAACAGAAACGTAACATGCTCAATCTGAGAAAACCTGTCCAAGTTATCAATGAAAGCCACGCAAAGAATTAAATACGTGTAACAGGTAAAAGATGTTCATCTGTGACTCTGTTTTCAAGGCAGGCCAGCGTTCCAGGACCTTACCAACAGGTAGGGCGTCATTGATGACGTCATTGCGCAATTTGGAGTGTCAATCGCTCAAGGCTTGTACTATTTTCACCAAATGGGAAATAAGGCAAGAAATTCACCTCTGCTCTCTCTGGTATTTTGATGTTACTGTGGGGAGATTGTTTGTCTGGATTGTTTCTACTCCTCTTCCCAGAATTCACAGCTACCTCATGAAATCCTGCCTTACTTAACTTTGTGCGGAAGTCCCCCTCTTGAACTTCAGACTGTTTTTCCAGCCGCACCATCCTGTCTGAGACCTTGGCTCTTTTAGACAAGGATGTTTAGTGACCAGTGCTTCTTCTACCATTGAAACTTCCTTGTCATTGGGGTATGCCTTGAAGTTATGTATTTTGGTTGCAAGGTACTCAAGGATGTTGTGCTTTTGACCCGAAAAACAGGCTATATACAACATGTAGCACTTATATTACTCCACAAACTATAAATGGAAGACTACTTCTAAACTCTCAGGACTATGAGTGAAATAACTTCTAAAAATGAACTTGATTTGCTTACCTAAAAAATGTTTTAAGTAACCCTTTATTAACTGTATGAACGTCAGGTTACCATAATAAGACCTGGGATACTGGGGCTTTGCTGTGACATGGTATTTTCCACACTGATTACAAGCCTACATTTAAAGTGATCTTGCTTTACCAAATGCAGAAAGCATAGTACAAAGCTACTGCATGAAATGAACGTTAAACCTCTATGCCTCTAAATTACTAAATAAAACATGCCCAGAAATGCATGACAGAAAAAGGCTGCCGTTATAAGTCGATATTTAACACAGAACGTTTGCAACACAAGCTTTCTACTGAAATGTAATTTAGAACCATATAAACACACTGTCTTTCACGTATCAATCATCTTTGGAATAGTAGTAGGATCATGCAGAGTAAGGTTGCCTGTCCCTTAATAGAGGAGATACGGTTGTGGCGCGTGCATGTGCAAAGTGAGTGAGGTGTTTCTGGAAGTGAACAGGAGTAGCAGCAGTGATACGTCTGTCTATGAAGTGACAACCAAGTCCCAAATAAATACAACGGCCTCCTTAGGAAAAGCTTGCTTGTCTGCCTGAATCAAAAGTGGATTATTGACCCCGAAGCCTTTGCTCCCAAGTCCCCCGGTTTGGGGGGGAGCTGAGGACAATGCAATACTTTTCACTCGGGCAAAATAATAAATTTTTGCTATCAAGAGCTCAAATAAAACAGCCCAATGACACCCCGTGCGAATTGAATCAGAAATAAATAACACCCAAATTCAAACGGAAAGTCGTCCCAAAATAAGCTTTAAATTTTAATAGGGCCCCAATTTACTTAAAATTTTAAGGGGAAAACATGTGCAGCTATGACTACACTTTCCCCGTTTCGGCTTTAACTTCCAAATAAATGGGTTTGTTCACATGCATAAAACACAGGGGTGTTTCAAAAAACTGGGTACAGCGTTGGAGGCGGGGTATGTTTCCCTATGAAAGCTTTCATGGCGGGGGCCCTCTTTTGTGCCTCAAAAAGAAAAACGTCAAAATTTTCCCCCTCATGCCTGGCTGTCAAAGGAAAAATAACCCGCAGTGGGGCCCATAAAGCTTTCGCATTGGAGTTTTCCTGATCTCTTGATCAGATGAAGTACCTCTTGTTCCACTCGAAAATGTCTTCTACGTCCTCACCTTCCTGGGGTTTTGGGCAGTAAAATGCATTTTTTATCCGTGACTGCAGGGGAACATGGGGAGGGCAAAGGGAAAGCCAAGTGTGCAACAAAAACGCAATGTATTTTCGGGAAAACGAACGCGCGGACGTTAGGCACACAGACTCGGTGATACTGTAAAAAAATATGATATATCACCAAAAAAACTTAGGTTTTGATACTGTTTTTTTATTTAAAAATTTTTATTTAAAAAAAAAAGCGGTGATTTAATTTTTTTAAGTTTTTTTAGAAACCTTTTTTTATCTTACAAAACCAACAACCAAAAAATCTAAATTTTTTTTGGGAAAAAAAATTTTTTTGTTATTTTTAAAAAATTTAAAGGGGTTTTGGGGGAAAAAGGAAAAATTTTTTTTTTTAAATTTGTAGAAGGGGGAAAATAATTTTTAATTTTGTTTTTATTGCCCTATTTTTTTAAATTTTTTTTATTGTTTTTAAAAAAAACCCTTTTTTAAACCCCCCTTTAAAATAGGAAAAAAAAATTTTTGGGAATTTGGGTTTTGGGAAAATTTTAATTTAAAAAAATTTTGGAAAAGTGGAAGGGAAAAAAAATGATGACATGGCCCAAAAATTTTTTTTTTTAATTGGGAATTTTGGGCTTGAAAGGGGTTTTTTTGAGGAGGGGGCGATTTTGGGAAAGGGGGGAGTTGAAAAAAAAGGGAAAGGATTTTATTTTGGAATTTGGGGGAAAAAGTAAATTTTAAAAGGGGGGAAATTGTTGGGGGTATTTTGGTTGTGGAAAATTTTTTTGTGTTTTTTTTGGGAAGGAAAAAAAAAAATTTTTTTTAAGAGGGAAAAAAAAAGTGGGTTTTTGTAATTTAAATTTTTTTTGGGGGAAAAATTGTTTGTTAGTAAATGAAAAGTGGGGGAAATTGGGGGGTTTTTTTTAAAAAAATTTTTTTTTTTTGTAAGAAAAAAAAAAAGTTTTTAAATTTTTTTTGGAAAAAAAATTTTTTTTAAAATTTTTATTTTTTTGGAATGTAATTTTTTGAAAATGAAAAGGGGGTTAAAAAAGGAAAATAAAAAAGGGAAAGGAAAAAATGAAAATTTTAAAAAAAAATTTTGGAAAAAAGGTTAGTAGAGTTTTTTTTGGGGGAAAAATTTGTTTTGGGAAAAAAAAATTTTGGTTTTTTTTAAAAAAAAATTTTGTTTTTAATAAAAAAGGGGAAAAAAAAAATAAATTAAAAATGGTTAAAATTATTAAAAAATTTTTTTAAATTTTTTTTCAAAAAATATTTTTCATTTTTTTAATTAACTATTTTAAAAATTTTTTTTTAAATTTTAAAAATTTTGTTTTTTATTTTTTTTAAAAAGGGTGGGGGGAAAATTTTGTGGGTTGGAAAATTTTTTGTTGTTTTTTAGGGGATTTGGGAAAATTTAGTAATAAATTGGGTAAATAGAATTTAAGGAGTAAAACCCCCCAAAAAAATTTCCACTAAAAAAAAAAAAACAACAAAAAAAAAAAAACAAAAAAAACCCCCCCCCAAAAAAAAAAAAACCCAACAAAAAAAAAACCCCCCCCCCCAAAATTTGGGTTTTTTTAAAACTGGTTTGAATTTTGTGATTTCCCTTTTTTTTTTTTTTTTAAAAAAAATTTTTTTTTCTTTTTGTTTTTTTAAAAGGGGTAAAAAAAAAATGAAAAAACCCATAAAACCCAATCATTTTTGTAAAAAATTAAAAAAAGTGGGTGGATCAAAAAACCCAGGGAAAAGGAAACAAACCCCCCCAAATGATTTATTTTTTGGGAAAAAACCAAAAACAAAAATTAATTTTTTACATTTTAAAGGGAATATTTAAGGTTTAAAAAAAACTTTTAAGAAAAGATATTTGTTGTTAATTAACCCCGAATTTTTTATAAAAAAAACATAGGTTAAAATTAGGTCGGGGGAATGACCCCAGAATCAAAAACCCTATAAAGGGGAAAAATTCTTTTTTAAATTTGAAAAAAATTTTTTCAAAAAATAAAGAATAAACCCCATATTAAACCCCTTTATCCAATTAATCTTTTTCCCCCTTCCCCATTTTTTTTTCCCTTTTTTTTTTAATGATCCCCCAAAAAGCCAACTCCGGGGGTTTTTAAAAGAGATTTTAGGCAGAAAAAATTAAAAGTTTGTTAACCCGTCCAAAGGGATTTAAAAATAAAAAAGTTTAAAAATTTCCCCATTTTCGGGGGGGGAATCAAAATCCCCCTTTTTTTAAACCTTTCCCCTCCGACCAAATTTACCTTTTGGGGCCCCCCCAATTTCCCCATTGGATAAAATGGGATTTTAACATTACTTTTTGGAATATTGAAAAAAATAATCTCTGTGGCAAACATAATAGAAGAATAATCTCCTCATATTAACCACTTTGGAATCCAAGGTTTGTAAGTGACGTTTAGCAGTCTCATTTAGTCAGTTGTTTTCCTTTATTGTCTTCAAGACACATAGAAGCTTCAGACATACACAAGTGGGGTATTTACTGATGTATTTTATGTTGCAGAAAACACATTAAATCTCTACAGCTTGTGTTAACCACAGATCTGATTTCAGGCATATAACCTAAAACACGTTCTAAAAAGTCACTGACTTTGTGACGAGGGAACTGGAAGTCAAATGCTAACTCATTATCCAGTTTTATAACACCAGTGATTGACAGCCTCACTGACCAAATTACACTTATGGTCATAACATAAATAGGCCTTCAGGTTAATGGAAACATCTGTATGATTTTCTATAAAGCTTACATAAAGAGCACAGTCTTTTACATGCAAAACACACACTGCAGTCAAAGGAGTTACAATCATTGTAATAGGATGGAGGTCTCAGATTATGTGAAGTTATCCATCCATCCATCCATCCATCCATCCATCCATCCATCCATCCATCCATCCATCTTCTCCCGCCTATCCGTCAAGGTCGCGGAGGTAACAGCTCCAGCAGAGAGCCCCAAACTTCTCTTTCCCTGGCCACATCAACCAGCTCTGACTGGGGGATTCCAAGACGCTCCCAGGCCAGCGAAGAGATATAATCCCTCCACCTGGTCCTAGGTCTAGCCCTCGGTCTCGCGAAGGAGCAGCAGTTCTATCTCTCCATGGACTCTCACAACAATACCTCACAGATCTCCTCCGCCCCTACACTCAGTCACGTTCCCTGCGGTCCTCTGACAAGGACCTGCTGGCCACTCCCCGCACCAGATTGCGTACTTTTGGGGACAAGGCCTTCTCTGCCAATGCTCCCACACTCTGGAACAGTCTACCACTCCACGTCCGCTGTGCCCAATCCCTGCCCATGTTCAAAAAGCACCTCAAAACAAGTCCTTTGATCCCTAACCCCCCACTCCCCTTTTCCCCTCCCTATTTGTAAAGCGACCTTGGGTACCATGAAAGGCGCTATATAAGTTTAAGTTATTATTATTATTATTATTATTATTATTAGTCTGAGTCCCTCCCGGATGACTGAACTTCTCACCTTATCCCTAAGGGAGATGCCAGACACCCTGCGGAGAAATCCCATTTCGGCCGCTTGTATCCGCGATCTCGTTCTTTCGGTCATGACCCATCCTTCATGATCATAGGTGAGGGTAGGAACGAACATGGCCCGGTAGACAGAGAGCTTTGCCTTCTGGCTCAGCTCTCTTTTCGTCACAACGGTGCGGTAAAGCGACTGCAGTACCGCTCCCGCTGCTCCGATTCTCCGGCCCATCTCACGCTCCATTGTTCCCTCACTCGAGAACAAGACCCCGAGATACTTGAACTCTTTCATTTGGGGTAAGGCCTCATTCCCTACCTGGAGTGGACAGTCCATCGGTTTTCTGCTAAGAACCATGGCCTCAGATTGGGAGGTGCTGATCCTCATCCCAGCCGCTTCACACTCTGCCCAGAACCGATCCAGCGTGTGCTGAAGGTCACAGACCGATGAAGCCATTAGGACCACATCATCTGCAAAAAGCAGTGGTGCTAACCTTAGCCCACCGAACTGCAGACCCCCTCCCCCACGACTACGCCTCGAAATCCTGTCCATGAAAATCACAAACAGGATTGGTGACAAGCGCAGCCCTGGCGGAGGCCAACCCTCACCGGAAATCGGTCCGACGTGCTGCCGAGGACCCGGACACAGCTCTCGCTTTGAGAGTACAGAGATTGGATTGCCCTGTGTAGAGACCCCCTCACCCCATACTTCCGCAGCACCTCCCACAGTATCTCCCTGGGAACCTGGTCATACGCCTTCTCCAAATCCACAAAGCACATGTAGGCCTGATGAGCATACTCCCAGGCCCCCTCCAGGATCCTTGTGAGAGTGAAAAGCTGGTCCGTCGTTCCATGACCAGAACGAAGTCCGCATTGTTCCTCCTCAATCTGAGGTTTGACAATCGGCCGGACCCTCCTTTCCAGCATCTTAGAGTAAACTTTCCCGGGGAGGCTGAGTAATGTGATGCCTCTGTAATTGGTACACACCCTCTGATCCCCCTTTTTAAAAAGAGGAACCACCACCCCGGTCCGCCACTCCTTCGGTACTGTTTCCGACTTCCACGCAATGTTGATGAGACGTGACAACCATGACAGTCCCTCAACACCCAGAGCCTTCAGCATTTCTGGGCGGATCTCATCCACCCCCGGGGCTTTGCCACTGTGGAGCTGTTTGATTACCTCAGTGACTTCCCCCCATGAGATTGGAGTTGAACCCCCTTCATACTCCAGCTCCGCCTCTAACATAGAGGGCGGAGTTGTCGGGTTCAGGAGTTCCTCAAAGTGCTCCTTCCACCGCCCTAACACCCTATCAGTTGAGGTCAACAGCGCCCCATCCTTACTGTACACAGCTTGGATGGTTCCCTGCTTCCCCCTCCTGAGGTGTCGGACGGTTTTCCAGAACAACTTTGGTGCCGACCGAAAGTCCTTCTCCATGGCTTCTCCGAACTTCTCCCACACCCGCTGCTTTGCCTCGGCCACGGCTGAGGCTGCTGCCCTTTGAGCCTGTCGATACCTTGCAACTGCGTCAGGAGTACCCAGGGATAACAAACCCCGGAAGGCCTCCTTCTTCAATCGAACGGCTTCCCTGACCACCGGTGTCCACCAGGAGGTTCGAGGGTTACCGCCCCTTGAGGCACCTAAGACCTTGAGACCACAGCTCCCCGCCCAGCTTCAGCAATGGAGGCTTTGAACACCGCCCACTCTGGTTCAATGTCCCCAGCCTCCACAGGGATGCCTGAAAAGCTCCGCCGGAGGTGTGAGTTGAAGGCCTCCTGGACTTGGGATTCCTCCTGGACTTGGGATTCCTCCAGACGTTCCCAGTTCACCCGCACTACACGTTTGGGCTTACCAGATCTGTAACCCTGCCACTCGATCAAACTCACCACCAGATGGTGATCAGTTGACAACTCCGCCCTGGTAAGCCCAAACGTATAGTGCCCCTACTCTTCACCCGAGTGTCCAAAACATGCGGCCTCAGGTCCGATGATACGATAACAAAATCGATCATGGACCTTCTGCCTAGGGTGCTCTGGTACCACGTACACTTATGAGCATCCTTATGTTCGAACATGGTGTTTGTTATCGCCAATCCATGACTAGCACAGAAGTCCAGTAACAAACCACCACTCCGGTTCAGATCGGGGGGACCGTTCCTCCCATAGACTGTATATATAGATGGACAGAGTGGCTCCATTCAGCTGTGTTCTATAGAATTGAAGCAACCGAGGCGACGCCATCTTTGAAAATTTGGAGCCAGTTCGAAGTACGCTTGCGCAGTAGAATCTGAAGCATGCGCAGTGAAGAGGAGGTCGCGATCAGACCCGCCCACTCATCGAGTGAAACACGCCCCTTATCGAGTGAAACACGCCCCCTTCTCCGTCCGTTCCCCACCACACACACAGGCCGAGTCCGACTCTCTGGGGCTAAACTGGCTGAAACTACAGTGCCCAGTTCGGTCTGGGTATTTGGATTTTCTCCGGTAAGTGTAACGTATGTAAAACAAACCTCTTGTCTGTGTTTGTGAAATACACCTCAGACAGCTTATATTTTTTGATTGTAGACACCAGTTTACCAGCTAATAACTTAATTGACATTACCGTTAACGTTAGATAGCATAGAAGCTAACCTTCATAGTAGCGATAGCTAGTTGGTGAAGTTAAGATTGACGTTAGCACCCACTTCATTTGACTAGGCTATGCCTTTAATAAACTAGCAGAATGCCGAGGTACTCGGTAGCATAACGTTAGCGAAGTTAAACCGCCTTCATAGCGAAAACAGCTGTCATAACGTTAACATTAAATCTCATTAAATGTTACCAAGAACTGTTAATGTTAAAGTTTGAAATCCTTCACGTACACGGCTTCGTCTAAGAACTATCACACCATCGTTACATAAAATAAACTGACAATATACTGACAATGATTAGACTAGTTCTATCTTTAAATTAATAATGCATAGTACCGCTGAATGCTGAGGTAAATTAACCTGGTAACGTAACGTAACAGATTGCCAACTAGATCGCTATTCCTGGCACAATGTCAAATAAGATACATAAATAATAACAATAATAACCATCCTTCTACCTAATGTCACTAAGAATAATGTTATTTGTTAATTTCACCTCATGTATTTCACAGAGCACGTCAAACACCCTCATCGCAAAGCCAGCTGTGACAGCTGTCATTAAATATTCAGCCTAGAATATTTAAACGTTAACGTTAACTTTTTTCTCATTAGAAATCTCGATGTTTCGAGCGTCTTCAACATACAAATCTATCTGTTTTTCGTTGGTATATGACCATAATCCTTTCAAGGATGTCCGAAAATCTATAGATTACTGTCAAATTAAGTTAACTTTCTAACGTTAGCGGCTAAGCTATCGCTACCGTCATTTTAATGAGTTCGCTAGCTAATATTAAGTTAATATTCACTTACCGAAAAAACTGCACAGAGCTCCCCTGAGATGGCCTGTTAGTACAATCAACAGCACAACACGACATGACTGTCAATATATAAATGTAAAGTAATAACAGCAAATAAAACAAATATGAGTTGCCTGACAAAAGAACACCACTACAGCCGAGCCTACAGCTACTCTGAATGAAATGAAATGTTGAAGGAGGTTGCAAGCGGCTGCACTGTCAATCAAAGTGTAACCACGCCCCTTTTATATTTATTAAAATAACATTAAAGAAAATAATTTCTCGGGAAAAAGAAAAATGGTGTGATGTGAAGCACCTTGAAAGCTATTTTTTCGAATAAAAAGTTGTGGATGCAAAATTTGTTTTAGGTGAGAAAAGTGACATAGAAAGTTGGTTACTTGCCCATTGAAAATACATGGGAATGGGCGGAGCTACGCATTGTACTGCAGCCAGCCACCAGGGGGCTCTGGACTAGCGCTTGCTTCACTTTTAACGGACGAACCTCTGTCCATCAATATATACAGTCTATGGTTCCTCCCAATCACGCCCCTCCATCTAAGTGTCTCCATCATTGCCCACGTGTGCGTTGAAGTCTCCCAGCCAGAGTCGGCACCAGAGCAGATCTACTGGAGGGGCATTGGGTCATTGGTGGGGGGGGGGTATGGTCCATTCTCCCTCCATTGTTTGCTTTTGTGACATTAAAAACTCTTTAGCAACTTCGAACTAAGCGTCAATTATAGTCGATTGTGACAGGTCGAGAATACGCTTCACAGCTGGTAGGTGGGGCATCAATGACCGCTAGGGGGGGCACAGCCCTTGAATGCCCCCCCTTAGCGCCGGCACTGCTCCCAGCACGACTAAGGACTCCCCTTCAGGAGCCCCATACAGGACTCTTTTCAGGGTCTCCAAGAAGGCTGAATACTCTGATTGGTGCATAAGCACACACAACAGTCAGAGTTCCCCCCCCCCCCATAACCCATAGGCGTAGGGAGGCGACCCTCTCGTCCATTGGGGTAAACTCCAACAAAGCCGCACTCAACCGGGGGCTTATAAGTATCCCCACACCCACTCGGCGCCTCACACACCATGGGCAACTCCGGAGAAGAATAGAGTCCAACCCTTATCAAGAAGTAAGGTTCCAGAGCCGACGCTGTGTGTAGAGGTGAGCCCCACCAGATCCAACTGGTAACGCTCCAACTCCCGCACAAGTTCCGGCTCCTTCCCCCCCAGAGAGGTGACATTCCACGTCCTCAAAGCCAACTTCTGCCGCTTGGGTCTGGTCCATCGCGACCCTCTGCTTTCACTACCACCCTTCTGGCAGCGCACCCAACCCCATCGCTGTTTCCCGTAGGTGGTGGGCCCATGGGACGGGGAAGCGGAGGCGTTGCCCACGTTGCTTTTTCGGGCTCCGTGGCAAGCCCGGCCACCAGACGCTCGCCAACGAGTCCTCCTTCTGGGCCTGGCTCCAGAAGGGGACCCTGGGCTTCCTCCGAGCCGGGTATCCTCGCTTTCAAGTTTTATTTTAATGAGGTCTTTTGAACCAATCGTAGTCTGGCCCCTTACCTGAGACCAATTTGCCATGGGACACCCTACCAGGAACAAACACAAGGTTCCAGACAACACAGCCCCCAGGTTGATCGGGGCACAAAAATCTCTTCACCTCGATAAGGTGCTGGTTCTCAGTGAAGTTAACAGCTTAATACATTTCTGCCTGTTGGTACGTTTTTTTATTCTTGATTTTCCTAAGGTTACTTTATGGCTTAAGAGTCTTTTTTTGCCAACTAAAATCTAATGTTTCAGTTGGCTAAAACTGGCACTGTTTGGTAGACTTTAAATATTTGTAGTGTGGCAGTATGTTACGTCTGGGGCACAATAAAATGATAAAACCCAAATGCACGACTCGACACAAAAGGAGTTTCCAAAAAAGGTAATATTCTATAGTCACAAAAGTCTAAGCATAACGCACACTAGCGTGGTGATAACTCAAAACGATCTGGCACTGGGCACAGAGACAAACACAGCTTAAATATACAAGGTGAACACAGGTGTAAACAATAAGGGCGGGGCAGTTAATCAGGTCAAGGGGAGGGACAACCAAGGAGGGGAAATCAAGCTACCTGAAATGAGAAAGGATGTTAGTGATAAACTAAAACCGGAAGTGACACACAGGAACTGGCAGACAACAAAAAGGATTATTGGACACAGACTAGACAATACATATACATGAACTAAGGTCAAAAAACCATAACCATAATTCAGCATATTTGCCGAGACACAACACAGTAGCACATATAAAAAGAGCAAAAAGTTATCATGGGTTACTCAGACACTAAATGCTTATTCTATTGTATTGAAAGCCATCTTGATTTTCAGAGCAAATTTGTAATCTTCGGGTGTTGAAAGCTAATACAGTTCCCATTTCGGAGTAAAGTTTTCTCTTTGAACATGGTGTCACACAACATCATTTAAACACACAGTATTCTGCCACTAGGGGTCTCTCAAGTAAAAAAAAGGAAAAAAAAAGACAAAGGCATCAAAAACACAAAAGGCATTCTGAAGCAGTGTGGGATTGTGGCAGTTGTTCTCCATGGTAGGAGTCCTTCAGGGTTCATGGGTCAGGAGGCTTCTCCATCTCCTCCTGTCCTCTTATTTAAAGTAAACAGTGAATATCTCACTTTGAGGTTAACATTATGTCTCCCTGCAAACTGCCACTAACGTTTATTCAGCTTGTTTCTCTGAAGTGTTTTTATTCTTCAGATTTGCAGACAATCATAATACATATCTGAAAATATGAAGAGTGTGAAATCAGAATGCAAACAATTAAAATATCTCTGCTGTGAGTCTTTAAACCTCTCATGCTCCGCATCCTTATAGTTTGGGATGGGATCACTGAGAGTTTCTGATTGGTTTGGAATAAAACAGTGTGATCAGAACATACCAGTTTCACACAAATGTAAAGCTATTACACAAATAGACTTTGAAACATCGCAGACTGACTGAAGCAGCAAACAGGGCTTAATGCTTTCACCCAGGGTAATTTCTTATCTTTACCTGCACCAATTACACATAAACACACCTCGTTCTTATGAAATGTTGATCATTATCACACAGAAAAAGGTAAACTAGACTCATTTTATGATTGGCTTTCCTGTATTTAGTTGCAGATTTACCTTTTCAGAGCACCCTTGTACAGCCCCACCCTTTACCATAGAGACTCTGAAGTTTTTACACAGCCTTGTTACATACTGATACCCACCAATCTATGTTATTTATTTTACATCTCTTAGTATTCTCTTATGATTAAAATGAACACACAGGTTGTGCAAGTAATAATATATCGTGTGATTGTAATAAACACATTTGTGCATTGATTATCTTTAAAAAATCCAGCACAGCAAACTAATGAACACTGGTGGTTGTTACACAGGCCAGGGAGTAATTATGGAGTATAGGAAGTAGAAAGGCTTTTTTTTTTTCATCTCAAAGCCAAGGCAGGTTTTGATAATTTTATGTCCTGTCCCAGTGTAGACCTAAAAGTAAAATATCAAGAGTCATTCTGCCATCTCAAAATTAAAATAACACAACAAACGATATGTTATGTTTTCATTTTCAAATTCAACACGTCATTTTAATCCATTATCCAGAAAATAACAACCCAACTGAGCAGACGTTATGCTTAAATCACAGGATAAATTTGTAGAAAATATCTCTCTACTGTCAACCACAGCTGCACCAAACACAGCCTCAGCTGAGGGGGAAGCTGTTTATAACTGAGAGGACGGTCAGTCTCACGTACCCTGAAACATAGGGACACAGTCCTTACTTCAATATATTGTTCAGTAGGTCATTTTCTAACTTTACCTCATGTTCTATACCTTTGCAGCCTACTGTACCAATACAGAAATAAAACAAATTAAAATATTAACATGAATGATGGGCCATATTCTAAAGATTTACCCAAACATAAACCTTACAGTTTAGGAAATGTATCATTGTCATTATCACTTTAATGTTATTATGGGTAGATGTAGTCGGGACACAATCCATCATGTGTATTTTACCGCACAATTAAAGTTGCATTTGTGTATAGGGAGATGAAGTTAGCATGGCACACTTTTTATATTTCATTGTGTGTTTGTGTGTATGTAGAGTCAACAGTACCACAATCAAAACCAAGTTGCAGACAATGCTAAGCCATAACTGAGTCATTTATTTATGGTCCTTGGCTTATATCATACAGATTATTACCAAGCCGTGGTGCTCAGATCCTTTAAATAAGCAAAGGTAGAAATACCATAGTCTAAATATACTCTATTAGGTAAATCAGCAAATTGTACTTAAAGTGTCATAAGTAAAATCACTGATTGAGATTTGTTAACATGATAAGTTAATACACAATAGGATATCATTCTGCTCTATTTAATTAGTTAATTGTAATGTTATAATGATGATAATTAATGTCATAGTTTTTCAATGTGGATTCAATTTGAGATACATGGCTATGTACAGTATGCACAGTATATAAGAAGTATATTACTTGATCATATCATATCAATTGTTTATGTAGTAACTAGTGAACCATGTGTGTCAGATTCCTAGCTGTATTTGTAAGTGTAATCCCCAAGCTCAATAATAATAAAATATACATAATACGAAGGCAGAGATTATGTAATACAATTCTAACAACAACAACAACAACAACAAAAAACATTAACACCATCTTCGCTTGAAAGATAAATGAAAATGTAAGAAGGAAAAAGGTCGGTAACATTCTACTACACCAAACTGTAACAACTGTATTTCATGGAGCTCGTTCGTACATTGCATATCACATAAAAGGAACACTAACAGTCAAACACAAAAACAATGTTTGAATTTAAGGTTAAATATTATATATGTTTCTTTTGTTTTCCTTGGGATTGACTCTAGTGCATTTAACTTGCTGTCAAAGAGTAATAAGGGTGGTTAAAGTCTGCATTCTGTCAGTCTAGTATACATTAACTTGTGCTCTTTTCCGTTCCTGTTTGCACTAATTTAGGAAATGGTGGGAAAAGTACCCATAGACCCATACTTATGCAATAGCATTACAATAATGTACACCATAACAGATATACTGTAAATCTCGGAATACGGTTTACATTTAGTAATAGCACAGATTGTAAAATGTTCAAATTATTGTTCTTCTTGGCCTAATATAGAAACAACCATAACGACAGTCTATTGAAAATGCAGCGCCCACTTCTTATTGTCTTATTGAAGGCTTAAGTATTCGTAATAGTTAAAGACTGATTTTATTTGATATGTTACACCATGATTGGGTTATTGTGGTAAATGCCTGAATCTTCTATGACTTCCATTCCAGTGACTTTGATTGTAATGAATTAATAGCCGCTCCTCAGTAAAGATTTGATGTTTCCTATTTCAAAATAGTATCATAAACTATCTTAGAAAATCTGAGATTCGCCCACTCTTGCTTCAGCCAATCAGGGGAGAGAGTAAACTAGTGCCGGCCAATTACAACACACTATTCCTTCTTCCAGGCAGAATGCTCCCCAACATGGCTGCTGTTGTACAGTAGGGGCTCAGCAGTGTATCTATGTAGGAGAAAAACACACAATTTTAAAAGGATATCAATTACGACCGGAAATGTACAAGGTGAGCTCGTAGTCTTACATTGTTCATCGACGGGCTGTGTCTTTATGGTGAATAGTGCAATAGTGTAGGTGTAGTTAGGTCGAAGCCTCTCCTCTGTTAGCATATGCCTTTGACATCAAGGGAGAGGACGTTAGCCCCGATGCTAGCCATTCTTTATAAAGTAGACGTTAAATCTGTTACGCTGAATGTATTGGCACTATTCCCCTCATTAAAAAATCATGTCCTTACGTGACCAAATGATGTCACGTAAGGACAACGTACAGGCTCGAAAATGTTACACTGAGCAACACGAGCTATCTCGTTCCACCTGTGAGGTAATGTTGTCGTTGTGCTGCTCTTGAAATTGCTCACAGTTGTTGAGCATTTGAATGTGTCATTTTTAATGTGATGATGAAGGAACAGTGTGTTGTAGTTGGACGGTGCTAGATACTCTGTCCACTGGTTGGCTGAAGCAAGATTTTGTGAAGATAGTTTATGGTACTATTTTGAAATAGGAAACGCTTACATTTTTACCGAGGAGCAGCTACCAACCCCCAGCCATTGGAATGGAAGTCATAGAAGTTTTAGGCGTTTACAAAAACTCAATAATTCTATAACATTTATAATAAAATCTGTTAGTTAGCTATTACAAACACTTGAGCTGTCACACAATATGAAGTGGGTGCTGCTTTTTCCATGTTGATCACTGTACTCCAGTGCATGGATGCTATAGATATAAATTGGTTTGGGACATTTTGACATGTTGTCTGAAGTCAGCTAATCATTAAGAGTGGAGGTCAATTACGTGTTAGAAGTTTATACACTTCATTTCAGCACGGTCAGTTTAAGCTTATGTGTAAGTGGTCTGTAGCCTGGAAAACTAAGTCTCTATGCTCGGTGAGCTTGGATTAACATTAGCTGGCTAAATGAACTCAACCAGTGGTAGTAGGCCTGTTTGGAACTGCGTCTCACTCGCATTAGTCATTTGACAGTTGTAAACAGGGAAGGTAGCAGTAGCTATGTGTGTTGCCAGAATCGGAAACACCTGCTTTGGCTCCACACTGTTATCGGAGTTGGATTATTCAGATGAAGTGAGAGTTAAGCCTGAGATAAAAAATCATCCCAAATAGAAAAGCCTGGTGTCAAACAGTCAGCATGTCACTAAAGCTTCTGTTCTTCTGTTGATTGCCTCTTTTCCACCCAACACATTAAGACACATTACAGCTGGAAACGCACAGGTGTGGTTTAGGGCTGTGTTTGACTTGCATTAGCTGTCCCACTGACACTGTTTTCGGGTTTGATTTAACTTGAACAGTCTAATTTAGTCAGTGCACTCTCTCACCTTTCAGTCTGTCTGGCTCTTTTGTCTTCTGTTTGGCTGAGCTCTGTCTGCTCTGTGCCAGTGAAAGGAGACTGCTGACTCTGGAGATCAGTAGAAAAAGGAAGCTGCTTGTGTGGCTGGGAGCCTGGTGTCAGTAGATTCAGGGCCTTGGTCTGGCTTTTAAAGAGCTATTATGCTAACACCTGGGTTTTCTCCCTGTAGCATAACACAAATAAACATGACTGCGTTAAAGCTCACAGGGCAGCTTGAACTAATGTGCTCAGGGATGGGGCTTCTTAGTTGATCATGTTTACAATGCAAGGTAGGACCATGTCAGTTTCATACAGTTACTTGCTTTTGAATTGATTCTTGTTCTTTTATCCACAGGGCTCTACATGAATGCTATGAGGAGGATCCCTGTGCTGCACCTGAGCATCAATTAAACCTCGAAACAGAAATCCAAGAGTTCCCTGCTCCCCTCTGCTGGCTCCTACAGGTGTGAGCTTGCCTCCTGTCACACTGGCAGAAGAGGCGGGGCAGGAGGTGTTGCCAGGTGGGGGACCAAGGCTACACCAGCCTGCCTATTCTATCTTCCTCCGGTCAGATCTCAATCACACCATTTGCAGCTTCCACAAGCGGCGGGCTGAGAGCCTCCGAGCGGCACTGACGAGGCTCTGCCAGGTGCCGTTGGCTGGTTAAAGAGCAGAGCATGTTGAGTGGCTGTGGTTGCCATGGAGCTGCAGGATAAGAAAAAGGTGAGTTTGGTGGCTCAGTTCATTATGTTCCTATGCTATCTGTCACTGAGGTAGAGTTGTTTACTGAACAGATAGAGCCCCTGGGAGTGTCCGTCTCAGAGAAATTAGCTATGCTGCAGTGTATCATAGGTTCATGCTTTTCCCAAAATTGTTTATTGTTCTCTTTAGGGGGCAAAACATGAATTACTGAAATTGCGCATGTGTAAACAGTTCATTACATTTCTTAAAGTCCCCATAGAAGATAATTGCGATAGAAGGCAGTCTCAGAAGAGCTTTGTCAATCATGAGCGGAGATGCAACAATAGGTCAATTAAAGAGGCCCTGTTCTGCTTTTGGGGGTGTTCCCTCTCCTCTAGTGTGTTCTGTAGGTTTGCGTGCATGTAAATGGTCTGCAAAGGTGGGAGTTTGTCTCCTACACACTCCCCCCCCTGCCTGAAACGCCTTCATTGGACTCCTTTGTTGACTTCTGTTACATAGTGACCTCACTATGCAGTGTTGGGCAAGCTACTTGTCCAGTGTAGTGAGCTAAGCTATCAGTTACTAAACAATAAATTAAGCTTCACTACACAAAAGCTACCACCTATAGAAATATAGCAAGCTAAGTTACACAAATGTGTTAAAAGTAGCTTAACTACATCAGAAGCTACTTAACGTTATACCAACCTTATGTCAATTCAAAATGAGTCTGATACACTGGTTAAAACATTTATTAAAGATCAGCCAATGACCTAACACAGTGTAGATATTGCTTTGCAGCATACATGGCTATGTAACAAATGAAACTGTTTACAAAAAAACTAAATCTTACACCATGATTAATAAGCATGGCTCAGAGAGTGATCACTGGGACAATAGTAGATGAACTAAACTGAATGACAATCAAAAGCCCCTTTCACACTGAGGAAGTCCAATCAAACCTGTCAAGTCCAATCAAAGTTTTAGTGGTGGGGGAATAGGGCGGGGTGGGGCTGGGGGGTTAACGGTGCATGGATCAGCCCTTATTGTTCTTACAAGAGGTGTTTGTTCACATGGCACAAAAGAAGCATTTCAAAAGTTGCATCAGAAAGGCGGTTCCTCTTTGGTCTGAAAATGTCTTTCCCTACGCTAAAGAGTCTTTCACAGGCTGCACTTGCTGGGACTCCCGTGTTGTGCTTAAGAAAGAGTTTTTTCATTAGTGGCAGATTTTGGAATGCATTTACAAGTTTGGTTTCAGATGACTGCAAGTAGGAGTCTACTTCATTCAGCTCTTTGGCTGATCTCAGTGATGGGAAGTACCCCGTTACCTCATCAACATCATCAGCTAGGTTGTCATCTTCAGTTTGCCTGTGACCTGAAGGCTGGGTTTGAAGCAGGTGTACTTCTGCTTTCAGGTCTGACACAACTTGAGCCTTCTTGTCACTCGGGATGTAGGTCAGTCTGAACATCGGGTGAGTTGCAGAGGCTGTGAGCAACCTGGTATCTTGATAAATGTACTCAAACCTTTTCTTAATCCCACTGATGATCGCATCTACCAGGGGGTTGCAGTGATGAAGCTGTCTCTCCCGCTTCATCTCTTCCATCTTTTCCAGTAGAATTGAGATGGTTGGCACCAACACTCCCGAGAAGCCCATTCGGTCAGACTGTAAAACGTCAAGAGCCTTGGCCAAAGGCATCATAACCTTGGAATACAGTCAAAGAAAAATATTAACTCACATTAAATCACATATTGTTAAATTATTTAAGTCATACAATTGAGTTGTTGTTATTATTATTATTATCAGCTCCGCCAAGGTGGTTATGTTTTTGGTCGCATTTGTTTGTTTGTCTGTTTGTTAGCAAGATAACTCATAAAGTACTGCACAGATTTGGATGAAATTTTCAGACAACATGGGTATTGGGACAAAGAACAGCTGATTTTTGGGGGTGATCCGTGACACCGTGTGGAATTTGTGGGACAGTCACCCATATTACCTTGGCGGAGGTCTGCGCTCTCTGAGTGCTTTTTTAGTTAAATACTTTATCACATATTAAATTCAGGCTATTATGATAGTTTGTTGTCATTATGTTCACATACTATTTGCACACTTGTCATATTTACCTTCACATATTCCTGTATGAATGTGAATTCTGTTGACTTGAATCGTGCCATCTGCAGCTTCTCACAGACTTCATAGAATTCTTGTTCTTTTGTGAGGATGCAAGTATTCAAGCGCTCCATGGCATGGTAAGTTGAGTTCCACCTGGTTAAAATGGGCACTATCAGCTGACATCCTAGCTTCTCTTGAATGGTGTCAGAGGCTTGAGTGCTCCTGTTTTGCTTGTTCCAGAGAGCCTGACATTTGGCAAGCATTGATCTCGATATTCTCTTGAATGGCTCTGACTGGGTCAATGCGTGCTCAATGTCTCTGGTGGCAACAAGATTTAGAGAGTGGCAGGCACAGCGCTGGTGTGGAGGGAGGCTGTAATCTTCCTGTGTTTCCTCCAGGATGTCTGTGAGATTGATGAAGACAGGATGATCTTCCTCATCCTCATCGTCTTCCTCCTCTTCTTCCTCGTCTCTGTTTTCCTGGATACTCCTCTGAACTTCCACGAATATACTAAAGGCCTTTATAAAGTTAGAAGCGTTATCGGTAGTCGTTAGAGTAAGCTTGTCTTTAATGTTGAATTCTCTGTGAACACCTTCAAGCATCTCGGCCAAAACATCAAAAGTGTGCCTCCCTACAATTCTACGGCAGGCTAATGCCCCAGAGCGGATGTTCAAGGAGTCCTCATCTATCCAGTGGACACTGACACCGAGGAAGCTCCTATTATTTGATGACCAGGCATCTGTGGTGGTGCATAGGTGACTCTGTTTGGACATTACATCAGCCAAAGCACTCTTCATGGAAGAGTATTCCTTGTTAAGAAGTCGCCCTAATGTTTGCCTTGAAATCAAATGCCTTGAGGGCAGAATTTCACTGAATAATTGTCTATATTCAGGTCTGTCCACAGTGTGGAGGGGGTGCATTCCTTGAACTATGAAGTTAAGAATCAGCGTATCGAAACGTTCCTGAGATATGATGGGTGTGCCCCCCCTGAAAAACTGTGACACGCTGGGTTGTAAGTCACTGTCTTCATCATTTGGCGTTAGACATCTTTTTTTGGCCCGAGCGCGCTCCTTGTCCAGCCATTCCATTTTATTTGGGTGGACCCTCTAAAGAAGAAATGATTGATTCATAATTATTTTGTGGTCCCAAACTCGCTAAAAGCTCTTATCTGTGTAAATAAGCCTTAAAACAGATTTGTGTAAACATCCTGTCTGGTAAGCTAGGCCATGAAATTACAATATCCAAGTTTCACTACTGCTCTCTAATGATAGTATTTAGTAGCACTCATCAGATTTGACTATATGGAAATTAAAGGCGCCAATAAAGTAACAAATGAACTGCAGTTGACAATTTTGATGAGTGTTAGGCTATGTAAAACAAATAGCTAGGCTTGGCCACATGAGCTTTATATGGCCATTGGCCAAGGACCTTGAACATCACTCATGTCTGAATATCTGAACCTGATAAAACACCAAGCTAATCGAATTTTACAATTATAAAAACTACATAAGCTTTTAAAAAAAACACTAGGGACTAGCCACTTGGCTAGTCCCTTCCCACCACACACTGGTTGCTAGTTAGCTGGGTAGCTTTCGTTTGACTAATTTAGATACAACACTTGGTTAAAGTGAGTTGGGATTTGCGTTTACATGCACACAAAAAAACGATTACTGACAATAAACGGGTATAAATAATGAATGAATTAATAAACCGTTTAAGGTGTATACATGCATTTAAGAAATCTGAATATTGACACACAGAAACCTAGGTGTGTTAAACGGGTTTTCATAAACCGATAACGGCAGTAAACGGATAAGGAATATAGGTTTATTCCGTTTACATGAGTACTTGAATAACCAGATAACTACAAAAACCCGATAATAATCGGTTTATTAGTGTGCATGTAAACGCGCTCAACTGAGTTGATGCTAGACATTGCACTTGGAGGGAAATTAGTGATTCACCTGAATGTGAGTTCTTAGGTTGGTGTTCGATGTCTTGGACGTCGACAACATCTTGGTTTTTGGATTACAAAGCAGACATCTGAACACGTACTTTGTATCTGAGGATTCAACAAGTGTCATATATGTCTGAAGATAAGGCCACGGTGTGGTAGGGCCAGTTGGCTGATCTTCTCGCTCTCCTCCTGTCTCATCCTCCATCCTGTCATGTACGTGTGTCTGTGTGTGTCTTTCTGCGAGTTCCACTGCCATACGCATGCGCATGTTTTGATAGATACAGTCAGACAGGAGAGGCAGAGTAGAAGCTCGCGCATGAACCATGAACATGTCCAACTAACAACTCTGATTGATTGTTCACTCTGATTGTTGTTTCAAAATAGCAAACCTGGTTTCATTTCTTAGTTATGTCCTGGATTTTGTAGTGTTTGTGGACGCTACGTCGCTACTTGATCAAAAAAATAACGTCACTACAGGAAAGTTACTTGATTCATAAAGCAGCGACGCTACGGTCAAGCTACTGGAAAATGTAGTTTAACTAATAGCTTCGCTACATGTAGCAGCGCTACTGCCCATCACTGTCACTATGTTACCCATGTGCTTTTTATTTACTAGTGCTCCAACACATGTTTTGTGATAGGCTAATGGGCTGGACATCTCGAAGTAGTTGACGAATCACAACAGAGCCGGCCAGCTAACCAATCAGAGCAGACTGGGCTCTGGTTTCAGACAGAGGGTTACAAGAGGTGCTGCAGCACAGGCAGTATGAGAACAATAAAGAGCTTTTTGAACATTAAAACTGGGAGACATGTCCCAGTAGAGACACTACATACTGATATACACCTGAACATCAGCAGGAGAGGACTCTTTAAAGTAGAGACACTACATACTGATATACACCTGAACATCAGCAGGAGAGGACTCTTTAAAGTAGAGACACTACATACTGATATACACCTGAACATCAGCAGGAGAGGACTCTTTAAAGTAGAGACGCTACATACTGATATACACCTGAACATCAGCAGGAGAGGACTCTTTAAAGTAGAGACCCTACATACTGATATACACCTGAACATCAGCAGGAGAGGACTCTTTAAAGTAGAGACCCTACATACTGATATACACCTGAACATCAGCAGGAGAGGACTCTTTAAAGTAGAGACACTACATACTGATATACACCTGAAAATCAGCAGGAGAGGACTCTTTAAAGTAGAGACACTACATACTGATATACACCTGAACATCAGCAGGAGAGGACTCTTTAAAGTAGAGACACTACATACTGATATACACCTGAACATCAGCAGGAGAGGACTCTTTAAAGTAGAGATGCTACAAACTGATATACACCTGAAAATCAGCAGGAGAGGACTCTTTAAAGTAGAGACACTACATACTGATATACACCTGAACATCAGCAGGAGAGGACTCTTTAAAGTAGAGACACTACATACTGATATACACCTGAAAATCAGCAGGAGAGGACTCTTTAAAGTAGAGACACTACATACTGATATACACCTGAACATCAGCAGGAGAGGACTCTTTAAAGTAGAGACACTACATACTGATATACACCTGAAAATCAGCAGGAGAGGACTCTTTAAAGTAGAGACACTACATACTGATATACACCTGAACATCAGCAGGAGAGGACTCTTTAAAGTAGAGACACTACATACTGATATACACCTGAAAATCAGCAGGAGAGGACTCTTTAAAGTAGAGACGCTACATACTGATATACACCTGAACATCAGCAGGAGAGGACTCTTTAAAGTAGAGACACTACATACTGATATACACCTGAACATCAGCAGGAGAGGACTCTTTAAAGTAGAGACACTACATACTGATATGAAAGCTGAAAACAAGCATAGCCCCTTGAATCGAAATTAGAAATTTTATCAGCAACTAATCTGATAATCAATCAGTACTTTTAGTAATTCTACAAGCCTGACAACAGTCATCCACTGATCTCAGGAGTCAAGAGTTTCGTTCAATACAAGATTTTTGATAAGGTCTCTTTTTGAAGGTATTCATGGTACTGCACTCTTTCCTACACAAGTTCATCACACCTCCTTTAACCCATTTGTACCGGATGCTGTGCAGCGCAACATTCCATCTACCACCGGCTGCTGCGTAGCGCAGCTTTGAAGCTCCTGCCGGCTGCAGCGTAGCGCAACATTGTTGATTTGTTGTCATTTTCATGAGGCATGCAGCATATAATGCACTGTCATTGGTTCAAATACACATGAGGTGGGTCTTGTTGGGTTTTTAAACCACGTGACCACCCAAATGTCGTGTGGTTTGCCGACAATCACGTCATCAATCAGACATTCACGTGCGTTTGTTTTTAAAGGCAAAAATGGCTACGATCGACGAATACTTTGATAGCGACGGCAGCGATTTGGAATTGGGATGAGAGAATGAGGAGTTTGAGAGGGAGGTGGAAGTAGAAGTTTTTGTACCTGATGATCCTTTGGTAGAGGACTTTCCCACCCCTCCCCACTCCTTTCCCACCTCTCTCTCATACCAAGGTGCCGTGGTCTGTGTGTTGGCATGTTTTAAAATGTTATTTGTGATTTGTTATTTTATCATATAAATATATTTTCCTTACCGATCTGATTTTGAGATTTTTTACAAAAATGTGTTGGTATGTTATTGCTAAGGGAGCATGTTTTAATACAACCTGTGAGTCTTACCTTTTAAATGCAATTTATTTCATGTCTCTATGTGCTACAGAGGCTTAGATATTAAGGTTTTCATAGACGTTGCCAATTCTTAGTATTTCCTTTAGAAAACCCTCAAGAGATAAGGCATTTATATCTATTATACATAGGGTTTTAGAGCCGTTTTTGCAGGCGTTTTAGGAGTAAATGGGTTAACCCCTCCACACACGGCGACAATCCCTGTATAAAGGGAATGGTTTCTTTCTTTCTAAAATTGTTAGACACAGGCCCCCCCACCACAAAGTTGTCAGATGCTGCAAGAAAATCCTAACAGCACTTATTCTAAAGCATACTGTGATAGATTTTAAATGGATAGTTTGGGTCATTTGAGCTTTTTCAATTGTCAACCATGTTTGGTTATTCCTTATTCTGTCTAGAATATGACTGATTTTCTTTAGTATGCACAGTGTTATCATCACAAATAGGAGAAACATTCGAAAAATGAGATTGAGGTCATGGCTATTTTTTCATTTAGGAGCTTAATGCCCATATTCCCATATTCACTTTTCTCCTTGATTTGATCTTTTCAGTCATTTGGGTTAGACCCACCTGAGGGTCAAATGATCAAACCTGTTCAGTTAAACACAGATGTGAAGGAGAGGCATTTCACAACCAGTAGCAGGAACAGAGAGGTGGCTGCCACTGACCTGTTGCTCAATAGGTGGCAAGAAAAGCTTTCCACCTCTTCTACCTCTGTCTCTGTATGTGCTGTGTTCTCTTATATAATCATTCACTCACAACGCTACTGTCAGGAGTGTGGCCCTTTTCTTATTACACATTGGAATGACCTCACAGAGAGTTGATTGATGCAGGGAACGTTTCAGTAGTATGAATCGATATTTGTTTTTAAGGTATGATGGCTAAATAACACATAAACTATGCCTTCTCATGTTCTTGAGACCATTTGAGTCCCCCACTGTATCCAGGATATGCTCAATGTAACTTATTTGATGAAGTTGTGTTACACTGTAATGGTTTTCATAAATCCAATATGGTAAATAATGGTAAATGTTGGGATTGTTTGAGAGTTGCTTTTAGTGTGAACAAGTTCAGCAAATGCATCTGCGCATCGTCTCTCCTTTAATATCGCTGTGTTCCTTGTCCAGCTGAAATTGGAATTATATTCAATTTAGTGCAAGACGGTATATCTTTATAGTTAATCTGTTATAACCCAAGTATCCATTCATTGGAAACTGTTTAGATAATCTTAACTATCAATATCGGATGGTTCCAGCTCATTCCAACTCCTTCATATTGTCTTATATGAAAGAGAATGCAATATCTTCAGGTTGAGTCTGTTGGTATTTGTTTTCTTTCTTATTTTTCAGACACTGTAATGATTAAAAGTGCCTGATGTTACTTGTGAAGTGGGAAACTTTAAAGATTCTTCACTCTGTTGGTTTGCTTGTCTTAGTTGTAGTTGTGTTTGTCAATCTTTTGACCAACTCTCTCTATATCCTCTCTGTTTGCAGCCATCATTGCAAAATACACTAAGCCTGCAAGAGAGGCAAATATTATAACCAGCTTATACAGACCAGGTTGGAATTATTCTTCACATAAAAAGAACCCCCCCCCCCTCCCCCACACACACACACACACTGTAGTCTGGGTTTTGTTGCTTAGTTCCCAGGCAGCTGCTGCACTGAGATGAACTGAGTGAGGCTGATGGTGCCAGCGAGGCACACACACTGTTTCTGAATGGAGGTCCAGCTGGCAGCATCAGTGACGCTGAGCTCTGTGCTCTGCAGCCTGCTGACCAGAGAGATTTGGGAGAGGTTCTGCAGCTCTCTCCTGATGAGCAGGCTCCAGTTTGGACTTTATTCACATCCTGTAGAGCTAGCTTCAGAGATGTAATGATTCTTGTCATGAAGCACGGCTGTCGTTGGATATTGCTCCTTGTAACCCAGCGGCAGAAATCCAGATTTTAGTGAAGCAAAGCAGAGCAAGGCCGTCATGGTGTTGAATGCAGGCAAAGGGATTTTCCTCAGGAAGAAGAGCAGTGTAAGTTGTGTGTTTGTGTGTGTCTGGAGCTGAACACATTCTCCTCAAGGCAAATGTAATAGGATGTGAGTGAAAGTGTCAGAGGTGTTAGCATGTTCTAATGCTCCTGGTTTGTTGGTGAGGTGACTGTACATCCTCCCTGGTTGGGGAGGACTCCGCTTCCCTAGTTTACTCAGGCTCTCTGTGTGTTCACGTCTGTCTAGAGGATTCTCGTTCAGGATTTGTTTCTCTTGGGAAATGGGGGAGATATTTATAGCTTGCCTGTGTGGGATGCAGAGCTTGAGAGCTGAACCCTGTGTGCATGTTTGTGCATTTTGCTAATGTGTGTGTTTTTGTGTTGGCGTATGCGCAGGCCTATTCACAAACACACAGAGTGACATGGAGAGTGGGAAAGGTTTCTTTCCCACTCACACCAGATATAGCTCATGCTCTTTTCTTTTTTGTGCCACGTATCAAGCATTGTCAAGTCAATGTGTGATCAAACCATCGCTTTGGTTTATCAATTCTCAGAGAAGGAATTAATAACAGCATTTATTTAACGTTGAAACCATTTAAGAAAAGCAATGGATAATAGTTTTTTGCTGCGGCAAATAAAAACAATATTTACTCATTTGACACAACTAAGAACTTTATTTATTTATTTGTTTATTCCACACATGGAAGTTATTCAAAGACAGTGGAAATGGAAGACAAAACATGTTAACTTTACAAAACATGTACACTTAACACACATTTTGTAGCACATGTTTGAAAGGAGCAGGGAGAAGAAAATCTTTTTTACCTGCCCCATCTTAAAAAGAAATAACTATTTTTAAAAAAGCAAAAGAAAGCCATATTCTGTCAGTCATGGTTGCTTACCAAAATAGTCTCTGGATTCATTAAAATAATGTTCCTGGTGGAGCAGTCTATTGCTGTCTGTGTGAGCCACACACACAAAGCTGGATGAAGCATGTGCTATGGCAAAATTCCCTAAAAAAGAGTGTTTATTTTCTCTACAGAACGAAAACACAGAGAAATAAAATAACCAAGCACTCTATCCCTGTCTCTCGCTCAATAAGGACGGTTTCATTTTGAACCTGTCGACAATAGCAGGTTATCTTCATCTTCAAAACTCTTAAAATGTCATGAATTTGCTTTACCCAATGAAGGCCTTCGAAGGTATCAAAAAGTCTTATCAAACGGTCCTGTGTGTGATGAATTACACCTATTCACTGCTCAGAAATGGTCAAACGTCAAGCTTAAGGAGAATCTATCTGAACTCGTGTGTGTGTGTGATTGTGTGTGTGTGTGTGTGATTGTGTGTGTAGGAGGAGGATGCAGTGCCTCTGGGTCTGTCTACGGGCCAGGCTCTGCTGAAGCTCCAGGATCAGCTGAGCAGCCTGCTGGAGCAGCACCAGAGGGCGACACGCAGACGGGTCTCTGTACAGGTACACACACATCGCACCTACACCGTCATAATGTCAAATGTCTTTTCTTGTAAAATGTTTTTTAGGAGTTTGTCATCCCTAATTCCTGGTTGTTTTGTCGTGTTTTCCTAGGAAAAGTGGGTAAATAGCTTCCTTTACCATGGCAACCGTCACTCCTGTCTCCATTGGCCAGGAGCGGCCCTCACTCTACTGGTGGTGTTGGGACTCCTCTGTTGCTATGGCAGCCAGCCAAAGGGCAGGTAGGTGCCCTCTCTTTGCTGACCCGTCCTGTTGTGGGACATTTATGATACTTTATGTACCGCAGCAATAGATGTCACTTCCGGGCAAAATAACAGCCCCGCCCACTTTTAGGAGAAAACATCCGCTGTCATTAAAATGGTGGTAAATAAAGACGTTTTCGGCAATCACATCAAAAAACACTGAAACTGAGATTTCTGAATCTGTTTCTTTTACCCTCCTTTTTTCTGAAGAGGAAGTAAAGACACCGTAGGTCTGGATTTATTTGTTGTTGAGGTGCCAAAAATATGACTCAGCAGCTCTAAGACATGAAGGAAATTATTTTCAGCTTCGCTCTGATGCAGGATTTTCACCAGAAAGTGGGCTGGGGCGTAATTTCGCCAGGAAGTGTCGTATGTGTTTCTCTTAGTTCCCTATTGATTTACATTAAACTATAAATCCACGCAAATCATCGATCGCCAATGACATTTTTTAATTGTTTGCCTGTCCGACTATGATAATTGGGCTTCTTGTGGATTAAAAACGGCGCAGCTATCTTAATCTTTTGATGTGATTTTCTAAACTTCAGAATCTGTATTTGCCGCCATTCAAATGAAAATGAATGTTTTACCCCAAAAGTGGGTGGGGCCGTTATTTGGCCAGGAAGTGAAATAGGTGTTACTCTCATCTATAGACATCTTTGTCCCGTATTTTTTTTTTTCTTCACTTTTTAGCTAAATGTATTTATTGTAATTCTGTCAGATTTATCAAAACTACAAACTCTTCACAATGTATGAATACATCTTGCACAGTTATGATGGAATTGAAGTGAAAAATCGATCTACTGAATCTTTATTATTAAAATAATCCATCAGCCACACAAACCCCAGCTGCTCCCAGTGTGATAGTTGCTGTAGCTTCACATCAACTTTTTATAATAGAGGAATCAAGTGTCTAAGTGTGCTGAACCTGGTGAAGACCAACGACTTGAACTTCTGTTTAATTTGTCCCACGTGGCATGTGTGCCTCCACAGTTCTGGTATCGAGCTGGTGAATGCTGCAGCCCTGCTCCTTCTCTTCCTGCTCAACCTGCTGCTGGTGGGACGTCAGGAGCGGCTGAAGAGGACGGAAATGGTCCGCCGTCTCAAGGGTATCATCACACAGCTTGAGGGTGAGGCACCACCGGAAATACAGACAATATAAACTCTCAATTTAATTTGAACCTTTGGAGTATATGCATTTCTCTACAGTGTTAACATATTCACATTGATTCTTGTCACACTCCCCGCTTCCTCTCTCTAAATGTCTCCTCTCTCTTTTTCGCCTGCTCCTCCAGACTACCTGTCAGGGTGTGTGGGGGAGGTGCGGTGGTCTCCCTCTCTGTACCCTGATTTGTACACACCCTCCTCCCCGTCGTGGTCCCTGCACTGGACCTACAGAGACTCCCAGCTGGTGAACCTGCCCATCAGTCTGCTGGTGGAGGGGGACATCATCGCTCTGAGGCCGGGCCAGGAGGCGTTTGCTTCCCTCAGAGGCATTAAGGTAGGTCTGAGTGTAGACTCACATACATGTACATGCATCAGGGTGATGCGTTCAAATGTCCAATGATATAAAACTAAGAAAAGCAAAACATCTCCCGAGTAGAGAGGCTGGAAACTAAAGGATTGGTTCCACATTATTTTAGTTCTGACCAAATCCTCTCAGAATTCAAAATTCAAAGAATTAGCGTCCGTGGCTTATTTTTTCTCAGTTCTGGATTTAGAGTTTTTTCGGGGGAAAATTGCAATGTTTTGTTTCTGTTTTTTTGTCTTTTGTTTCTATTTAAAAAATGTTACTTTTCTAAGAATGTTTACTTGACCTGAGGTGCAGAGGAAGTAACATTTGGTACAGGAGGAAACTGTGCACAACATTTGTATTTGAATAACTTGATTCCATTACTGCCACTCACAAACTTCCTCCTCATTACCACTCTGGTCATACATTCATCACCAATACAGTATAAGTTTTGACTATTCATAATTCATCTTTCTCATTCATTTAAATTTCACTTTTAAATCCCAAAATATATTCTGACTGTAGCGGCCAAATTCCTAGAACCTATAACAGAAAATTTACTTAAAAGTAAACTTCCGCTGAGGCACCAGATAGCGAATCCTACGCAGGGAAAATGACCCAAGTCCAGCGAAGAGTCGCTGTTTGTGCATTTATTTACATGATCCAAAATGATTTAACAAACGAACAATGAACACAGTTTCCTAAGCCTTTCCTATGGCTTCTCTTTGTGGCTTGAATCACCCTGGTAAAAAACGATGTGCCTATTAGTGCTTTGCCCCCACCACCACCTGTCTCCAATATATACAATTACACCCAGTGCCCAAACATGCGTTCAAAATAAAAGCATAGAAATAATATAAGGCAATATATAGCTCCAACACTGACATTACAAATGAAAACTTTGGATTTTTTTATTGAAGATTGCTAGAGTTCATGCTACTATCTCTGAAACATGTTAACAACTGAGCAGTCACAGTACAGGAGTCACTTAGTTTGATTTACTCATCATCTTGTCTTAGATAATATGGTTGATAAGTATACATGGTGACATCACTTCAGGACATGAATGAGCAGGGGTAAAGGTCAAAAGCGTTTACATTTGTATAACTTAACATCTTGTCTCTTATCTCAGACCAGATGTTATTATTCTGATAGGAATGTCGATCAGCTGGTACAGAATAACCAAATAAAGTAAACTTGTGAAAATCTAAAATGATTCCTCTCTCCTCAGGATGATGAGCACATTGTGTTGGAGCCAGGAGATCTGTTCCCCCCCTTCTCCCCTCCCCCTTCCCCGCGTTCCACTGAAAAGAGAGGCCCCCAGAGCCCCCAGCAGCACCGCCTCTTCAGGGTGGTCCGGACTCCAGTACTGGACATAGTCAGGTAGGGAACCTGGGTGTTGGGTGTTGAGAAGGCGTAATGTGTTTTTTAAATGTATTTGTTATTATTTATAGCTGGCAAGTGATTTAAAATTAAATAAATATATATCTTCTCTGTGGGCCCCTTACACATTGCTGTTATAAGCTTATGTGACATACACCAGAGACTGCTGAACATCATCAGAGTTAGTTTGGGTTTACATAGACAACCCAATTAAAGCTCTATAATATCAGCTCTCAGACCAGAAAGAGCATACTGCTGAAATACAAATGCACTATAGTCATAAATTGAGGTATCATTGAGATCTTTCTGAGTTGAATTAAATGACAGCAACACCTAAAATATTTCACCTTGTGAAAAATAATGTTTTTTCCCCCACAGTAACAGTTTGGAGTTGGCGTTGGCTCGACCAATCACAGTGCTGGATAATGAGAGGTTCACAGTGCAGTCGGTTATCACCAAGCATGTCTGTCCAGTGGTTCTGGTGAGCATACAACAGAACGTTTCTAAATATGTATCTAAAGACACAACAGTCCACCTGTGACCTCCTCCTCTCTCTGAATGATCTCTCCTTCAGGTGGCGTTCCTGCTGGTCAACACCGTCCGCTACTTTATTGATGCTCCCAGCCTCACCCCCGCCCGATTCAATTTCTTTCAAATTCAGGTACCATCATACCACACTATAAATAAATGTAAAGCTAACAACCACTGGATGTATATAGCATATCTTGTTTTGAAATTGATGGTTGAAAAGATTGTTCTGAGATGTTGTTTGTCTTTTACAGTTGATGGGTGTCCTGCCCATCCTGCCCCTGCTCTTCCCCGTCATGTGGGTGCTGCTGAACGCCTTCGGAGAGGCCAGGGTCCTCGCTGAGTTCAGCAGAGCATCTCCAGCTGGTCTGGTGAGGGACACTCACACTTCACTCACTACATGGATGTTTCTGTTCTATGTTTCTATTCTATTACCACACATTGATGGGTTTGATACCAACAGGAGAGTGCTCCCCTTCTGAACAATACATCTATAAATGTTGCACAGGTGGTGATCTGCATAATATATCCACTGGCTGTGTTTCAGCAGTGTATAACAGCTTTTCTCTGACTAATTTTATTTTTATTGTTTTAATTATATTCTTGTGAACAGGAGGTGGAGAAAGTGGTGTAGATAATTGTTTACACCATTGTTGAACACTGTTGCATAACCTATTGATTATTTTTTACTGCTTCTGCTAGTGATTTGTAACCAATAATTCATTATTTAACCAAATTCGATGACTGATATGAAGCAGTCCTGCAAATAACAGCAGTAATAAAACCACACACACTACAGCACACTATAAACACACTCGGCTTGACTACATGCAGGCCATGTGAACCATCTGGACCAATAGAGTGATTCCATTCCATGTATAGTGAGATCTGTGAGTGTTGGGCTCTGTATTTTGTACTGATATAAAGACTTAAAATGCTGTTTAACAGGTGTTTACATCCATATTAGGTACTGGTCGTTTTTGTATAATGTATCCAAATTCTAAAAATGCGTCAGAGCACTGTTCAGCGTCCTGAGGCACCAGAGTAACCACAGTAACAGACATAGATCTTATGCGTGTCAGTCAACACACACTGCCTGTGGTTAGTCAACATGTTTTTGATGCTATCTTTCCTTTCATTCAATTTCTTTTGGCTTTAGAAAGCAGATATTTGTTGCTGTTGTTGTTGTAATGTTAACTGAATTTACTCTACACTTGTTCAGAAGAAGAAGAGTGGTGCAGGAATGAGTCTTAATCCCAGAAATAAATCAGTACCCTCGCTTCCCTCCGCTCAAAGTCAATGGTTTCTGAAGGAGTTTTGGGTCAGAAATAAGATCTGTGGTTCATACAAGCTGAATAGATTTTAATGTTTTGTTTTACGACATAGAATCAACAATAAATATCCCACTGATGAAGGTCTGAGGCCTCTATCTTTTATAAAAACTAATTAAGACAACTCAACGTCATCACGGCGAACATTAGCCGCCATTAGCTTAGCGTTGGTGCTGCTCAGCCCGGCGCGATAGCGTTTAAGTTCTTGTGATTGCATGTATTTAAGTAGTGTTAACATGTGGAGATTATCCTGCTGAACAATATGTATGGGTGTCAGAAAGCTGTCTTTGCCACAGATCTTATTTTCTGCAATATTCTGTGATCCGAGAGGTCCGTTACCCCTGCACCACTCTGAGACACACACACAGGGGAGACGCAGCCAGTCCTCCCTCTGTGTTTTAACGAGACTCTTCTCTCGCCCCAGCTTGCTAAGTTCTCTGAGGACACTCTAAGCAGCTACACCGAAGTGGTTTCCTCCCAGGTATAACCTCTCGCTGTCTCACCCCCCCCCTCCACTCGCTGTGCTCCTGACTCCACCTAAACCTGCCTGCCTTTTTATTGCGCTTGCTGTCTGAGCCTTTTGCAACTCCCTCTCTGGAACCCCCCCCCACACACACACACCGCTCTAGCTACTACCCTACATCAACCTCCACCCCCTGACCCTTAATCTGCATCACATCTTTTTTTTCTACAACATGGAAATCTTCATGGACATGTGAGCAGACCACCTCTCTGATTCTCCATGTGTTTACTACCTTATTTTTTTAATGTTTTTTATTCATCTCGCTCAACATGTTATTTCCTCTCATCTGAATCTTTGACCACTTCATCTGTGGAATATAATTCAACACGTCTTGAGTGAGCACCTCTGGATGATTCTCCTGCAGCCGTCATAACAATCAATCCTGTCTCTTTAAGATCATTTTGGATTGAACTTCTATACCCCTAACCTCTCACAGTTCCTGTCAAAACCAAATCATCATTAAAACAAGCTAGCCATCAGTACATACCTCCGATCTGTCTTTCTGAAAGGATTGGTGTTTTGCTATGGGCTCTGTCACGATTCAAAAATATAAAACAGGGAAGAGATGATTGGAGACGGACTTTCACGTTGAACCTGTGCCTGATTTTCCACCTCTGCTTGTCTGCCTGCACTGCATGGAAATCAGCCCCAATATGGCCGAATGCTGGTGATTTTTCGAGCCTTTCCTCCTCTTGGGTCCCTTCCTTATCCCCTTTGAAACCATCAAAAGCTGATTGGATTTTTACTTGGCATGTCAATTTGTAATAGTCTCTTAGCACTTGCTTGTAAAAAGCTAGTGCTATGTTTAGTTTTTGGTTATTTGAAACACAATTTCCTCTTAAAGATGATTACATGATTGAGCCATGCTGCATGGTTGATGATTCTAGAACTAATTCATGTCACATCAGAGCTATAAATAAATTCAAATATTGACCCTTAACAGATGTACAAGTATTTGTGCTGTAGTCACATGTTTTCCCCTCTGGACCTATTTGCCACATGCATCATTACAGATCAAAACACTGAGGCACCATGCACACATCGGTATATTCAGCAGAAATGACTCAGAGCGACAACAGAATCTAATTTCCAACCAGGATAATAACAAACAAATAACTCCTGCAAACAGGATGTACTGACAACAGATAGTAGCTTTCTGTGGAACCCCTAATTCATTCTAAGTTTACCTGCCCAGAACCGCTTAAGTAAGTTACGCATGAAAGAGAAAGGGGGTAAGGAAAGGAAACTTGTGATTGTTTTTGGTTTGTCCCTCCTCGAACAAGTCATCATGGACTCCATCCAAAAGAATCAAAATCTGCATGGATGTGTCACAATGCTGCATCTTGCCCCAGGCTTCACCTCCTCGCCCTGTGCCGCTAGAATCGTAGCATAGCATCTGTGTCCTTTGTGTTTCTTACAGCCCTCTCAGAGATGAATGAGTCTTGTTGGGCTTCACTGATTTAAAAATGTTAAATCAATTTGATTATTCATTGCTAGTTCCAGTCCAGTTGAAACACTTTTTTTATGCCACTCATTGTGTGTGTGTGTGTGTGTGTGTTCTGTGTAGGAGTTGCTGCGCTGTGTGTGGAGACACCTGCTTGGTGTCCTGAAGGGCGAGTCTCAGACCCTCTGTTACACTTCTAGCCTTCTACACACTCTGGGATCTGTCACTGTAAGTACTTCGGGGGGGATTTGGGGCTATCTATCAATTGTCTGTTCTTTCTGTGCAAATAACTTCAGGTCCACCTTGAATGTCTACAAAGTAAATGAGTCACAGAACCACAGATACAATGTCATTCCCACATGAAGATGACCTAAAACCGGTGCGATTCCCTGTTGTAAAGGGATTGTCTGAAGCCAGGAATTATTAAATTCACTTCTCAGCTGAATTTTTGACTGACTGCAAACCATGGTTAGATACAGCAGCTCCTCTTTTGTTGTATTTCTCACACAGTAGCTGATAAATGAGAGTCCTATGCCATCTTTGACTTATTTTATGCTTGTAAATCTGTGTGTGTGTGTGTGTAGGTGCTGTGCTGTGTGGATAAGCAGGGTATCCTGTCGTGGCCGAACCCCAGCCCAGAGACGGTGCTGTTCTTCAGCGGACGGGTGGAGCCGCCTCACAACAGCCAGGACGATCTCAGAGACGACCTCTCCGTCAGCTCCTTCTGCCGCATGGAGACGGACGATGACAGGGACGAGGTGTGTGTGTGTGTGTGTGTGTGTGTGTGTGTGTGTTCTCAGGGAGTTTTAGTGATTGTTAGTTTAGTTGCAGTGTTAGGTGTGTTACCTGATGCTCAGTACTGACTGCTGTTGACTGCTGTCCAGGCCCAGGAGGCGGAGGCTCTGCTTTGTCTGCCAGCAGAGCCGTCCACTCAGGTAGGGGAGGGGCCTGAGCCCAGCGAGACGTCACATGACACGGCTCGCTCATCGGACACATTCCAGCAGCGGCGCTCCTGCCAGCCTGCACACACTCGCACCAAACATCACTCGGGGTCCAACGTGAGCTTCAGCCGCGACACTGAGGGAGGGGAGAACGACCCGGGCCAGGTAAGAGCGGGGACACAAACTTTTTGAAATGTCCCAAAACTTTTTCAAATGTCCAAAAACTTTTAGAATGTCTCAAAACAATATATATTACTTATGCCACTTTTCTTTATTTTGGTAATTGCTGCTACTCATGTTTTGAATTCATATTGATTTGATTACTTTTGTGTGCCTTTTCTCTGCATTTATACGTTAGCTTACCTTTATGATTGCTTCCTTTTTACTTGCTATACCACTTTTGCTGTAACACTGAACATTTCCCTGCTGTGGGACTATTAAGGCAATTCAAGTTTATCAAATAGTTGTGAAAAATGGGAAGAATATATTATATTTTTGTTTGTCTCATCATTCCACCCCTAACTCTGCAGGACTTTGGTTGCCCGGAGGCGGAGGCTGACGACTTTGTGTGTGACTACCACCTGGAGATGCTGAGCCTGTCTCAGGACCAGCAGAACCCGACCAGCATCCAGTTCGACGACCTCTCCTGGCAGTGCCACCTGCCGTCCCTCAAGCCCCTGGGCCTCAACATCATGCTGAACCTGTGCAACGCCAGCGTCACGCAGCAGCTCTGCCGCTTCTCCGACCACCTCTCCAACCTGGCCCTGCAGGAGAGCCACGGCTCCGTGCTGCCCGTCTGCGTCCCCTGGGGGCTCTGCGAACTCTCCAGGCTTATAGGTGAGCACAGTCATGGAGCTTTTCAGTTGGTTTTAGCTTTTTTACACCATGGCCTGATTCCCCCTTTAGTATGGGTTTGTGTTATACAACATGACAGCAATCACATAATATTCTTCAGATTGTCTGGCCTTTTTTCAGAGGGCAGAAATCTGATCTCACTGTCATCCCACGTAAATAGTTTGAGGACTATTAGCACAGATCTTATTGTATACTATATGGAAATACGCCTTGAAATTTCCTTCCATGCTAGTCCGTAGAGACCACTTCGGAGGGCTTGGGCCCCCTCGTCTCCAGTATTGTCCAGAAAAAGGTTCTATATGTGAAAAAAGTTAAAGGGTTTGTCCTTGAGCCAGAAGCTTATAGCCTCTAAAGCAGGGGTTTTCAACCGGTGGTCCGCGGACCCCTGGTGGTCCGCGGCGGCATTGCATGTGGTCCGTGACAAGAGCCTATGTTGATCAGTTCACCATTGTTTTTTTTTAATATAAATTTGCTTTGATATTTCAACACATTTCCAGAATACCGTTACATATCGTGAAAAATATGTTTAAAATAATATAAAGGAAATTCAAGCTGACAGAATGTAGCCTTGCGCCTATCCAGTCTATGGTAGCCTGTGATTCGCTAATGGTAATGAGTTGCGTCGCTAACCTCACTTATTATTCATTACGTACAGTCTTGCGAGCAAAGTTGACACACATTTATAAGCATAGCCGACGAGAGTATTTTAAGATAGGTTGTAGTACAGCAAACATTTGTTACATATGTACTAGTCTAGCTATATATCTAGCACCAATGGATCGTTTTGTAGTGAGGAAAGTGCCAGAGGGACAGGCTGCCATGACAGAGGGTCAGGCTGCCACGACAGAGGGACAGGCCGCCACGATAGGGCAAGGACAGGCTTCCGAAGCGTCAACTTCGCAAAAAAGTAGGGCTGTCCCCGACCAAGGATTTTGTTGGTCGACCAGTGGTCGTCATTTACTCCGACTAATCGACTAATCGCCCCCCCCCCCCCCCCCCCAATTTTTTTTTTTTTTTTTTTTTATTTTTTTTACAATTTTGACCGGGATACACATCTGTGAAGTTTTACCTTTAATGCCCGGCTACCGCATCTATTCACATTTACCACTAACGCCGGGAGTAACCTTGTGTGACTACTAACAAAATGTTTCCTGGTTCATCTAAACACTAGGCCTATAGCCTACACAAGTTCTTCTCTCAGTCGGAGAGTGAGAAAAAAACCCGACGTTCGCAGAAAGACAGACGGAGTTTGAACATTCTGATTATTTATTTTAAACAGGCGCCACACACGTACTGAATGATGATGCAACAATTCAACAAAACCAAAAATAATAATACAGCCTTAAACTAATTAAAAAAAAAAACATATTATTATTTTCGTTTCTTTTGGAAATGTACATAACGAAAAAAAAATATGATTGCTGTAAAATAGGCAAACATGAATAGCCCTAAACTAATAAATAGGCCTAATTTGAAACAGACAGTGCAGATTAACAGACCAACGAGGTAGACTTGCATAAAAAACCTGAAGCTCACAGTGATTTGTCCTCGGCTCTGAGTTTTCTCAAATTGTGAGAAAGGAAGACCAATTTGTCCACATTGTCAGGGAGAAGTGAACTCCGCGTCTTGCTAACAATGAAGCCGGCCTTAGAGAAGATGCGCTCCGATGGTGTGGACGTGGATGGGATGGAGTGAATACGCATGGCTGCTCTGGCCAGCTTCGGGTAACGCTCCTCGTTTTTTTGCCACCATGCTAGCGGTCCCGACTCAACTTTTGTTTTATCCTCCAAGTACCATTTCATTTCATTGTTCTGTTCTTCTGTCTGCAGCTCCTCATCTGTACCCATCAGCATGGATATTTCGTCCTGCTTTTCATTCTTTTTTGTTTTCTTCTGTGGTACAGGCCCGGGTTCGTTGTCGTCCCCACTGGCGTGCTGTGTCTGGGCAGGCTCTTCTGCTGGAGATAGACTCTCAGCTAAATCCAACACCGTAGTGTATGCCTGGTTGCGTTTCTCTTCCTCCATAAACGATAAGCTTTTAAAGCGTGGGTCCAAGACAGCAGCTTTGATGTAAATGCTGGACTGCAGCTCCTTGTTTAGCTCCCACCTCTTGTCAATTTCCTCACCAAGTGTTTTCTTCAGTGCTGTCACGGCCGCGCTGTCATCCTCGCGCAGCAACAGGTGACGTCTTTTCATGTTTATGAGCATGGGCAGCGTGGCAGAGAGAGATGCATTAAGATCTTGTGAAAGCAACTCTGTAAGTGTGACCATCGGCTTCAACACCGACACTATGTCTTCTGTTATCCTCCATTGGACCGTGGTGAGATCCAAATCGCGGTCAGATCTGTGTGTGGTAACGGGGTCGGAAAGTACAGCGGTGACCGGCCACCTCTGTTCCAGAAGGCGCTCCAACATGCAGTGAGTGGAGTTCCATCTCGTGGAGACATCCTGGATGAGTTTGTGTTCAACCACGTTCTGTTGTGTTTGTTTTTCAGTGAGAGCCGCTGTAGCCTTGGCACTTTTCTTAAAATGTCCAACAAGACGTCTGGCAGCTGCTATGACACGGCAAATGGGATCTTTTTTAAGAGCCGCATTGATGCACAGCTGCAAAGTGTGCCCTGCGCAACGAACTCCTTGGACGTTACCCCAGGACGGGTTACGCGCTAACTGATGGGCGCACAGCACCATGTTCGCGGCATTGTCATGTACAAGAGCGACCCTTTTTTCCGCGGGGATTTTAAAGTCTGCCATGACTTCGCTGAGTCGCTCTGCTATGTTGACAGCTGTGTGGCTCACTCCCAACTCTTTCGTTTCCAGCACGAATGAATGCAGTTGCCAGTTATCCGAAATAAAATGCGCTGTGACCGTCATGTAACTTTCCATCTGGTTAGATGTCCATGCATCTGTTGTGAAGCTGAGTGCTTTGCAGTTATCGATCTTGCCCTGGAGTGTTTGTTTTATTGTGCTGTATTTGTTTGTAATCGCGTGCATCACTGTTTCACGTTTTGGCAGGCTGTATCCGGGCTCGAGGCAATTAATTAGATCTTTAAATCCCTCACCACTGACGATATTCACAGGTCGCATGTCCAGCGCTATGAAGTCAGCTATTTTGTCAGTTATGTCTCTCTTCCTTTTTTCAGACAGAGGGGCTTTCATTGTGAGCTTCTGCTGCGTTAATGATGAGGAGGATGAGGAGGATGATGAGGATGACGTGGAGGTGGAGGGGGCTAGATTGCAATAAAGTGGATGCGCCTGTAGAGATTTAAATAATAAGTTAACCAGTGAGCTGGATAATTTAGCCTTACCAATACTAGCGACAAAACTAAATGTACTTAATTCATTATTTATTAATTCAATGTATTATTTATAATTTTATATATATTTATAATAGGCCTAATTGCATTAACTTCATCGCATAGGATAGCTAGGCTAGTAGGCTAAGCTACTTACATTCTTGAGGTGTAAATCAATTTCGTCGTGGACGAATGATAGGCAAATGTTTTTCTGCAAATTTGGCATATAACCCTCTTTGGGTCATCTCTATCCTTTCGAAATGCTCCCATATCTTAGAGCTCCTTCCAGACATGATAGCCAAATAAGTCGATGCTGTCCTTGTCAAACAAATCAAAACCGTTTAACGACTTTCTTGTCTCGCCCTTCAAATTAAAAGTCCCGAAGCCCTTTGACGAGACGCGGCTTTTTTCCCCTGCGACCAATCGACCAATGGAATTTGGTCGACAAGTATTTTTTTTGGTCGACCAAACGATTAATCGATTATTTGAGGTCAGCCCTACAAAAAAGACGAAAAAGAAACATACAATGAGGAATATGTTAAATATGGATTCACAGTGACGACAGACAGAGCAGGAGAGGAGGTACCACTGTGTTTCGTATGTTCAACAATTCTCTGTAATGAAGCTATGAAGCCGTCGAAACTTACGCGGCATATGGAGACGCATCACGTCCACTTGAAGGCCAAACCCGTTGAGTACATGCAACAGATGTTGCGTGATTTCAAAGGACAGCAGGCTACCATGAGGAAGAGTGCAAAAATAAATGAAAACGCACTGAAAGCATCGTATCTGGTCGCTCTCAGGGTTGCAAAAAGTAAGAAGCCCCATACCATTGCAGAGCAGCTTATATTGCCAGCAGCCATAGATATGTGCAGAGCTATGGTAAGCGAAGAATGTGCCAACAAATTAAAAACTATTCCGTTGTCAGACAACACAATCGGAAGACAATTGGGGAAATGGCAAATGATGTCAAAGACCAGCTGATGGCAAAACTTCAGACAGTTCTGTTTTTCCCTTCAAATCGACGAGACGACAGATGTTACTAATGATGCGCAACTGTTAACATTTGTGCGATACGAGGATCAGTGGCACTATGTGCGAGGAATTTCTTTTTTGCAAACCACTGCCCGGGCGAACTACCGGTGTAGAAATATTTAAAGCCTGGACGATTTTTTCACGGAGCACAATATCTCGTGGCAGAGGTGCGTTGCATTATGCAGCGATGGGGCCCGAGCCATGAGTGGCAGCAAGACTGGACTGTTTGCGCATGTAAGGAGGGTGGCTCCGGGGGGTAATTGGACACACTGCCTGATTCATAGAGAGGCTCTCGCCTCCAAAGATCTCAGTGTTGAGCTCAGTGGGTGTTTGATGTCGTTGTCAAGACGGTCAACTTCATAAAACGAAACGCATTGAATACACGCCTGTTTTCATCCCTATGCCATGACTTGGGAAGTGAACACAGCTCTCTCCTTTATCATTCAGAGGTGCGTTGGCTGTCTCGCGGCGCTGTGCTCGCCCGTGTGTTTGAACTACGCGGAGGCTATCTACGAGTTCTTGTGCGAGAAGCATTCTGATCTGGCTTCCAATTTCAACGATAGTTACTGGTTAACTAAGCTGGCGTACCTCACAGATGTTTTTGCAGAGCTGAACAAGTTGAACAGCTCCATGCAAGGGAGAGATGCAAACGTCATGCAGCTCTACGAGAAGCTCGACGCATTTGTGAAAAAAATGTCAAAGTGGATCGAACGAGTGGAGAGCAATAACTTGGCGATGTTTCCTTCAGTTGAGGAATACCCTGACAGCACTGACATCAACGACACTATATGTGAGCATTTGAGGAAGCTTGTGCGTCAATTCGCAAAGTACTTCACTGATTCGGAAGAGTGGCGCCGTGACAGCAAGTGGATCCTGCTCCCATTCAGTGACGATGCATCAGTAGGGGTCAAGTCTGACGGCTGTGGAAGAGGATAAGCTGATTGAGATGTCCACAGACTCTGTCAGGAGGCATATGTACGACACACAGCCCCTTGTTAAATTCTGGATAAGTTGCCAGACAGAATTTCCACAGCTTGCTGCAAAAGCAATGAGGTGTCTTTTGCCCTTTCCAACCACATACCTGTGTGAGAGTGGTTTTTCTACACTGGCGTACTTAAAGAATAAGTACAGGGCTAGGCTTGATCCAGAGAATGACATGAGACTGTCTCTGTCTACCATTTCGCCACGAATAGACAGGCTGTGTGGACTTCACCACGCCCAGATATCACACTGACAGGTAGGCCTAATTCTCCCATGTTTTCACTGTTACGACCCTGGCGGGTTTAGGCCCCGCCCTGTGTTAATGGTAAGCCTGTTCTCTCTCCCTGCTTTTCTCAATCTCTCTCTGCTTTTCTCAATCTCTCTGTCTCTACAGCAGGTGATTGGTGACAGGTCTGTCCTGGCTGGGTTATAAAAGCCCTGACCAGCCAGCAGTTGAGGCTGCCTTGGTCTTCATTTGTTGGATTTTGGTTCTCCGGTGTTGTTGGATTTTTGTTCTCCGTTGTTGTTTTGTCACACACCTAGACTGACTTTGCATGACATTTTTAGTTACTTTTCCCAATACTGAATTGCACAACACTTTATTATTCTTTATTCTTTCTTTAAAATAATCTTTAATTTAATTTAATTTAATAAATCTACTTTTATTATTATAAAATCTGCGTGGCCTCTCTTTCATGTTTCATGCATTGAGCTATGCATGTAACACCAAATACACACGCGCACGCGCAGGCACATCAGTGGGCCGCGGATTGCTTTCTAGTCCGAATGGTGGTCCCTGGGACAAAACCAGTTGAAAACCCCTGCTCTAAAGGAATGAGTTCCACAACACTTCGAATCCAGCGCAGAACCGTGGGGACAGAGTCTGAGATCCATTGAAGGAGAATACATCTCCTTGAACTGAAAAGAAGCACCTTAATCAACTTGAGTGAAGAGAGGCTTATGTTAACTGCTGCGGACCCCAGATGGTTTTAATATAGTGCCTTAAGGTGTTGCCATCTGGTATTTGAACGGAAAACGTAATGGAATTTTATTGAAAATGTAATATGACCCCATGCAATATACAAATCCCAAGTGGCCTGATATTTGTTAATGTGAAATTAGTTTTAACTCCCACTCTGATGAAGCATTGTAATGTGCTGCAGAGACCTCCTGCCCCACAAACTCTATTCTACACGACCAAAAACGTGCGTTTGTCTTTTTGTGTCAGGGTTCACTCCTGGTGCGCGGGAGCTTTTCAAACAGGAGAACCACCTGGCCCTGTACCAGCTGCCATCAGGAGAGAAGAACAAGGAGTTCTCGTCTCGACGGCTCCATTACTTCACCAAGCGGCAGCCTCCCATCTCTCACCTCATCTCCCTGTTTGTACGGGACTCTTCCTCCAGTGAGTCCACACACCTCAGGCTTTCTATCATTCTGTCTACTGCTCTTTCATTTTTTTCTGTCATTTGAAAGTATGAAGTAGAATGTGCATTTATTTTTGGGGGATATTTTACAACATAAAGTACACTTAGACAGGGCCGGCATGTTCGCTAATGCGAATTTTAGGCAAAAATGCAATGAAATACAAAAATATTCCATTCCTATGTTAAAATGACTATGTACAACCATGATTATTATCTTTATAATGATATTTTTTATATATATTTTATATGTCTAAAATCATTGCCACCATTGTGTTGTAGTAGCTTTGTGAGTGACCCATTTTTCCCTTTCATTTTTTTTTTTTTCACTATTATTTCAATTTGACTTCTGACCTCTCTGCTGCAGATAACGTCCAGATGCTGTCACACGGCTCAGCTGACCTCATCCTCGAGTCCTGCACTGACTTCTGGGATGGAACTGACATCTATCCCCTCTCAGGCTCAGACAGGTGCAGCCTCTCTCACACTGAATCTGTTTTTCTGTCGATTAAAGAATCGCGATAGTATCAGGAGCCCATATCTTCCATACTCCCAGCACTCTTCTTCTAATCTTTACTTTGACGGCCCCTTATCCTGTAACAGAAAGAAGGTTCTGGACTTCTACCAGCGGGCTTGTCTGTCAGGGTACTGCTCAGCCTTTGCCTACAAACCCATGCAAGTATCCCTGTCCAGCCAACTGAATGGGAAGTGTGTGGAGCTGGCCCCTAGTCCCTGCCTCTTCTCCGGGGTCGAGCTGCCCTCCACCACCCCCATCAAACACAACTCGTGCAGGAACAGCTGGAGCTCTGACGGTACCAGTTATTGACAGAGACGTGTAGTTGAAGTATGATACATCTTGATTCTCATCTTCTTTTTACTTCTCGTACTCATCTCGTTTTTACGCTCGTCTGCAGAGGGTATAGGTGAAGGGGTGGAGCGGGAGGACTGTGTGCAGGCCCTCAGTGGGCAGATCTTCATGGGTATGGTGTCATCCCAGTTCCAGGCCCGGCTGGACACTGTCCGGCTCATCGACTCCCTCGTCACCGCCTGTATCCGGTTTGTTTACTTCTCCATGGAAGATGAGCTCCGCAGCAAGGTGAACACACAGGAGCTCATCGGAACATTTAACAGTCTCTTGGACAGGAAGTGGGCCGCTGCACTGTTTTGTCTCTCCGAAAGCACAATGTAGCTTCCATTGTAAAGTTATTGTTCAATTCAAATATACAAAAGTTTACAATCCACAGTTATAACACAGCAGGGGCCCCTTCTTATGTTTTTTGTTGCAGTAATTGCTACAAAAAAACACAATAGTGGTTAGCAGTAGAACTGTTCCTTAGTAACAACCTCCCATCCTTAATATACAACATACAACATCAAAAATAGAAGCTACATTTGTTGGATTTCCCAGGCAGTGAAGTGTGTGTGTGTGTGTGTGTGTGTGTGTGTGTGTGTGTGTGTGTGTGTGTGTGTGTGTGTGTGTGTGTGTGTGTGTGTGTGTAGGTGTTTGCAGAGAAGATGGGTTTGGAGACAGGCTGGAACTGTCACATCTCTTTGACTCCAAACGGAGAGAGTCCCTGTGATGGAGCTCCGTCCAGCCCCATGCAGGGCTCCATGCATGAAGGTACCTTATACTCAGTCATTTGCATTTAGCATAGAGGTGGACTACACTCGCACTGCACGTTTTACTTTTCCATTAGTCTGGATTTTCAAGGTGATGTTAGGTCATAAATACGTGAAGGGAATGCTTACTGATTTTAGACATCAAGGAGGTTCACTACAAAATCAAATGAAAACCCCTGGGGGTTACAAAGAAGTATGTTTACTACATGACTGTTACCCCCTCATCTCAAACTGTCCCTCATTCTAACAGGGTTGCCTGATGGGAGTGCAATACTAAATCAGTTGCATGGCATTTTAAGTCTAGTTGTTATTTTCATCTGTATGTGAGAGTATAGTGATGTGATGCCTTTACTACTCGTATAAAGACCTGTTTCTTCTAAAAATGAGACATTTGGTGAAACCGTAACATGCCGTTAAATCAAAAGTAAACTGAGAATAGTCAGTTAAACCCTCCCCTCCCCCCTGATTATTAAAGCTCTTTGTTGTCCTTCCTGATCATATGTTGTGTGTTCCTCAGATACATGTACTTGTATGTGTTATACTTCTTATAAAAATGTGACTGTTCAAATGTCAGATTTGAGACCGCTCTCTTCACATGTGTCAGATTCTCGTGATGAAGCTGAAGGCCCCCTGCTGACAGAGGAGGAAGCCCACTCTGACCTAGCCAGCTTCCAGCCCACAGACAGTGATGTGCCCAGCTTCCTGGAGGACTGCAACAGGGTAACACCGCTCACAAAATCATCGAAGCTACTACTATCATTTTTAATTTAAATTCAATGTGCATGCCTTTTTTATATAAAAGTGTTCTGTTTTCTTCGTCTCTATACTGTACGTTTCCCCTCTGTGGTACGAATAAAGGAATTCTGATTCTGATTATCACTTCTGTCTAACAGACTGCACCAGCAAATAATGATACATTTTCTGTATGTGAGCCTCTAAATGTGTCTTCTAAAGAACCTAAATGACTGAAAGTGACTCTGAAGTGTCTTGTTTGTTCTGCTCTCTCTCAGGCCAAGCTACCTCGGGGTATCCACCAGGTTCGTCCTCACCTGAAGAACATTGATAATGTGCCTCTTTTGGTGCCACTCTTCACTGACTGCACCCCTGACAGTGAGTCAACCTCATTCTGCCTAATTCCTTTTGTCTTAATGTTTTAAGGTGTCCTCTTCATCTTCCCTGCAAGATGTGAAATCTGTTAAGGCTTATTTATGGAAAGATTGATCAGAATGACTCCCTCTGTGCTGGATTGTTTTTGCTTTACAGTAATATTGACACATTGTTTTTTCCTCACAGCCATGTGTGAGATGATGAAGATCATGCAGGAGAACCGGGAGGTCACATGCTGTCTGGGAAGCTCCGCCAATTTCCGCAACAGCCGGCTGTTTCTACAGAGTGACCTCAGGTACACACACATTATTAAAGTACATCCTTCAAAATGTTTCTTCATTTGTAATTTGGATAAAGGTTTTACCAGGGTTTATGTGTTTATGAAGATGGATGGATGGATAGAAGCTCTTTATTGATCCCAATGTGGGTCATTTTTGCATTGCAGCAGCATAAAAACAGTAGTACATTACAATAGAAAATAAAAGAGCATTTAAAAAGAAAGTAATAAATATACATTTGGGACTAAAAATGAACAAAATATAAAGCAGGATATTATATGTACATTAACTTGATCAGAAACATACAAGTGAAAACATTTCAACAATAAATGTATCTTAACCAGGGCTGTCAATGTTACCCCTCTCAATTCATCTGGAAACCTAAATATATTGTAAATGAATCAAATAATGACCAGCTCCCTTCTGTGATTTGGGATTTGTTCCTGTTTTAATTCACTGAGAAAACAGAAACGGTAACTTTAAATAAAGTATTATGTCAACAGATATCGCATAACTGTATTATGTCAGTTGAAAACAATAATATTAAGTTAAACCTAGTATTGTTGCTTTCAACTTATCTAAAGAGTTATGTGAATTTTCTTGACATAATACTTTTAATTAAAGTTAACTTTTTAGTTTTCTCAGTGTACATGGCAAACGCAGACAACCCAGTTACTGAGGAGATTTAGGAGATGTTTTTACACAAGCAAGCTGTTCACCTTTACTTTGTAGCAGATGGGACTGTGTGAGTTTTCTAAGCTTCTAACTAAGTGCAATTCATGCAATAATTCGGCTATAATCAGAGTTAAGATGAATTGTAATAATAAACATAAGAAGTTAAAGTCAATTTCCAATCAAATCATTTGGTTTCATCAACCCTGATGGTCCCATATGTGAATGTCCCCCTCTTCTCCCTCCACAGCATCGCCTTGGACCCTCTGTACCCCTCGCAGTGTTCCTGGGAGACGTTTGGATACGCCACGGGAGGATTTAGCGACAGAGATGCTGAATGCCTGTCTCCTCTGAGGCTCTCCGGACAGCTCAACAGTCTGGGCTGCTCCGTGACCTTCCACCAAGGAGAGAGCGTCAGCATGGTCAAGCTCATAGAGCAGGTCAGACTAACATTCACTGAGAGCCCGAGTCTGAGAGAGGAATCAAACGTATTCATGATCTGTCCTTAATCTTCCTCAGGCACGACACACCACCTACGGCATCCGCAAGTGCTTCCTCTTCCTGCTGCAGTGTCAGCTCAGCCTCGTCATCCTCCAGGTCCGAGAGGATATTTACGCTGCACTAGGCTACATCTTTACGTTTAAATACAGGTCATTACATACATAATGATATTAAAAAGATAAACGACCGAGTGTTTTCCTGCAGTTCTTGGCGTGTCTGGCTCAGCTTCCTCCTCCCTTGAACACCACTGACATCCTGTGGCTGTCCTGCTTCAGCTGCCCGCTTCTCAGGTACACACACACTCCACACACTCATTATACGGTGTTATTTTGCTGTGCCATACAGAATTTCATGCTTATGACTTGTTTGTGATGTGTTGACAGTGTGTCATTTTTGGGGAAGCCTCCAGACAACTCAGTGATGACGGTGGCTACAGGGAAGAACTTAGATGCTATTCCCAGGAAGGTAGGGTCACACACCGGTCAGTCTCCTGCAGACCACTACTGCTTAAGCTTTGAGAAACATACCCTCCTACTATTGAGAAGTGTGTCACTGTACAAACTGTATTCCGGAAACACCTTTCTAATATTAGTAATGATCAATAGCAGGTAGGCCCTTTGATACATCTTAACAGTGGTGAACCGTTAGGGCCTTCAAGGTATTCAGAGAATACCCTGGAACCCTCAGATAAAACAAAAAGGTATTACAGTGTTAGGTTGATTTGTTTGTCTTTCTCGGTCCATGCACTACGCATTTGAGTGGTTTTGTGTTAAGAAAAAATGCAACCAATCAGATATTTCTCTCGGTCTCTGGGGGTGTGTGTGTCTACAGAAGGTCCAGTTGTGATAGACACAGTTCGCCACTGCATCTTAATGTATACATACAGGACTACGTGCATCTCAAAACAATTAGGATTTATTTACAGTGTAATAAAAATGTATTGTTAATTATTTGTAATTTCCTACTACATTTTATTGTTGTGTATACAGACATGGACAAAATTGTTGGTACCCTTCCGTTAAAGAAAGAAAAACCCACAATAGTCATTTAAATAACTTGAAACTGACAAAAGTAATAATAAATAAACATGTATTGAAAAATAACAACTGAAAATCAGACATTGCTTTTGAACTGTGGTTCAACAGAATCATTTAAAAAAATAAAATAATGAAACTGGCCTGGACAAAAATGATGGTACCCCTAGAAAGACTGAAAATAATTTGACCCCAGGGTCATGTTAAACTAAGGTGTGTCCTGTAATTAGCATCACAGGTGTCTTCAGACTTGTAATCAGTCAGTCTGCCTATTAAAAGGGTGAACAGTAGCCTCTGTGCTGTTTAGCATCATGGTGTGTACCACACTGAACATGGAGCACAGAAAGCTAAGGAGAGAGTTGTCTCAGGATATTAGAAAGACAATTATAGACAAGCATGTTAAAGGTAAAGGCTATAAGACCATTTCCAAGCAGCTTGATGCTCCTGTGACTACAGTTGCACATATTATTCAGAAGTTCAAGGTCCATGGGAAAATTGATGACTAATTGAAGAGACGGATAATACGAATGGTAACCAAAGAACCCCGAACAACTTCCAAAGAGATTAGAGGTGAACTGCAAGGTCAAGGTACGTCAGTGTCAGATCGCACCATCCGCCGCTGGAAGACGACCGAGGAGGACACCACTGTTGAAAGCAAATCATAAAAAAGCGAGACTGGAATTTGCCACAAAGCTTCTGGGAGAATGTCCTTTGGACAGATGAGACAAAACTGGAACTTTTTGGCAAGTCAAATCAGCTCAGTGTTTACAGACGCAGAAATGAAGCACACAAAGAAAAGAACACTATACCTACTGTGAAACATGGAGGAGGCTCGGTTATGTTCTGGGGCTGCTTTGCCGCATCAGGGTGTGTTGAATCTGTGCAGGGTATCATGAAATCTCAAGACTATCAAGGCATTCTGGAGCAAAATGTGCTGCCCAGTGTCAGAAAGCTTGGTCTTAGTCGCAGGTCATGGGTCCTCTAACAGGATAATGACCCAAAACACACAGCTAAAAACACCGAAGAACGGCTCAGAACAAAACGCTGGACTATTCTGAAGTGGCCTTCTATGAGCCCTGATCTAAACCCTATTGAACATCTGTGGAAGGAGCTGAAACATGCAGTCCGGAGAAGGCACCCTTCAAACCTGAGACAGCTGGAGCAGTTTGTTAACGAGGAGTGGGTCAAAATACCTGTCGACAGGTGCAGAAGTCTCATTGAGAGTTACAAAAATCTGTGATTGCAGTGATTGACTCAAAAGGTTGTGCAACAAAACATTAACTTACCATCATTTTTGTCCAGGCCAGTTTCATTATTTTGTTTGTAAAATGATTCTGTTGAACCACAATTCAAAAGCAATGTCTGATTTTCATTTATTTTTCAATACATTTTATTTATTATTACTTTTGTCAGTTTCAAGTTATTTCAGTGACCATTGTGGGTTTTTCTTTCTTTAACGGAAGGGTACCAACAATTTTGTCCACGTCTGTATGTCGCTTATTAATTTGAGATGGAAACTCAGTGACACAGGAGAGCTGGAACTTTGATGGCAAACACTGAAGGTTTATTTTGAAGTTACGGCCGGAGGATTGACAAGACATTTGCTGCAGCCACAAGTTGACAAAGTGGCTGCCTGACCAATTCTGAAGAACTCTCCTGCAGTCCGAGGTTTTAACCAGTTCAGAGTGTATGATCAACATTCCTCATCAGCGAGGCTAAACAAATATGGACCCTGAATCTAACTAAAGCTGTTGTCCATGGAAAATAATGTGTGCCAGGGAACCTACATTCCAGATAAGAAGGGCTTCTAGATGTCATTGAACAATAAACTCTCTCAGGTCAGCTTGTGCTCGGTCATAGACTGGCATCAACAAAGCACCCAAGCTGCCCCTCCTTAAGGGAGATTACAGCAACCCCAAGGCCAAAGAACTATGCCATGGGGACGCAGACGGAAAAAGAGGAAGGAAAAAATGATGAACTAGGTCAAAGGTTAAATATTCCCTAACAGATATAGTATGCATTTCTTTGCACTGCTACTGGAGTGCTTTCTGAAAGGTGATTTTGAATGGTTCTTTAAATGAAAATAAATAGCTTTTAAAATGCCTGTACACAAGTATTTACTTAAATTCCCAAAGTAAGTATACAGTGGAATGAATGGTTCTTAAAAGCTTAAAGCATGGCAAAGCTTTAGTATTTGATTGGTAGTATTCTTGTTTAATTTTGCGACACCTTTGCTGATAGACCTGTTTACATTTTGACTTCATAGCAGGAAAAAGACATGTGTTTCTACCAAATGAATAATGTTGATTTGGATGTGGAAGTATTATGCATGACCGCTCACTGAGACACTAATGCAACAACGATCTGTAACACGTGTGATTTAACTGCAGTACAATGACAGGTCAAAATTTCCGCTGTTAAGACAACAACACTCTGTAAAAGACAGCTGATAAATACAACAGTGGACAATCTTAAAGTGTTAGCTGCTCATCATTTGAACCTCTTTAACCAGACCCAGAACTACTTCCTCGGCTGCTTCCTGCTGAAGTTCGGCCTGACAGTGTGTGCCTACCTGGTGGCCTTCGGCTTCACCCTGCAGGAGTTCTGCCACAGTGGCTGCAACTCAACCTTAGCTGAGAACAGCACCGTCACCTGCCTTCATATCCTCACAGCCAGGTAGGAGGAGCAGCCTCAGGGCCTGTTTGTTGACAGTCAGTTAATGGTATCACAGTTACATGATGGAAAGTTGTTTGTGTGTGACTGCAGCTCCTCGGTGGGCGCTCCTCACTGGTTCGGGGAGCTGTCAAACGGCCTGCTGCTCACTCAGAAGGTCATGGCAGGGTTCCTCGTCCTACACACAGGTGCAGTAGTGAATCACTCGTATAAGCAGATGTTAAAGTCAGGCAGGCTATTTAACTGAAGCCCTCTCTTGTGTTTGTGGTTGATCCTCAGTGGTGATCTCCCTCAGCTACGTCCACCGCTCGCAGCCTCTGTGGAGGAAGAGTCCCTTCAGCAACACCTGGTGGTGTCTCACTGTCCCTGTGGTGTAAGTCCTCACCTTAGATGCTGTCTGAACTGTTCAAATATGTTGATCATTTGGTTGCTTTTACAGACTTAATGTAGATCTGATGTGTGCTTATATATAATTTAATTTTGACTATTTACAACTGTCTCCAATCTCCATATTTCAGCTCATTTAAGGAGCCGAAAACACTTTAGCATCTTAAGTTCCAGCTGGTTACCAAACTTAAAGCCCTGCTGTCTCTCTGGTCACAGACTAAACTCATCTATCTAACATCTATTTCCTGCCTGTCTGTCCTTCATCTGTGGCTCTTCTAGAGGTTTCCTTCATATTTTCCCTTGTGAAAGTTCTCCTTTTAAGGATTCAGAGGCTATTGGACTGCATCTGTAAAATGTACTTTCCCTGACTTGAGTTAAACTTGATGTAATGAATTCAAAACAGTCCTGATGACTTTGTAGATAAGTACAACCGTTTTTTATTTGTAGTTCTATGTGAGATTACATCTGTGAGCAACCTTCAACATACAGTAGGGGGGGTGTATTGTATATGATGGAGCTGTATCCTGCTTTATTATAATCCACTGTATTCATTCTTATGTTCACATGTAGATATAGGGTGATGCTGGGCCACAAAGTACTGGAGGTACATCCAGATAACTTGCCTGCTGTTATAATAATAATAATAATAATAATAATAAATGTTATATGTGTAGCATCTTTTATGCACAAAGCAGCCCAAAGTGCTTTACAGAACAAGCATAACAACAAACATAATAACAATATTAAAACCAATAGAGAACAATCTAAAACATCAACAGTGGTCCTGATGAAATTCCCTTGAAGTGAAGCTGACAAGAAATTAAAATAGGTTCAAATAAAACAATTTAAAAAAGAAAATTAAAAATGTAAACTAAAAGCAAACAGAGAAGGGGATGCTGTTCCATAGTTTAGGGCCGTAAAAACAGAAAGCTGCCTCCCCAGATCTGTTGTGTGATACCCTTGGGATTTCTAAAAGCAGGGCAGTGGAGGATCTAAGGGTTCTTGTTGGAACATGAAAAGTAGTCTTCCAATATAACTGAATGGAAATCTGCTGCCATGCAGTCCCTGTTTCTCTGTTAAATGCAGGCCATTGTGTGAAGCAGAAGGATATATGATTGACTGATAATGACAAGAGATCTCACTTTTCTTTATTTTGCTTCATGTTGCTTCACACTCAACAATCTTTCTGGCATCAGAAAAGTCAAGCAGACAAGCTCGAGAAGGTCCTCGTGGTCTCTACATGGTACTTATGTAACCCCTGAGCCACAGCATGCTGTTCTATTTTATAACTGTTACAGCAGTAGTGGACATCCATGCATCATTCTGCTCATAGTCGTCCAAACACAGGAGAAACATACTGCTAGCCATGGTGAATGTCCAGAGCTAACTTGCTCTCCCTCTCTTCTGCCTCCAGTCTGCTCAGTCAGTTAGTTCAGGCCACAGTGGATTACCAGTTATGGCGTGACCGTGGCAGCCTCCTGACCTTTGACCTGGGGGACATCCCCCTGCTGGCCTGGCTGCTGGTCTCTCTGTCCCCACTGCTGGTGGTGGTGGTCAACGAGGTGGTGAAGCTGCATGAGATACGGTATGACATCGCTCAAAGGATGAACACATGACTTGAACTCATGGGGGATACTCAAGCAACACCTGTCAGAAAGAAGCAGGGATCAGTGGGGATTATTCTGGATTATTAAACAATCTAATCCCTCTTTCATTTTCCTCTGGCTTGTGCAAATTGGGCAGGTGTTGTGTAGTAGAAAATCTGCAGCAGATTATGTTCCTGTTTTAACAGAGGTGGGAGAAGTGCTCAGATCTTGTACTCGAGTAAAAGTAGAAGTACTCAGATCTTGTACTTGAGTAAAGTAGAAGTACTCAGGTCTTGTACTTGAGTAAAAGTAGAAGTACTCAGATCTTGTACTTGAGTAAAGTAGAAGTACCAGAGTGTAGGAATACTCTGTCACAGTAAAGGTATTCAAAATGTTCCTCCAGTGAAAGTAGAAAGTACTCTCATCTAAATGTACTTAAAGTAGCGACAGTAAAAGTAGTCATTGTTTGATTGGTCCATTTCAGAATAATATCTCTGATATGTTTTATAATTATTGATCATTAAAGTGTTCTCAGAGCTGGTAAAGGTGCAGCTAGTTTGAATGGCTTTGTATACTGCAGGGTAGCTGCTGGATTTACTGCAGGTGAACTACAGTCTGATTTAAGGGCTGATTATATTTACCATCATTAATCCACATCTGTCACTAAAGGGATTACATACTTATAGTGGAGTAAAAGTACAAAGTAGCAACAAATTTAAATACTCAAGTAAAGTACAAGTACCTCCAAAATACAAAAGTACAGTACTTGAGTAAATCTACTTAGTCAGTAACCACTGTGTCTTGTTCATCAGCTCTGATGTGTCCCCTCTATCCATTTTAGGGTGCGAGTCCGCTACCAGAAAAGACAGAAGCTCCAGTTTGAAACCAAGCTGGGTATGAACTCTCCGTTCTGATGCGTTCCCTGAGAGGAAATGGTTGCTGTGGAAATATTGGCAGCCATGTAGTTCTGGAAACCGGAGGAAGCAGGGTGCAAATACTGCAGAACACTTCAGCCAACAGCACTGAGCAATGAAGTGGAGCAGGTATCAACCAAATGCCATGGTGGGGGCTTTACACACTGACACAAATGTTTACCCCTGAGGGCAGGGGAAATCCAAAGGACTCGTTTTCATTCAAAACAAAAAAAGAGCCAAAAAAAAGGCAAGTATTTATTGTCTGGTTTTAGTTTAGGTTTAACGGCATGAGGAATGTTTTCTGAAGAGGTTTATGCTTTCTCACTATCGCTTCTGTTTTCCATCTCTGGGAGAATTGTGCATGGTTCATGTGAAGGACTGCCCCCCCGCCCCCAACACAGACTGATCAGGTCCTCACTCTATTCACAGGAAAACAATGAACTGTGTAGCCCTGAAGTGTTCCTTATTAAATAAAGTCACCTGACATTATTCAATAGATAATCACATTTTATTAAATGTTATAAATGGAACAATCATTTTAAAATGACTTCAGAAAAATTAAACAGATACAAAAACATTTCTATGATGAAACAAAGATGATTCCCAAAGAACCTCTTTCATTATTTGGCACATTTTTGGCTTATTTATATATTTTACACTATTTATTTGTATGATTATCTATTTCATACTGCTTTTATTATTTAATACTGAACACTCAAGGTGTTTGTTCACCTGAACCGGGTGTTAGACTACCTCCAAAGAAACTTCCAGGATTACTTTTGTGAACCATTCGCCTGTTGAGCCACATTTAAATCTTCCCTGATAACCTGCCAGTCAACGTTCCCTTTTGTTGTTATTCCGTTTTAAACAAATGTTCTTTGTTGGTACCAAATTCCTAAGCTAAACAGAGTCTGGTGTAACAGGATAAGGGCTGAAGATTAAGGATTTAATTGGCTCGTTTTCTACATGCATACCTGCATTAGAATATATACTGTAAACTCATCTAACTGCAGAATGTGCCAGCATGCTGCTCTGAACACACGCAGCTGGCTGTGCAGTCATCTGTGATCGGTGAGCAACTGCTGCATAAATAAGGCTGTTTATTCTGGGATGCTCAAATGCCAGAGTCTTGTGAAAGGTGCTTCACATCAGTCAGTTGCCTTTCTCCACACAGACAGCAGCTCAGCAGTGTTTGTTTGAAATGATAGGAATTTATTTCATCTATTGCCCCAGATGTAATATTTGATCTGCTGAGCATCACATTTTAAGTGTCCCCATTGATGTCCTGTGATCAGTAGTGTGAAGCAGCAGACGTCTGTATCACTCACGGTCTTTTTCAATCGGACCAGCCTTCTCTGTGGTGCTGTCATGATTTTAAATAGACACAATTTTTAATGTTGCTACTGTATTTAGTGGGATGATACCATTCATTCGTATCACATTACTTCAGAAAGTCAATGTCACTCATAAACATGTCATTCTTGTCAGTGCAAGGAATTGGCCATCATCAAATTTTCAGAACATGTGTAATCCTGATATTTATATCAATAGTGTGATATAAAATGATGATCTATAATTTAGGTTATTTTTACTGATTTTATTAATGTGGGAATAGCGTCACATTTCCATATTATGTTACAATTTTTACTTCATTTTTATAAACTTTTATCGCTCAGCCCAATCCAAACAAATCTGCAGTCAATCAAATACAGCAGAATGATTGACAGATGTCCTTAGAGATGTTGGCTTGTTGTTCAGCCTTGATTCTTGTTTACTTGTACTCTTAATGTAAAGATGGCATCAAACATGATGGAGTCCTCTGTATTTTCAATATTCTGTTTTACCCTCTGCTCGCTTTGATCTCTGTGCCTGTTTTTAGCTGTTCCACTCATACAAATGCTCTTTTAAGTTCTACATTTAAAGTGGGGGTGTATGTGAAGAGGTACAAGTAAATGAGTGCAAAAGCACAATCTGGTTTTACGGCACTACTCGTGATGACTCGACAAAAAGTCAGCATGAAACTACTGAACGCAAACATCACAATGCAAGAATTTTCATGGTTTTATTTTGTGTTAGCCCTGTATCATACTTGTGGACTATGCTGCATGAATAAGATCCGGTGAATGCTCTGTCTTGATCAATGTACATGTACTGTGTAGTTCTACTGTTCTGTTTATAACACGTACTGTTACCATGCCTCTGGTACAGCTGCATCATCACGCACATGCTACGAACCTCTGTCAGATTATTAGGGTGGAGGGCGGGGCGGTGATGTACTATAATATAGTAGTTCACAAGATACATAAATGTATATTTTGTATTTTTTAAAGTGTCAATGTTCAGGAATTTTGAGAAAATTTGATTGTGTATTGATTATTTCATGTTAATAAATATGCTCTTTTATGAGGTTGGTTTGTTGAAATATTGTTGCGCACAAACGTTTAGTACACTGATTAAAAAGATGATGGTGAAACGAATGAAAATAAATACTACTGGGTAATTAAAATGATATATGTTATAAGGAGAATAAGTGGATGAATGAAATACAAATCCTAATTATAATTTTTCAAGCCACCTTCACCAGGCACAAAAGTATACAAAAAAAGAAATGAGGGCAAAGAACCCACTCCACCTGATTAATTGATGGATGTTGTAAACCAATTATGTGAAATTGTATTATCTTGAAATTAGTATTTATCTAAGACTCAGCATAAAACGGCACATGAGAAAGGGGCGCAGTGCATCCCATCAGAGAGTATGGAAAAGGTACTTACAGTGCATCGCTCATCATAGTACACAAGTGTCAAGCGACTAGAATAAAGAACAAGGCTTCCGGTCGACCTTACAAAGTCAAAGGAGCCATTTAGGTCCTAGTCAATTTTAATAAATGATTTTTTTCAAGAGGAGTTGATTCTATAGCAACGTTCAAATTATTGTCTGGCTTTGTTGTTCGTCTTCTACGAATAGTTCTAACCCTAAATGTAAATGTAGTTTCTGGTGTATTTCCGCTTCCTCCAGGAGCTTTACAGCGGTTGCCGGCAGGTCGATTTGAAAGCGAGGTTCTGTGTTTACGTAAGTGTCATTCATTATTACACGTTTTTACTGTCCATTTTCAATAAGGTTAGACATTTAAAACATAAAATAATGCATTGTCAGGTTATGTTCGCGTGCTAAGGCCGTTTGGTTAGCTTTTATAAATGTTAGCCTTGCTTGCCTGCATGTGTAAACCAGTGTAAGGTGGAAGCTAGCTATTGTTAGCTTGCTACATCAGAGGAGAGAGTGTGTTTGCGGTCATGTTGACAGCTCGTCAAAAAGACAAAATACAGTCTGCCCATGTGAAGATTTAGGTTATATTGGCTTATGGCATTGTGATGACAAAATAAGTGTTCGACGATAATATAGCTTAAAGAGTTGAAAAAGACAAGGTTATCCAGCCTCTTGTTGTTTGCAGTATGATGTGAGACGTGACGCCGAACTAGAGATGCTTTGCTCGTGCTCATACATCTAGTTATAAAGTGACTGAAGAACTGATGACATTTGTCCTCTGTTAATTCAGTTGTTGAAAGATACAGAGTACATTGACTCAAGTAATGTCTTTACTTAAGTATTTCCATTTAATGCTACTTCATACTTTTTACTACGACACCACTGTTGTGCAAAAACACTTGTGTGCAACATGTAAATTGGAAATGTATAACGAATCTTACTTGTAAATTGAAATGACTTTAAAACTTCTTTTTTTATATATTATGTGATTGCTGTTTCTAATAGTGTTAACTTTTCCCCTCTCTATATTCACCTTTGCTGTAACAATGTAAATGTCCCCTCTGTGGGAGAGGTGTTCTGATCTGATAACATGCTACTTGATGCAACAATATTAATGATCTGATAATGTCATAATAAAACATCATATATGGAGGCAATTTATCTGACGAATTAGTACATTTACTTTGTATACTTTTAAGTAGATTTTCTCTTGGTAATACTTGTGTACTTTTACTTAAGAATGTAGGACTTTGACTTTGAATTGAGTAATTTGACATAATGTATTGCTACTTTTACTTCAGTAAAGGATCTGAGTACTTCTTCCACCTCTGACCTAATCCAGTCATTTTATATGTGATTCTGAAATGGGCCTTTATGCAAAACGAGTACTTTTGGTGAAAAACTTTTGAAGAAAGACTAGGCAAAATTGCTATTTTTAAGCGAGGATTGGTTCTCTTAGGAAAAAACGTTCTGTATTGTATTATTTTTACCACATCAAAGTTATTAACTCTATGATGATGATGTTCTGCTCTCCTCAAAACCACAGCACAGAGCAATGTGGCTGGCCGTTTGCTGTGTTGTAGTCACTTTATTGAAATGCTGAAACTTTCTTCTCCTTCTACCTGTCTGGCAGTAGCCTTGAACTTGGATGTAAACAAAAATCAGAGCCGGGATTGGAGAAGATTTGTGTCTGTTAGTCACCGAGATGGACGTTGGAGTGTCCAAATCCCATGTGTTTCTCAACTACAGCCCCAGAGCCCTCCTCTCCCAGTGAGACACGCATCTGCATGGTGGTGCTGTGTGCTCCTCCGCCCACCCCCCCCCCCCCCCCCCCCCCCCCCCCGTACTCACACTGCCCGCTTACCTCCAGTGCGTTGTGTTTCTGTGTGAGAGTCACAGTTTTTAGCAGTTTGACACTAAAGGCCTCCAAAATACAACTCCACCTAACTAGTTGGCTAGTTAGCTAAATAAGATGTTCAGCCTTGATGAGATAAATGAATGAAAGGAGAGGTTAATCAGATTCATATTTCTTTATTTATCCTGGGATAAATTGGGTTTCGTGACAATTGCTTCATATTAGAATTAGATGAAAAGATATAGTAGAATAATAGTCATATAAACATGAGTTTTTGTTTCTTGAATGTATTGTTATGTTTATGATGAACTGCAAACCCGCAGACACATTCTGTTTCTGTGGGAGAGTTGTAGTTTTTAGCAGTTTGACACTACAGGCCTCTAAAATAACTGACTGAGTGCTAGCTGAAGAATGGAATGGCTGGAGGTTTGGTATGCAGTGTGCAGCAGCAGCAGCTTCTGTGCAGCAGTCCTGCAGGAAGGTTACTGCTGCAGTGTGGCTTGGTGCATTCATCAGAAGTGCAGTGCTGTGTGGATGTGCAGCATATACACTAAATGTTCAATCATTTAGGGGACTACTTTGTGTGTATGTGACTGCTTGTGCACGTTTTGCAGGCTCTTTTTTTTGGCAAGTGAGATAATAAAAGCTACAATGTAAGAATCTCTTGCAGTGCTTCTCAAATTCAGGTCAATGGACCTCCAGGGTCCTTTAAGTAACACAACAAAATTGAACTGTGACACAAATCCGTAGGTCTATAACAATACACACATTCTCTCATGCCAATAGGACAGCATCTATTCAATTGGGAAAAACAAATGAAATGTGTTAGTAGTCTGTATGTAATGGGGATGTTTGAGAACACTGGTCTGCTGTTGGGATCAGGCTGGCTAATGCTTTCAGCTTTGTGCTGCATGACTGTGCAGGTGCCAACAAAACACTGAGGATTGTTGACACCAGCGCAAAGGCTCCTGCTGATTGTAGTTCACATTTTGCAATAACAGAATCTGGATTTGTTGTGAAGGAAGGAAGGGGCGGGGGGTGAACAGGACTGGATAGAAGAAAGAAATGAGCAGTTAGTTGCAGGAGGATTTTAAAAGAGACTTGTATCATGTGTTTGTTCAGGTGGAGCATCCCACTGGGTGCACGGCGGGTTATGGACGCAGTGAAGGAGAGTCACAAGAGCCCCCTGAGCTCGGGCAAGATGGTGGCCCTGGCTGCAGGGCTCTCTGTCGGGGCCACAGTGGGCTACATCGTCTATCGCCATATAAGCAGTACCAACATCAGTAAGTATTTAAGTTTTCGTGCTGGTGTTAACCATTTTCACACTTGCCATATTTAGATGTATTCTGATGTATGTAACACAGTGTACAATTTTGTGTTTATTTTCTGATAACCTTATCTGTGACTAACCGTGGTGTGCTATTAAAGGTCGAGGGCCCGAACCTGAGGTGTCCAAGATGACCGTTCCTGTAGAAGTGTACAGAAACATATCAAGACAGCAACCCAACTTTTTGGACGGGGTGAGTAGATCAATACCAGACAATTGTGTATTTGATCTGCTTTCAAAAGTTTGTAGTTTGCATTCTAAAATAAATATAAGTGGACATTTACATAAAAGGGATCATTTTTATATCTTACTGTTAAAATACGGTTTTTGGCAATGTGTTGTTTTGAGGTAGCAGTCAATGATTACTTTCATTATTAGTTCATCTGCAGAAATATGAAACTCAAGTGTTCACAATTAAAGAATTTGATGAAAAGATAAATAAAATAAAAATGTATATAAACATAAGAAGTAAACATTTTCAAAACAAGATCAAATAAAGACATAACATAAGATTTTTGGGCCTGCACTGTTTTTCTTTATTGTTTATGATGAGTGACCAAACAATGAATTGTTATAATAATAATAATACATTTTATTTATAGAGTGCTTTTCTAAAAACTCAAAGACACTTTACAGAAATAAAGTTCATCAAAACATAATTCAAACAACACACTTAATATGTTTAAAACACAACATTAATTTACAGTTTAAAAGCAGTTTTGAAAAGGTGAGTTTTGATCTGGGATTTAAACATTGTGAGGTTGGGGCAGTCACGAATGAAATGTGTTTTTGCAAATCAAAACCCCCCCTCTCAAATTTAGCAACATCCACAACTGTAAAGTGTGTGATTATCTGCTAGTGATTGACATGAGTGTGTGGACTCGTCTAACCGCTCTCCTCTCTCTCTTTCAGCTGAACCAGAGGTCTGGAGCTCAGGTACGGGTGTTGTCGGACCCCAGGGAACCGGGCTGCAGCTCTGTGTGCTTCCTGCTGCAGGGCTCCCAGGAACAGGTGCTGGATGCTCGTTGTTTGCTGGAAAACCTGCTCACTGACTGTGAGCCACTGAGCGAGGCTCTGGACGTTCCTAATACGGCCTTTGGACGTATAATAGGTAGCTTCCAAATGCTGACGATTATCAGAGTGATCCCCAGATCCAAAGTTGCTACTGCTACAGGGTAGATATGGCAATGAAAGTCTTGAGTCCCAGGCTTGAATTAACATTCTAACATTTTCAATTCAACGTTCTACAATTTTCAATTCTAGAATTATTTGAACACATTCTTAATTTACCCATCATTCATTCTAGAAATGTAATCCATCATTCTAGAATTTTAATCCAACATTGTAGAACTGTAATACAACATTTCAGAACTGTAAATTAACATTCATTACATTTTTTAACGAATTCTAGAACTGTAAATTGAAATTCTAGAATTATTTAGACACATTCTTAATTTACCCATATGGGATTTAGCATTGATCGTATGACAATCACAGCACTTCGATTTTGTTAATGGTTGTAAAACATAAAATTAATTTTACGATTTGCCTCATTGTGTGTGTTTTGCAGGCCGTGGTGGAGAGAGTTTGAAACTGATCACCAGAACCTCAGGGGCAAAAGTGTTTTGTTCTAAAGAGAAAGAGCTCGGCCCTGGGGCCAAAGGCAAGATAACGATCACAGGGAGCAGACAGGAGGTGGAGCAGGCCAAAGTGAGGAGGATCCACTCATCTGAACTACCCATGTGTGGTCAGTCCACTTATAATACATACGTAACTCTCATTGTCTGTCTGCAGGAACTCATTCTAGAAAAAGTCAGAGAGGACATGATGGTGAGGACAAAGATCTCCCAGTCCTCTGCCCTGCGGCCGAAGCGTGGTCCCACTGCTGTGAGTCAGAGGCCAGACAGCAGGGAGCCTGAAGCTCCAGTGGGACTAAACAACAACGGCCCCTGCTTCCAGACTGAGAGGAATGGGCTGATCCATGCTAACGGCACCAAAAGAAAGCCAGCAAACATTTTTGACAAGATTCAGTTGCTGAAAATCACAGACAACAAGGAGGAGGAGGAGGAGGAGGAGGAGGAGGAGGAGGAGGAGGACAGTGTCTCCACAGAATCCCTCTCTGAAGTCTCCAAGTTTGAGAGTGAGTTCACTTTCTCTATAGTTTCTCACTGCTATCTGTCCTTGGAAGCCGTCAACAATTGTCTTCCTCTCTGTTATCCAGTCCCCAGCCCAGACCTGAGCTTCCAGCCAGATGAACATCTCGAGGTTTATGTTTCTGCATCCGAGAACCCCAACCACTTCTGGATCCAGATCCTGGGGGTGCGTTCCCTTCAGCTGGACAAACTCACTGAGGAGATGACACGCTTCTATAACAGCGGCAACCCCACAGTAAGTCATTTTTCACTGGAATTCCATAACAGAGACAGTGTGGTGCTTCCTTAGGTTTGCGGTAGAGAAACAGGTGCTGTGTCAGGTGAAAAGGACAGTGTTTTAACCATCCCTGGATGTTGCAGGAGTGTCTGAGACAAACAGCTCCTAGAGGCAATTACAGTCATTTAAAACCTGTGCATCATTCCAACAATTTGTGTCAAAAATGTTAATACTTTTCAGAGCCTCAAATGTAACCACCTGAGACCAGACAAGACACACACATGTTTTGGCTGAAGATTCAAAGATTCAATATTAAAGATGTATCTTCATATGCACAGTAACTACAGTGAAGTTATGGCAATGGAAATCTGAAGTGCCAGGCTCCTCCAACAATGCAACATAAATATATATAAGAAATAACACAATAAAATGACTGCAAGAAGAAACAGAGTAGAAATAAGACAAATGCAGATTATGCTGTAATAATGCAGGATAAGTGAACTATATACATGTCAAATATATACAACAAGCTAAATGTTGAAGAGGATGTTGTAAGTGACCAAGTAAATGCAGACGTCTACATGTAAAATAGAATAAGATAAACAACAACAGAATGTAAAATGAAATCCTTAACAGTGGAATAAATACTGCTTATTGTGATAATAAATACATGTTCTAGATGCAAACAGATCAATGCTATGGAGTGTCTCTGTTAACTTGGACCCTCCATTTAAGAAATAACAAGTCCCCTCCTCTTCTTCAGGAACAGAGGGTGGAGACCTTTGTGGTCGGGGACATTGTGGCTGCTCCCTACCATGACCACGGTACATGGAACAGGGCCAGGGTGCTGGGGGTGCTGGGCTCTGAACTGGTGGACCTCTACTATGTGGACTTTGGGGACAACGGGGAGCTGCCCAGAGACAGCCTCTGCAGAATGAGGTGAGACAAAGGTCCATCGATGACAGCAAAAGCTCCACTGCATGTCCATGTTCACATCCAAACAGCAGGGCTTCAGACCACACCACCTTTCCCATTAATTCCTGGCCCTTACAAGTATTTTCAAACACCATGACGTGTTTTTCTTTCATTAGCACCCCCCTTCCTTTGGCAGGAAGTGAGGGTGCTGTGCTATAATGCTGCTGCAGAGTGCATTTCATTGTTTGTGGCAGCACTGAGAAATGGCACAGCCTTGTTATTAACAGCTTTTGCCGCATTAATATTTCAGGAGCGACTTCCTCAGTTTACCTTTCCAAGCTATTGAATGCAACTTAGCAGGAGTGAGACCCAAAGGTAAAGCTCATCTATTTTGTTTCTTATAACTAAGATACAGTTGAAAGATGTGTGTGCCTATTTCTGAAATCTATACTTTCACCCTCAAATGCATTTTATATCCTCTTACTGCGGTTCCCAGGAGAGGAGTGGACGGAGGCAGCGCTGGATGACTTTGAGCAACTGACGTACTGCGCCTCCTGGAGACCCCTGCAGGCCAAACTCTGCAGCTACTCGCACTCTGACATCTCCTCCTGGCCCAGCGTCAAGCTCTACGACAACACTGATAGCCAGGTCAGCTGGCTATCGATTTGCTATAGAGTGGTGCAGGAATGAGTCCTTTTTTAACACTTTTAACCCAGTTCTCTAGAAGTCAATGGTTTTTTGAACATGTTTTTGCTTAGCCTGAAATAAAGTCTGTGGTTAACATAAGCTGAGGAGATTGACATGTTTTCTGACATAAATACGTCAGTAAATTCCCAACTGATGAATGTCTGGATCTTGTATTCATCATAAAAACAGCAGATGCTAACAAGTGTTTAAATAAGTCTACTAAACGGCATCACGCTAACATTAGCCACCTTTAGCTTTTAACTAATGATGCAATTCTGCTTCAAAAATCAAGTGGTGGAGATTATACTGCTGAGCAAAACATCTTAGTACAATAAACCTGGATTTGACAGAGATGTTATTTCTTCAGTATTCCTTACTTGTATTCCAAAAAGCAATGGAAAGATCCCATTGCTTTTTGTTGGGGGGAACAAGGCAATGCTAACCTCCTGGTCAGTTAAATACACCAGTGCTGCACTACTTTATTTATCTGTACTTACTTACTTGTGTCTCATCATGTCTGCTGCTTCCTTGCACACATCCTGCCTCTCTCAGACGTTAGATATTGGTGAGGAGCTCATTCGGCGGGGACATGCTGTCAGCTTCCAGGAAGCAGTGAACGGGAAGATGGAGGGGAGCAATCTGGGCTGTCTGCAGAGGATGATGGTGAGTTAGTGAACACACTCACATCGTACTCAGTGCTGTAACTGCAACATGCTTTATGTTATTTCTGAACCACTTCTTATCCTCCAATAGGATGACGTGATAGGAGCTTCCTCTGAGCTCAGTCTCTCCTGTATCAGTTTATCAGGTGAGTACTGGAACGATCATTTGTGACTGAATCAATGTTAATTGTGTCTTATCATTTATTCCTGATCTTTTTTGGTCCACCCTTGGTGGGCTTGGCAACAACGTGAGGATTTGTCAAGTGACCAGCAGGCTTCATCAGGTTCATCTCCAAGATATTCACATCTTCTTACAACTGTAGAGCAACATAATGCAAGCATTAAACACAGTCCCCCCTACATGATTCACATAGTTGAGTCATCATGCCCTCTGACCCCAGCAGTTTTCCTGATGCTGTAGATGTGACCCACATTTTCCCAACTTACTTTTCTCTATTACAGCCCCTTATAGTCAGATAATGCTGCTACCTAGTGGTGATATCTGGTGCCAGAAGGAGAAATAGGACTACGAATGCAGCTCAACTAAGTGGCACATTTGTGAAGAAGACACAGTTCTCAGTAGTTTATCTTTTAAATATGCTTATCATTTTATTTTAGATTTGCCTTTGACAAAGTCTATTTCTTAATTGAATTTGTTTGGAATCAACTTAATCCAACATTCTAGAATTTCAATTCAACATTCTGTAACTGTAAATTAACATTCTGGAATTGTAATTCAACATTCTGGAATTGTAATTCAACATTCTAGGATTTCAATTCAACATTCTGGAATTGTAATTCAACATTCTAGGATTTCAATTCAACATTCTGGAATTGTAATCCAACATTCTAGGATTTCAATTCAACATTCTGGAATTGTAATCCAACATTCTAGGATTTTACTTCAACATTCTAGAATTTTAGTCCAACATTCTGGAATTTCAATTCAACATTCTGTAAATTAACATTCTGGAATTGTCATCCAACATTCTAGAATTTCAATTCAACATTCTGTAATTCAACATTCTAGAATTTTAATCAAACATTCTAGGATTTTACTTCAACATTCTGGAATTTTAATTCAACAATCTAGAATTTTAATTCAACAATCTAGAATTTTAATCATTTTGATTCAACAATCTAGAATTCTAATCAAATATTTGGACATAATCCAAATCAGCCATAGAAGATCAAGCCAGCCTCACAAGCCACTAATGTCATCTCAATAGTCGTCTTTGATGACAAGCTGATACAAGGACCTGATCTCCACTTTATGGGCTCATTAGAGTCACACAAGGATACATTTTCCCATGGCTGGTGTTGAGGGGGTGTTCCCTGCCTATTTGGATTATCTTCAATTTCTTTGTTTAATTTTCCCCCAAACAGAATATCACAAACAAACGACTAATCTATCCAAACATCTCAAGCATCTGATCCAACAATAAATCAGAATCTGAGCAAGCTTTCAGTGCCATCTTTCAGTACTAATACATATTTCAGTTGGTACACAAGTAATAAAGTGTAATATTCTGCCTGTTCTTGCAGGACTTAATCTAGGGCTGCACACTTAACAGTCATTTTATCAAAATCCCAGTATTCAAATTGCAGAAAGAAAAAGTATTAAAGGCTAAATATGTGTTTAAATACAATTCTAAAGGGAGTATTGTGGAGCTGCAGAGATACCCATATATTTCTCAATGATAATGTGAATAATTATGCAAAATCCCTCCTTTAATTATTGTAATTGAAATACCAGTCAAAACAATCGCATTGAGTCATTTTTTCCAAATGGTGCAGGCCTAGCTCAATGTATTCAAGTTTTTACTACGTAGAAGTTATATATCTGGAAATTATTCCATTTTTATTCCCCAACCCTCCTATCTGTACTGTGGCAGATGAATCATATGATGGTTGAATGGTCTTTAACTCTGGTGTTTTCTTTTTGTATCTCAGAAGCTGCTTCAATCTCAGGAAGTGTCGATGATGTCAGAGAAGAGGAGCTGATCTGAGACCAAAGACACACTTAATTAAATATCATGGTATTGATTCCTGGCTTGATGAGTGTTTACGTCCTCCAAAGAATGTATCAATGTCTGTAAAATGAATAACCTCTCCTCCTCTTCTTCCAGCACTGACCGTCCACTGCTCAGCTTCATTTCAAATGAGGAGACGTTTCCTTGTCCCCAACTCAACTATGTTAATCCTCATTATCAAGCCTTACCAACAGATCTTTTGGCCATGTTCACTTTATTGTTGTTACTTCAGTGCAATGTTGATGCTGTTCTGTTGTAGCTAATGCTGCTTTGCTTATATATGTTTTTGAACAGAAACTGAAGGCCAGTATTATTTTTGAAAAGCCCAGTGATATGTCCATGTACATGAAGGCAGCTGGTTAGTTTATAATGTGCAGGTTTTTTTTCTCTACTGGGATGTATATGAAGAGGTAATGGCCTAGATATTAGGCCTTACAAGTTATTATATTTTGGAAATGATAACACATTGAAGGATTGAATGTGAGCTGCAGATTGTGTTCATTATCACGCCGAGGCATTTATTGTATCCTTAATGAATTGCGGTGTTAGTTTTTGTTCAAAGGTGTGATAGACTGACATATATAGAATAAAGGATTTATTTTATTGCACACGTGTCTGAGTCTTAATTTGAAATCAAGTTCTTTCTTTAATGAAACCTTTCAAAAATACAACAGGACACCCATATGTTGAGTATTTCCAACACTGTCTTTGCCATGATCTAGGAGCATGGTTAATGCTCAGGCCTACCTACCTTTAGCAAACATGAATAAAGTCATAGTTTGCATTTTAGTAAGCGGAATTAAACTGGTTAAAGTGGTATTATGTGAAAGAACTTGTTTTATAATGAATATTCGCTCTGTTCATATTGGTGTTGGTTAGATGTAGTACAGAGAAGTTTTATTCTTTTCTTTTCGGTTTGTGTCTACTTAATTGAACAGGCCATTCATTCATTCCATTGAGTCCACTGTTTTGTTTCTGTGTGGGTCGATGACCTCCACTCCGTATTGACCAATCAGATGAAAGTAGGTTACACTCGCACATGCGCAGAGGCAGCAGAGTAATTTGTTGATATCCTGCTTGGTAGTATTCATTTAGACTTTGGTATTTCAAAGCAACATTTACCCCCACTGTAGGGGTTTTTATTTGCATTTGGCAGAACAGTTAATAAGAACGTTATCTATATGAAGGGCTAATGGAAGACACAAGGGATTTGGTAAGTGAAAAGGAAACATTTTAGGGCCGCGAGCCTCTGATTAGAGGATTTGCTTCGGCTAGCGCTGCTCCTTTGTTGTTATCTGCTTATGGTAGCTAGCTAATGGGTCAGCCAGCGTTAAATATTAGCAAACTCTCCAAAAAAAACAAGTATAGACACAAAATAACACCACACTTATTTTAAATGCATATGTGCATGTGCAAGTATGCTACGCAAATAGAAAGTGCGTTATGCTCTGTTGAATAAAAACAGGAAAAACAGGTTTCCGCTAGCTAGCTGTGCTAACGCTAGCTAGCATTAGGAGCTATTGCCAATAAGGCCGTCCATTATTTTAGATTATGTGTTAGCTTGTTTTCTATTTTGCACATCTTACAATCAGCTCAGTATGCGTTTACTGGCTGGTGCATTGTTTTTCTGTCATGATTCTTGCTGTTTAAATGATTTATGTTAGGATGCCACCTGTGATACCAAGAGGAGGAAGTAGACAGGCTGTCAACAGTAAACATTAAACCGCGCTCCGGATCATACACACAGTGAGCAAGACGTATGAAATGAAATGAATATTCACATTTTACATTTGCTTTGTTACATTTTTTTAAAACATTTTTCTGTGGCATCCTGATTCCTAGGTGACATTCCAAAGCAAATTGTATTTTAAAGAGAATGCAAAATATAGCCTATGGAAATTTGAGAGTATACACACCTAACCCTAACCCTTAAAAAACGACATTTGAAAAACAATAACTTATCGTTTAAGCTAAAATTATTAAAATCAATGATCTGATCTCTGCTTGCCAAATGCAAACATGCTGGTTCCCTTACATTTCAGTGATAGTCAAATTAAAATATGTTGTCCTGACACAACGATAAGTTTAAAGATGTCTTTATCGTCCCAACAACAAATGATATCAGAACGTATTATCTAGGCACATCGGTTAGTTAAATGTATAATTATAAACACTGATTTTTATTGTCATTTTCTTGGTTGCGAAGGCTGAACGCACCCCACGTTCAGAGCGAAAGCGGAGAGACTCATTCGGGATGTTTGATGGCTATGACAGCTGCAGTGAGGAGTCTACCAGCAGCTCCAGCTCAGAGGACAGCGAGGATGAGGTGGTGCCCTCCATCCCGGCCAGCCTGCCCATCATCAAGAACAATGGACAGGTGTACACTTACCCCGACGGAAAGGCTGGAATGGGTCAGTACATGGAAATATGTTACGTTGTGCTTTGTGTATTGCTTTCTATTTTATATAAACCTGTGAGATAGGAAATATAATATGCCATCATGTAGTCAACAGTTTATTTGACCAGATTATATGCGTGTTTCACAGCCACTTGTGAGATGTGTGGGATGGTTGGAGTACGAGATGCTTTTTACTCAAAAACCAAGCGCTTCTGCAGTGTCTCCTGTTCTAGGAGTTATTCCTCAAATTCCAAAAAAGCCAGCATCTTGGCAAGACTTCAGGTAAGTGTTTTTTTTACAACAAATAAATATTAAATGTGAGATTAAACATGTATTATTACAATTATTTAACTCTGCTTTGATTTTGCCAGGGTAAACCACCAACAAAAAAGGCAAAAGTCTTACAGAAACAGCCGCTCATGGCAAAGTTGGCTGCTTATGCCCAGTACCAGGCGAGTCAGCAGAACCAGGCCAAATCAAAAGCAGGTAGGTCATAAAGAATGACTGATGCTTAATAGCCGAACAGTGTACATCTTTGTAGTTACTCACAAATCGTTTCTTATTTCTCCAGTGGTCCCTGCAGAGAGCTTTGACTGGGGTCGGTATATCTGTAGCAATGACACAGTCGGAGCTCCAGTCAGCTGTTTCAAGCATGTAAGTAAAAACTGCAGAGCTTCGTTGAGTTGATTTGTTGTTATTCTTGACTGACTCACCTAACTGCTACCTCTGTGCTTTAGGCGCCCATGGGAACATGCTGGGGGGGCATAGAGGAAGGAGTGAGGCTTGAAGTGCCCAACTCTGATACGAACCTCTCCACTAAGGTGTACTGGATAGCAGAAATCATTAAGCTAGCAGGTAAGACCACTTCTTCAGATAGCTAAAGGCAGAATCTATTTAAAAGTGTCAACTATACCAGAAAATTCAATTTGTCTTTTGTCTGCTTTTTCTTTCCTGTTAAAAATTGGTGTGATTTATTTTAATTGGTTGTCTCACAATCTTCTACAGATCAAAATATGATAAATGCATTCAAAACCCCAAATATTCCCATCCAGTTGATGCTGTGTGACATACACAGAACATGGACACACACGTCATGTTCCAGTGCTGATTGATTATGACAGAATAAATCAGAATTCATTTTGTCGATCACAATACTTGAACACTGATTGTGTTGATGCTGATTTCAGAAAAACATCAAGCCTTTAAAAAGAACATTTCAAAGTTAGATGCATCAATCTGGTGTACTTTTAGACCTAGAATTAAGAAGGTATATATTAAAAAACTTCTGCTCTTGAAAACATATTGGGAAAAAGTCACATCTACAAAGTATGGTAAACAGCCCGTGTTGTAAGCATCTCAGCAGAGTGCACTCTGAGGACAATCTGCCTGGGATTTGGGGCAAGTGCAAATCTCCCGCCCTGGTTAGCAATTTGCTATTTGCTCACTGCGAGGTGGGGCACTGAGCTAGTTAGTTTTGTTTCTGTAGTTACCCTGCTAGCTTGCATCGCTTCATACAGCTGTAACCTGATTGGTTATGTGTCAAAGGTCGGCGGCAGTCAAAGTTCAAATAATGTGAACTCTGAGTGCAGCGCGAGGCAATAGTTTTTGAGCCCCAGAAGAAAAAGGCACAGAGCCGTTTACCCCTGGTCATGTGATTGATTCTGCTCTATTCATGGAGCTGCAAATATTTAAAATGATCCCTCTCGTCTGTATTTACCCTAAAATGACCTTTACATGTTCATTGAGAAAGCTAAAGAGTAGGGTAAAAATCAAGTAAGTGGGATTCTTGATTGGACGTTTGTTGGATGACTATTCTTTCCCAGATCAGGGATGCGATATTAAATGAACGTGTTTCTTTTGTGCAGGATTCAAGGCTCTCCTGCGGTATGAGGGCTTCGACAGCGACAACAGTAAAGACTTCTGGTGTGAACTCTGCATCCCTGAGGTGCACCCGGTCGGATGGTGTGCTTCGAGTGGCAAACCTCTTATACCTCCGAAAAGTGAGTGTTCTGCCGCCTGCTTCTTGAATGCCTGTGTTGTTTTTCATTATGCCCTATTATGAGTGTTATATTGTCATCTTCTCTACAGCCATACAGCATAAATACTCTAACTGGAAAGCCGTTCTTGTGAAGCGTCTCACTGGAGCTAAAACACTGCCACCAGACTTTAACACCAAGGTGAGACCCACCAGTGCCTCGACATTTGTATTAACTCTGGTGTCTTTAAAACAGGCCATTAAACATCTCCAAAATGAATCAGTGTTGATGTACATTTTAAACTGAATACTTTTTATTTGGTGACACTTTTAAGCCTCTGCTTTCTTTTGTTGAACTCCCTGATTGATCTGTCACCACAGGTACAAGAGAACTTGCAGTTCCCCTTTAAGAAGCTGATGCGGGTGGAAGTGGTGGATAAGAACTACCTGTGCCGGACACGGGTGGCGCTGGTGGAACAGGTGATCGGGGGTCGCCTCAGGCTGGTTTATGAGGAGAGCCAGGACGGGTCGGATGACTTCTGGTGCCACATGTACAGCCCCCTCATTCATAATATTGGCTGGTCCCGCAGCATCGGACACCGGTTCAAACGATCCGGTGGGTTGGGAAACGTCCAGTAACACTGATGATGTGTGTGTGTTATGAAAAGAAGGCTAAACTGGTATCAAAAAGTGATGTGCGACAAAGGCTGCAGCTAATGTTTTTCTTTTTTGACTTAGAACTGTTATTTGATTTTCTAACAATGAGTACTTCATATCAGAAACTACTTTGCTAAGTTTGAATGATTAAAATGAGCAAATGATCAAACAAAAAGGAAGTGTTCTATGAAATGAAATGCTGTTTGTCCACTGCTTACCACACCCATGTGCACCCAGCTAACTTCTGTCTATTACTCTCATATTTAATTGACTCTTCTCAGCTTTTACTGTCTACAGTCTATAAATCATGGAGCTCTTTTTTTGGTATTGCTGTCGTCTCTTTAGCGCAGGCAAATTCATTTAATGTTGCTTTATTTTTCAGATGTCACAAAGAAAACTGAGGGTCAAGTAGATGCTCCTGCACTGTATTTCCAGAAGGTAACAAAATAATATTAAATAGTTTCATATTTGGCAATCTTAGAAAGCAGCCGTGATTGATATGCAGGCATGTCAATCTTTTAAAAACATAAGACTTCCCCAAGGTCACAGTTATTTAGTAAGTTGTCCAACAAATCACTTTTTGTATGTGAATCAGGTGAAAGATGTGGACCAGGGTGGAGATTGGTTCAAAGATGGAATGAAGATAGAAGCCATCGATCCCCTCAACCTCTCAGCTATATGTGTAGCCACTGTAAGAAAGGTAAGCCCCCTGAGATATTATGCTGTGTGTCAGGGGACACCCTTCTATTGTTCCTGTTAAAATGCCATGGTGGCTTTGTGTAGGTGTTGGCAGACGGGTACCTCATGATTGGGATCGATGGTTCTGAGGCGGTGGACGGGTCAGACTGGTTCTGCTACCACGGCACCTCCCCTTCAATCTACCCTGTCGGCTTCTGTGAAATCAACAACATTGAACTCACGCCCCCTAGAGGTACTGTACGCTCCTCTCTGTTTCTTTGAGCTCTTCATAAATGAGCATTTCATTCCATTATGACCACAAGGGTATGGAAGATTTAAAATGCCCGAATGGAACAATTTATTTTTCAATACGACACACATGGTATTACATTCCACATTTTTATGTATGCTTTTACTGTGTCATCATTGAATGAAAAATACATTTTAAAAGGACATTTCCTTTTTGTCTTTAGTAAGTAAATATGATGCTACGTTCAAACTTCTGATACAGATTCTTGTCTGGTGGTGGACAGTTATCACATCTGTTAGAGGGGATTAAAATGTCTTAAAACAGGCAACCACAGGATGTAACTTAATGTCAAGATAATAGAAATGCCTCACACGGATAACTAACCAACTTGTGTCAGTTAAGAAAACCTCTGCCTATCATCCCGCCCCCAAGCTGTGATTGGATTGATTTGCTTTTAATTTTGGGATAGAAAATGTGTCTCCATCACAGCAAAGAACCTTTTCTCTTTCATTGACTCTGTTTTGCATTTTTTTGGGGCACTTTTAATCCTCCATACATGGTCTCTATATTATTTTATAATTAAGTAGCATTTGTCTGTAGGTGACGTTGGTAAGAAGCAGTTTAACAGCATTTTCTTGTGTTTCTGAATGTCCTGGTCTCATCACTGACTCTGTTCCCCAGGGTACACTAAACTGCCATTTAAATGGTTTGACTACCTCAGAGAAACAGGTTCAATAGCTGCTCCTGTCAAGCTCTTTAACAAGGTAGGCTGTGTTCATGCTCTCCCCACTGTATGTGTTAACGTCGTGTCATTCTCAGGTCCAATGTCTTCTGGTTTTATATTTCCTGTAATTAAAAACAGTGACAGAGTTTTATAGGCACCATTACATGTTATCAGCAGCAGGTCTGTAGGCTCCAGAGGATGGTGTTCTGGTCCTATCAGCAGTGTTCCTCCTCCTCCCCTCTGCACCACCACCACCTGCTGGAATTGATTTTAGTAAATTGATTTGAGAACAACTTAATAATGCCACTGCTAAGGTCCTTTAATGATCCAGATTTCACTACCACTTTACAATCAGACTGCCCTTATAAAGGATTCATAAAGGGTTTATAATTAGGATATCAATTAGGTTGTAAACACTTTATTAATCATCAAGAACCATTTATAAACAACTTCTAACATAGTTTTCATACATCAACACAGGCTCACTATTTTGCAAGATGAGTAAGCCTTATATCGGCTCTATATTTATTTACATTAGTTCTGTTGTTCACTGAGTTGATCCCCCCCATCCATCTGGATGTGTTGTTTATCTCTTGTCCCATAAAAGCTTATTAATGATTTATGAAGTGTTCACAACCTAATTAATAAATGAATTACAAACTGTTCATAGACCCTTTATAAGGGTAGTCTTATTGTAAAGTGGTACCCAGATTTCTTATGGGGATAAGCTGATGTGTTCACTTCTGCCTTGTACTTCTTTCCTTCTGATTAATGGGTTTAGAATGTGTCTCAACTGTTGAGCTTACTAATGTTTTATTGTATGTGAATTAAAATAAAATCCCCGTCCGTCACTGTCCTGCGTCTCTTAGGAGGTTCCTAATCACGGCTTCCGGCAAGGCATGAAGCTGGAGGCCGTAGATCTAATGGAGCCGCGGCTGGTGTGTGTCGCCACGGTGACGAGGATTGTGCACCGGCTACTGAGGATCCACTTTGACGGCTGGGAGGATGAGTATGACCAGTGGGTGGACTGCGAGTCACCTGACCTCTACCCTGTGGGCTGGTGTCAGCTGACCGGCTACCAGCTGCAACCCCCCGCCTCACAGAGTAAGAACTTCGATGATGATTTTGGTTTATTTTATTCATATTTATTATAACTTAACAACAAGAATATAGTTTAATCTGTTGAGGAGAAGAGCTATAACAAACAAGCAAAATGTACCAGTGTCAACAGTTCAGTGGCTAAAATACTATAAATCATCAATACATTCCTAATTAAGGAAAAGAACAAGTAAATACTCTTTAGTTGAAGTGAATATTTTCAGCTTGTTCTTGTCTTAACGTACACCAAGTTGGATTTGGACTGATGATAGATAGACAAAGACTGTTAATTACATCGCCTTGGGCTCAAGTCAATTTATTGAACATGTTAGCAAAGATTTTATTTTTTATACAAGGTATAACGATAATTAATAGAGTGGTCTTTCTTCATGTTCAAAAGGGGAAAGAAGAAGTGTAAAAACGTTTCTGGTCCTACCCCCTCTTGCAAACATTGCTAATTGAAAGTCATAGAGAGTTCAGTTCATGGTCGTCAGCGGTCGTGATGTCTGACTCGTTTTTTGAACTATAAATAAAACTCGTCTTTTTGTACAAATCAAAAAAATACTCAAATAATCTTAATAGGCTAACCAAAAAATCAAATACAAGAATAATCCAGAATCATCGGTCCTGCTCATAGCCATTTAATGTATATGTTCAGTTTCAATAAAGTTGCACAGTATTTCAGCTCCTCACTACAGTTATTCCACAGATCCACTTCTTTTGTTGGTATGCAGTAAAGTTTGGAATTTGTTCGTGTAGGTGGTTTTTTGAATGTGCAGTTTCCCCTCAGCATGTGTTGGTGTTCTCTCTGAGGAAATTGTTGATTTGCAGCTTTGAACATAATTTAGATAGTTTTATAGTCGACCAGGTCTTGTGGTTTTAGTATTTTTAGATTGATAAATAATCGATTTGTCGATTTGTGTTATACGTGTTACCCAAACCTCCATGTCACAATGATTCTGCCAAAAATAATGACACTAGGGGGGGGGGTGGAATAAGGGGTCTGCATAGTTCAATGTGAATAGAACTGGGGTGCCCCTCATGCACTGTATTTATGGTGGAGGGGTCTTGTGATTACAGATATCAGGGTCATTCAATAAGGCCAGTATTAGTCGATAGCGATCTTACAGACTGGATGGATGCCTCCCTGTTTGTGGCTTGTGCTAGATATCGAACAGTCTATTAAATATGATGCTGCCTGTGTCCTTGCTTTGTCCCATAGTTACCTTTTTGTTGTGGTCTTCTTTCAGGTACCAGAGATCTGCCTCAGTCTGTACCCAAACAGAAGAAGAAGGCCCAGCAGTACAAAGGCCAAAAGAAAAGTGAGTAATCTATCCAGCACTGTGGTGCTCTGCCTCCCACTTACTTCCTCCACCTTCTCTTTGTCCCTCTTCCTCTCACCGCAACTGGAGACACTCTGCTCTCTGTGTGAGAGATGTGTTCACAGGCCTGTGTCACACTGTTTGGTGTTGTAGATATCACTACTCAACAGATGATACAGTATATTAATGAAGTATACAGATAAGAGTAGTTCTGAAAATCAGATACTCCAGAGCGAGACGCCTGGAGTAGCATCCTCATAAGGCTATTGCTCAAACTGTATTTGCTGAACACAGGCCATTCATAAAGGAGTGTATGGCTGCCAGTGGGGAAAATGAATTAATGTAATCTAATTAAAATGTGTGTTTTTTAGTGAATTTGAACTTGCATGTTAAAAAATGTATTACACAAAAAATACTATATAAATGAGAAGTCTGTGAAAGTTGCGTTTTGGACTGGAACCATGAGGAATTAGGAATATTTCATCATTTCTGATCAAATCTAAATTTAAATATTCTGTGTAATTTGAATATGATTCACAGTGTCTTACATTAATTTCTAATGAAATCTAAATCTTTAAGCATTATAAATCAACTCATTTATCAATCATTATAAAGATCTGTTTCATATCCTAAAAGTATAACTATTAATTTACCCAAAATATGTACGTATCAAAAACATGTCACACATGCATTTAATTAGTCTGTCTTAGCAAACCTTTCCCTGAACTGAGGATCAGGGTTTCTACTCAAGAAGTTGACTTGAAAATACAAATGATGACATCTTTTTATTCATTGAGTGATTAACAGTTGGATAACTGCTGACAGATGTGTGAGGGAAATATTTGAAAGGATTGACAGACTGTAGCTCAGTCTGAACGGTCTGTCAGGTTAGTTTTCTCACTCATTCATGGTAGTTAAAGTTAAATCATGACTGTTCCTGTAAATCATTTAGGTTGCACACTTCTTCCAATATAACATACATCTACATTTCTTATTCCTTGTGTTTCCCTTATGGCAATGATATGCTAAGATGTAAACAATTATTACCACTGCACAATACAGCAGGCTTTTACTAAATGTACAAGTTGCATATGTTTTATTATCCTCCATATTGAGTGGACTTTGTGGCATATCTGTTTTTTGTTTTATTCTACTTTTGTTTTTAACTAAGTCTCTTTCCTCAACTGCCCTTTAAACAACCTCCCGTTGCTGTCCTGCTAGTAAAGCTGTAGATAACATGATCTCAGATTAGCCTCATGTGAGATTATCAGGAGAGCAACATCTAATGAGGTAACCGTGTCCGGTGGAACACACCTGGAAGAATCAGAATCAGGATACCTTTATTCATCCCACAGAGGGGAAGTGTGCATTTGTTACAGCAAGAAAAGAGCCAAAGACAGCTTAACATTACCCAGGAAGCATGCATTCAAAAATATGATATAATACCATAATACAAAATACACATCGAGCAGTGCTAATGAGCCCAGAGAGATATATTTAATGTCTTTGTGCTGTAATGTAAGACAACAACGATGAGGCACTCAGAAACATATGCATGGTTGGTGTGTGTGAGGGTGCTCTGCAGGGTGTGTGCGTCACAGAGAAAAGATAGATGATCGATAGACATGCTGTTCTCAGGGTGATCTCATAGAAATGTGTACAAATGGCAAGTGGAATTTGATTTAATATTAAAATTGCCACCACAGACTTCCACAGATTTAGTTCAGTAGATTTGGGCTGGTTCTTATTGGCTCACAGTGGATCTGATGACAGTTCAGTCACCATGACGATGGACAGGGGAACTCAGAGGACAGCAGTGAGAGGTTAAAATGTAGTGTTAACATAAGGATGGTACCAAACCTGTGTGTTGCTAACCCGAGTCTTGTCTCTCTGTTCAGAGAGGAAGATTCCAGTTGGTCGGCGGCCCTTCAGTCAGACCGGCAGGAGGAGGAACAGCTTCTCTGGAGACGAAGAGCAGAGTCCCCCCCCTTACCCTGCACAGGGGCCCTCTCGGCCGCGGCCCCGACCCAGAACACACCTCCACCAAACACACAAATCAGGTACGGTCACACTGCAGCTCGGGCCCTGCTTTTTCTACTGTCAGAGGGGCTCACTGGCCCTCACTGTGTGTGGTTTTCTTTCAATAACAACCTCAACTGTTCTCACATGTTTATTTTCTCATGTGTGTGGATTTAATTTCCACTTGAAGCAGAAAAAACGTTTTCTCAGATCTTGTACTTGAGTAAAGTAGAAGTACTTCAGATCTTGTACTTGAGTAAAGTAGAAGTACTTCAGATCTTGTACTTGAGTAAAAGTAGAAGTACTCAGATCTTGTACTTGAGTAAAGTAGAAGTACTTCAGATCTTGTACTTGAGTAAAGTAGAAGTACTTCAGATCTTGTACTTGAGTAAAGTAGAAGTACTCAGATCTTGTACTTGAGTAAAGTAGAAGTACTTCAGATCTTGTACTTGAGTAAAGTAGAAGTACTTCAGATCTTGTACTTGAGTAAAGTAGAAGTACTTCAGATCTTGTACTTGAGTAAAGTAGAAGTACTTCAGATCTTGTACTTGAGTAAAAGTAGAAGTACTCAGATCTTGTACTTGAGTAAAGTAGAAGTACTCAGATCTTGTACTCGAGTAAAGTAGAAGTACTCAGGTCTTGTACTTGAGTAAAAGTAGAAGTACTCAGATCTTGTACTTGAGTAAAGTAGAAGTACTCAGATCTTGTACTTGAGTAAAAGTAGAAGTACTCAGATCTTGTATTTGAGTAAAGTAGAAGTACTCAGATCTTGTACTTGAGTAAAAGTAGAAGTACTCAGATCTTGTACTTGAGTAAAGTAGAAGTACTCAGATCTTGTATTTGAGTAAAGTAGAAGTACTCAGATCTTGTACTTGAGTAAAGTAGAAGTACTCAGATCTTGTACTTGAGTAAAAGTAGAAGTACTCAGATATTGTACTTGAGTAAAGTAGAAGTACCAGAGTGTAGGAATACTCTGTCACAGTAAAAGTATTCTAAATGTTCCTCCAGTGAAAGTAGAAAGTACTCTCATCTAAATGTACTTAAAGTAGCGACAGTAAAAGTAGTCATTGTTTGATTGGTCCATTTCAGAATAATATCTCTGATATGTTTTATAATGATTGATCATTAAAGTGTTCTCAGAGCTGGTAAAGGTGCAGCTAGTTTGAATGGCTTTGTATACTGCAGGGTAGCTGCTGGATTTACTGCAGGTGAACTACAGTCTGATTTAAGGGCTGATTATATTTACCATCATTAATCCAGATCTGTAACTAAAGGGATTACATACATGTAGTGGAGAAAAAGTACACCATTTACCTCTGAATTATAGTGGAGTAGAAGTACAAGGTAGCAGCAAATGGAAATACTCAAGTACAAGTATCTCAAAACTTGTACTTTACTTGAGTAACTGTACTTAGTTACTTCCCACCTCTGATTGTAAGTTGCTTTGGCTAAAAGACTCATCTAAATGTAATGTATGTCTCCCCCCCCCCTCGTCTGCAGAGTCTCTCCTGAGGATGAAGGAGGACACGGCTGAGGTGGACGAGTTCACCTTCTCACAGGGCACCTCGGACCAGGAGAGCAACGGCTCTGGCAGCTACTACATCAAACAGGAGCCCTGAGGTCAGGACCAGCGGGGGGCAGGACTCGCCTCTGGGACCCCCCTCCCCACCACCACCACGGAGGATCAGGGAGGTGAAGAGTCAACCAGCCTCAAACCACACTCAGACCAACGCCTCAGGCCTTCATGGAGTCCCTACAGGAGATGACGAGGAGGAGGAGGAGGAGGAGGAGGGGGGGGGGGTCTGTTCCAGTTCTTCAGAGGGGGGGGGTTTCCTTCAGGATTTCTCAGAACCGTTTTTTCTAACCTTGTAGCTGCACATCACTCACTAAACCTGGGTCACATGTTCGGGCATTCTCTTCGGACCACCTCGGATGACATCATGTTGTCTAAACATCCAATCAGATGAGGGATACTTGGATCTTTTTCCAGAGAAATGGGAGTCCTGCGTGTCGACAGCCCCCCTCTCCCCCCCCCTGCCTCTGCCACACTGGGCCGTGCACAGAGACCTGCAGAAACTGTGAGAACCTTTACTTGAGCCAGGTCTTTAATGTTGTATTTGTGTTGTTTTCAGGTGAGTCGGCACTGAGCGGCGGGCAGCCGGCCGTCACAGAGCAGAGTTGTGTATATTTTCATTTCTCCTTCTAACAATATTGCCAGCTGGACTTATACTTTGTTAATAGTACTTGAAGTTTTTTGTTTTTCTTTTGTATGGTCATGATTTTGGAGTTGCTTTCGTCTTAATGTAATTATTTTTGCATCTGCATTTTTGGTGGCTGTGCGGGAACCTAAATGTGCATTGTTTCATAAAGTGATTCTATCCATATAGTACATGGAGACCTATTCAAATACAACTACAGAGTAAAGATATAAAGACTGTGGTGAGAGGACAGGGCTGCTCAGCGTCACTCGTATTACTCTTTCTCATTTCAGATTTCCACAGCTTCAGAAACGTCTGATTCAATCATCACAGCACAAAATATCAACAAATAAGCAAGTCATTCATGGTGACACCTTTAGTCAGCACAATGAAACAGATGCTCTCAGGCTGCAACTATACTTTACTTATTGATTTAATACTTTTGTCTTTGGTATTTCTCAGACAGATGTAAGGTGACATTACAGTTTGTAGTTTCACTTGTTACAGTGAAAAAGTAGCCCCCAATCGCCATTTAATCACATAGATGCGCCACACAACAGTTGGCTTTCACAAACTGTGCAGCTATATTAAGTGGACTGTGTGTATCTGTGTTTTGAACAACTCCTTTTTCCACTTTTGAACTTTTCCAGTTCACCAGACTGCCCTTACAACTTCCCTTTGCTGCCCTGCTTACTATAGGTTACACGATCTAGGATTAGCCTCACATAAGATTATCAGGAGGGCATCATCTAATTAGGTAACAGTGATCTCACACATACACACACACGCACACACACAGGAAGCAAACCTGCCATAGGAACACGTGTAACCTTTGTGAGTGTTTGTGCTGGGATGTGAACAGAAAGGCTGAAGCTGTGGAGATGAAAAGCTTTTTTTTTTTTCAAGATACAAATGGTGTGAGTGCAGGGTGTGTGTGTATCAGAGAGAAACCTTACTGGTATGATGGGTACACACTCTCACATGTTCTCACACTACAACATCTGGATGCTGCGGAGCTCCTCCTCACGTCTGTGCAGTCTGCAGTGTGCCGCTGATTAATACACACTATCAGCATAAAGGACAGTCAATTAATACATTCTAGAAAAGCAATTATAAATCATTGAACTTGATTAGTATATCTTGTTTTTATTTAATTGGATTTAAAACTGCTACAGATTTCTCTTTAAAGAACCACACAGTGCCTTTACCTGCAGCGGTGGATGACTATTATATTTAGATGGCACACTGATATTATATGAATTAATGTATTTGAAGATGGAAAAAGAAAGTAAATTACATAATTGCTTTGAGATGATGCTATTTATTGACTGCGATGCTGAGAAGTGGCACACTGCAGACTATACCTGAGCAACTGTAGCATCAAGCTTTGGTTCCTGTCATTTAAAACATAAGAGGTTGTTCGAATGGGTAATATGTTCAATATTTTATTAGGTTGATATGCAAATCATTCATGTTGTATCGTGTATGTTCTCATGTCGGAGCCATATGTATGCAAGCTAGTTTATATTCACCTGAGCCACACAATAACAGGTCTATTAATAATGAAACCATGCACTGCTTTCCAATACTCTGAGGGCAGCCTCACATACACCGCAGGATCAACAAGTGGCATAAATACATAAATATTATATATATATAAATATATATTCTTCATGACTATGATGGTATGGAGTCCTGACTAGTCGGAGCTCCATGAAAAATATTCCTTTGACTCTTCTTCGAGCTAGATCTCCGCAGCTGATTATCTTCTACCTCCTGATGCTAGCCACGTTAGCTCAAACAGTGTGAAACAGACTGTGTTTGTTAGCATATGCAAATGAAAAAATGATTTCCTAAACACGATCCACTTGAAGACTACACACCAAACACGGAAGAATTTTATCACAGCACATAAAGTCAGTCTTCTAATTTGAATGTTATGCAATAATAAATAGATGGCATATAATTTTGTGAAATAAAACGTATAGCACCGTCAAATGTCATGATCACTACATTAATATAATTAACATATGAGAGGATTTAACAAAATGCTATTGTATAACTGTGATTTTTGTGAGCGAGGGTTCACATACAGAGTACTGGCTGTCTGATTTAAATCCATCATCTCTACCAGTAAGGTTCATGGGGACATTCTCAGGAAGTCTGTGTGAAGCTCAGACTCTTCATCTGCGTCTGATCTGTGGAAGCTAAGAAGTGCCATAATAACCCGAGAGCTTTGAAGCAAATGAACTTGTGAAATGTACTCACTCTATGACACTTAATGTTGAGGATTACCACTCAGTTGATTTATAGCAATATACAACTTCTAGTTCATGTTAGACTTTAATCTTGTGCATTTATTATTATAATGAACAACACTTACAAAAGAAAGAATTAGGAAGTCTTTTTTTTAATGAAATATTAAATAATAATTATTTCACCACATCATAATATTTTGAGGTTTTGGGTTAATACAAAAGTTCAAGCTGAAATATTCAGACTTTGGGCCCGACAAGTCCCTTAAAATGTACTTTTGGTTTTGAAGACCCTTTACAGATATATTGTGCCAAACATAAACAAAATGTGTGTTTATGTTTGGCACAATATATATATATATTTATATATTCAGTGTTATTAAATGTGACATTAGGTTTCAATAGTGGTTACAGTTCACAGTCAGGTATTCATCTGCTTCATCATTTTAATTATTATGGTGCTATTTGCTTTTATACATTCAAGCAACAAAGGTCTTATCTGACGAAGCATTTGGTGTATTTCTGTTCATGTTCTGTAGCTTTCAAATGTCCTTATTCTACATCTGAGTGATGTGTGTCTTTTCTTTTCTTACTAGATGTGAGATTTGTCCACCACCAGTTTGTTTTAGAGTCTCTGAGCAGAATGATAGGAGCTCAGCTGAAGGCTTCTCAGACCAAATGAGCAATAACAGACTGTGTCTCACAATCATCGGAGGTTCAGGTTAGGATCTGTCACAGGAGTAATTCTCCATGGTGTTGGAGGCAGAAAAACGTAATGACCAAACTGCATTAATATCTTAGTACAAGAGAAGAAAAAGACTGTTCTATGGACTAACTGCTGCTACCCTCTAGAGTAACCCTGAAAAATCAAATGCACAATCAACACTGTTTTGGATCTTCAGTTTCTCACCTTTCCTTGTAGATATTTAACTTCCTTGTTTCCCCCCTGATCCTCGAATCTGAACATGGAACACGTTTGACGTCCATCCACGGGTAGCTGAGTGTTGGTGTTTGGGCTTCAGTAGCTGGGGATGGTTTGGTTGATCATGTGAATGCATGTAGAAGAGACGCTTTGTGCTGATGTCGTGCTGATCGTGTTTCTTTGTGATTGTTTGTTCTCCAGCCTGCTCTTACACTGTCAGCAGAATATATGGAAGCCCTTCCCCAGCACGAAATGAAAGAAAGAAAACGTTAAATGATTACCAAAAAAATCGTATTAAAAATTATGAGATGCCAATTCAAAAAGTGTAACCATTAAGACTCATACATATTTTGAATATTATTGTAAGTTCTAAATACCCAGTTTTTTTTGTCCACGGACCAAAATTCTCGTTACGTTTGACCCTTTCAAAAAAATGAAAAGCCTTTAGCTTAGTTAGTGGATATTTTGCCATCATACATCGCATCATAATTTTGATGATTTAATATCGTTGACCAACTTTTATTATTTTGGCACTCAGATGTTGAGGTGTCTCATGACATGCTAGCTGGCTAATGCTAATCGTGATTCCTCCCCCTGGTGCTGAGGGGCTTCCAAACAGACGTGTGAGGAGTGGGCTGAGGTTATATAATTGTTTTTTTTTCTTGGATACTAACACGGGTCTTTTGTATGTGATAGCCCCCCTTCCCCTCCCCTCCCCCAATTATATTAAACCATTATATCGTGGTGCTATATATATATTTGATAAAAATGACTTAATGTATTGCGATTACTATTGTCTGAAAATAATTGTGAGTTGAGATTGGTTATGGTGAAAATATATTTTGGATACAAATGAAAAAAAAAAAAGATCTATGTTAATAATTATAAATCTATTGATATTAACACTGACCCCTGAGGTACATTATTAGATTGCAGTTTAAAGTTTGTACATCTTTTTGATAGTGTATACCATTTTCCTTTCATATGGTCACTTCGTGCTGTGATGGAGCTTTGATAGACTTTGTAAATAAAGCCAAAATGTTGGATCATGTTTTCGGTTGTGATGGACGGCTTCTTTGTTTACAAAATGTTTCCGCATGGCTGTGAAAGTTTATCTGGTGATTTTTGTAAGATTTGACTTTTACACTGAATAAAAAGGCTTATGACTTCCAACAGAGTGGAGACCCTTTCTCAGAGCCTGTGAGGACACGCTGTCATCCTGCAGCGCACTGCCGGACAGAGGTGGGAGTAACTGAGTACATTTACTCAAGTACAATTTTGAGATACTTGTACAAAGCCATTCAGACTAGCTGCACCTTTACCAGCTCTGAGAACACTTTAATGATCAATCATTATAAAACATATCAGAGATATTATTCTGAAATGGACCAATCAAACAATGACTACTTTTACTGTCGCTACTTTAAGTACATTTAGATGAGAGTACTTTCTACTTTCACTGGAGGAACATTTAGAATACTTTTACTGTGACAGAGTATTCCTACACTCTGGTACTTCTACTTTACTCAAGTACAAGATCTGAGTACTTCTACTTTACTCAAGTACAAGATCTGAGTACTTCTACTTTTACTCAAGTACAAGATCTGAGTACTTCTACTTTTACTCAAGTACAAGATCTGAGTACTTCTACTTTTACTCAAGTACAAGATCTGAGTACTTCTACCTTACTCAAGTACAAGATCTGAGTACTTCTAATTTTACTCAAGTACAAGATCTGAGTACTTCTACTTTATTCAAGTACAAGATCTGAGTACTTTTACTCAAATACAAGATCTGAGTACTTCTACTTTTACTCAAGTACAAGATCTGAGTACTTCTACTTTTACTCAAGTACAAGATCTGAGTACTTCTACCTTACTCAAGTACAAGATCTGAGTACTTCTACCTTACTCAAGTACAAGATCTGAGTACTTCTACTTTATTCAAGTACAAGATCTGAGTACTTCTACTTTACTCAACTACAAGATCTGAGTACTTCTACTTTAACTCAAGTACAATATCTGAGTACTTCTACTTTAACTCAAGTACAAGATCTGAGTACTTCTACTTTAACTCAAGTACAAGATCTGAGTACTTCTACTTTAACTCAAGTACAAGATCTGAGTACTTCTACTTTAACTCAAGTACAAGATCTGAGTACTTCTACTTTAACTCAAGTACAAGATCTGAGTACTTCTACTTTAACTCAAGTACAAGATCTGAGCACTTCTACTTTACTCAAGTACAAGATCTAAGTACTTCTACTTTACTCAAGTACAAGATCTGAGTACTTCTACTTTAACTCAAGTACAAGATCTGAGTACTTTTACTTTTACTCAAGTACAAGATCTGAGTACTTCTACTTTACTCAAGTACAAGATCTGAGTACTTTTACTTTTACTCAAGTACAAGATCTGAGTACTTCTACTTTAACTCAAGTACAAGATCTGAGTACTTCTACTTTAACTCAAATACAAGACCTGAGTACTTCTACTTTAACTCAAGTACAAGACCTGAGTACTTCTACTTTAACTCAAGTACAAGACCTGAGTACTTCTACTTTAACTCAAGTACAAGACCTGAGTACTTCTACTTTAACTCAAGTACAAGACCTGAGTACTTCTACTTTAACTCAAGTACAAGATCTGAGCACTTCTACTTTTACTCAAGTACAAGATCTGAGTACTTCTACTTTAACTCAAGTACAAGACCTGAGTACTTCTACTTTAACTCAAGTACAAGACCTGAGTACTTCTACTTTAACTCAAGTACAAGATCTGAGTACCTCTCCCACCTCTGCGTCCGGAGGTCCTTCCCTGATCCTGGGACCTGGGATTCCCAGTCCTTCATCCGGATTTGGATCTGTAATCTGGTATGCTCACAGTGCTTGAACATGTCTGCCAACCCTTTCTCTGAGTTTGATTACGATATTTTATCATTTTTAACTTAACCGAAATAAAGAGCGATCACACAAACTGTACTTTTACAGGAGCACTGAACTGATCTGCAGTCAGACGCTTCTTAGAACACATCATTGATACATCAGGGCCGAGTGTTCCCTCAGAACAGCTTTCAGGACATGATGGATATACAGTAGTATCGGCGGTACACACCGTGTGTGGCAGCCTGAACTAGGAGCAGATGTTCACCTAAAATGAAAATCAGCTGGGGATATTCTTTTCTATTTTGAATTCCTTGCTCTATTTAGCCTCTTGTCTGTTAGTATTCATAAGACATAAAAAGCACATATCATAGAATAGAGTGTAGAATGTCTTAAAACTGATCAAAGAGTCTTTTGGCTAGCTGAAAGAGTCCTGAATCGAACTTGTACATGTTGAGGACCCAATAGTTTTATGATACAAATGTATAGTCGATCCCCAGCACATACAGTGGGGCAAAAAAGTATTTAGTCAGCCACCAATTGTGCAAGTTCTCCCATTTAAAAAGATGAGAGAGGCCTGTCATTTTTATCATAGGTACACTTCAACTATGAGAGACAGAATGAGAAAAGAAAATCCAGGAAATCACATTGTAGGATTTTTAATGAATTCATTGGTTAATTCCTCGGTAAAATAAGTATTTGGTCACCTACAAACAAGCAAGATTTCTGGCTCTCACAGGCCTGTAACTTCTTCTTTAAGAGGCTCCTCTGTCCTCCACTCGTTACCTGTATTAATGGCACCTTTTTGAACTCGTTATCAGTATAAAAGACACCTGTCCACAACTTCAAACAGTCATCCTCCAAACTCCACTATGGCCAAGACCAAAGAGCTGTCAAAGGAGACCAGAGACTAAATTGTAGACCTGCACCAGGCTGGGAAAACTGAATCTGCAATAGGTAAGCAGCTTGGTGTGAAGAAATCAACTGTGGGAGCAATTATTAGAAAATGGAAGACATACAAGACCACTGCTAATCTCCCTCGATCTGGGGCTCCACGCAAGATCTCACCCCGTGGGGTCAAAATGATCACAAGAACGGTGAGCAAAAATCCCAGAACCACACGGGGGGACCTAGTGAATGACCTGCAGAGAGCTGGGACCAAAGTAACAGAGGCTACCATCAGTAACACACTACGCCGCCAGGGACTTAAATCCTGCAGTTCCAGACGTGTCCCCCTGCTTAAGCCAGTACATGTCCAGGCCCGTCTGAAGTTTGCTAGAGGGCATTTGGATGATCCAGAAGAGGATTGGGAGAATGTCATATGGTCAGATGAAACCAAAATAGAACTTTTTGGTAAAAACTCAAGTCATCGTGTTTGGAGGAGAAAGAATGCAGAGTTGCATCCAAAGAACACCATACCTACTGTGAAGCATGGGGGTGGAAACATCATGCTTTGGGGCTGTTTTTCTGCACAGGGACCAGGACGACTGATCCGTGTAAAGGAAAGAATGAATGGGGCCATGTATCGTGAGATTTTGAGTGAAAACCTCCTTCCATCAGCAAGGGCACTGAAGATGAAGCGTGGCTGGGTCTTTCAGCATGACAATGATCCCAAACACACCGCCAGGGCAACGAAGGAGTGGCTTCGTAAGAAGCATTTCAAGGTCCTGGAGTGGCCTAGCCAGTCTCCAGATCTCAACCCCATAGAAAATCTTTGGAGGGAGTTGAAAGTCCGTGTTGCCCAGCGACAGCCCCAAAACATCACTGCTTTAGAGGAGATCTGCATGGAGGAATGGGCCAAAATACCAGCAACAGTGTGTGAAAACCTTGTGAAGACTTACAGAAAACGTTTGACCTCTGTCATTGCCAACAAAGGGTATATAACAAAGTATTGAGATGAACTTTTGTTATTGACCAAATACTTATTTTCCACAATCATTTGAAAATAAATTCATTAAAAATCCTACAATGTGATTTCCTGGATTTTTTTTCTCATTCTGTCTCTCATAGTTGAGGTATACCTATGATAAAAATGACAGGCCTCTCTCATCTTTTTAAATGGGAGAACTTGCACAATTGGTGGCTGACTAAATACTTTTTTGCCCCACTGTAGAAACTGCCGGATGCTAAGTTGCATGTGATGAGCAATTTTAAAAAAGTAGCATTAATTAGCATTACAGCCTATAACCTGTGGGGTTATTGAGGATTCAGAGGATTGGTACTCCCAGTGGGCTGATTTTGATTAGGACGATTTAGGAGCCTCGGGTTCATTAAGATTAGACATTAGATTGCATTTATTTGAAAAAAGAATTGTCCAGTAGTTCTCTCTGTTTCCAATGGGTGCATCACTACTCATGATAGTCTTAATCAGCCCACAGATTAAAAAAAGGCCACTTTCTAGCTGCAATTTTTGATCCTGGAAATGTCAGAAAGGGACTCAGCATCCTCAATTACCCTCACAAACTTGTCCAAATCCGACAAGCCATTTAGCATTTTACTATTGTTTACATACATAATGCTAATTAATGCAACTTATGCTAATTGTGCAAGCATTTAGCGTGTTCATTTTAGTCAAACATAGACGTCTCCATGATGTATGAAGAGATCATACTCTACAGAGAACAGTGAAGTGTGTGAAATATATTTAATGATTTTAACTGTTCAGAGCCTTTAACTGTGGGCTGTGTGGATTTATAATACTGACTTTCAAGGAGTTCTTTACTAAAGGATCTACAGGTCACTAATGCAGCCAAGAGGATTGCAACATTTAGCTACGATACAACTCCCAACAGAAACGATGAACAAAACCAGGCTCTGAAAATGCCAAGACAGATCACTGCTTATGCTTTTTTCTTAAAATGTAGATTTCAGACATTGAAACACAAAATAATCATTTGAATCTCATCAATAAAAGAGATGCGTTAATTCATTTCAGTATAAACCAAACTGTGCAGGATTATTTGGAGGTGATAAGTTAGTGCACACAGCATCTGTGAAGGACGTCTTCTGAAGTGTCCTCCAGTGAGCGAGGCTCTGTCCTCTCGTCCTGCAGGCCGACAGGACGCAGCTCAGGGAAGGACACGAGGGGACCTGTTGGTCCTTTGCTTTCTCTTATCCAAGGTCTGAAACAACTGCGTTTACGTTATGATTTCACTAGTTTTATTTCCTGCAAATACATTCTCTAAAGTATTTTCAAAATCGTTTAACAAATAAAACTGAAAAAAAGAAAGTAAAACCATAAAACCATAAAACTGGTTTGTTTGGTTATTTTAAGATGTTCTTTCTGCAAATTGCACATCTGACCTTCAGAAGGATCTGCCTGGTTTTTTCCCCCCTATGCTGCAATACATTTAAGGATGGGGGGAGGGGGTTAAGACTGCACCGATTATTAAACCCCTTGTGGCAATTTGTAATTAGACCTGCAGGATAAAATGTGAGTGGTTGTATATTCTTCAGGACTAATGGTGTGGAGCTACGATGCTGATGGGTCAGGAACCCAGGCGTGGCTGTGGTAAAGTCTCCTATTCCTCGAGCTTCTGTCAGACTGATATATCAGAGCAGCGTCACAGGTTAAAGCTCTGTGTCTGTTTCCCTCAGACAAACGCAGTGGTGTAAAGTAACTACGTACAACTTTGTGAACAAAGGGAAAAATGTTGCATCAAGGCTGACTAGCTCAGGTCTGAAACTCACCCTCGTGAGGTGAGGGCCATCCTGGGGTTTACACTTTATAAAAAGAAAGGGAAATGCAACATTTGAATATTAAGGCCTTACAATGGATAGCCAAATGTGAAGGAGATCTGATTAAATGTAATGTATGCAAAGTATCCTGCTGAGTTACACAGGCCTAGTCGTGTAGCAGCACATTACCACGTCAACTTTTATGTGCTTGACTCTAAACAGCTCTTTGAGAGCGACACTACCTTTTTGTGCAAAAAGGCAGCAGAGTTCAGACTAAAGGTCGCTTTAGCACTTGGACTGAGTGAAAGACCCCCACTGGATTTGGCAAATCTGACTACTGAATCAGACAAACACAAAAGAGCATTTTGAAGGTTGATCCTTCAGACTAGTTCTTACAACAGCCATCGTGTGTGAGTCGGCTCATGTCAATGCACTGAGCCGCTCTGAAAGCAAACCCCCTAATCTGAGATTATGAAATGGCCCGCACATTAGAGATGCCTCATAATCTAGTCCCTCCCATCAGAGTTCAGCAGGTCACAAAGGATCATATGTACATCAGTGCTGTAATCCGACCAATGAATGAAGAGCCGTTGTATCGTGAACATTTTATTGGAAAGCAGATCACCGTCAGCAAAACCAACAGTCAAAGACAGGTTCAGGTCAGTAACTGGATATCCAGGGAATGATGGAATGTTTCTAAAGGAATGATGCAGAGGAATGAATGTGGTCAAGATTTGGACTTCGGATCAGAGCCCAGTACAGCATAGTGATGATGTGAGGGTGAGTGGGGACTAAGACACGAGTTGCTGTCCCCTCTAGGCTATGACCGAACTGAGGTAAAGTTCCACTGAGTGCTCAGTAGAGCCAGCTGATGGCACAGCTGGAGTAGGTGCACAGCTCGTCTTCCTTGAACCACAGAGAGATCTCAGTGTTGGCACTGTCCACCGAGTCGCTGCCGTGGATGATGTTCCTGTGGAGGGAAGGAGCCAAACGTGAGGAAGAGGGCAATACAAAAGAAATGCTGATCTCCAATAAAGTATCGTCAGTGACATGACTTGGACTAGCTGTTCAGACTATTTCCCCTGACCCAAGAAGTATTTGGTTTTACATAAGACTTCACCCAGTCTCTCCTGATCAGGGGAAGTGTGTCTAAAGTTATTTTACTTGGCCCTACAGCAGAACCCGGTCCTTTTGTCTCTTACAATGCTTTCTGTTTTTATGACAAACTGTGGCACACAAGGTTATTGATCTAGAATCATTTTATCATCTGGATTTCTTTATGTATACTTCAATCATTGGTGTTCCCTCTTTAGCATCGTTTTTATCGATCATTTATTTGTGCATCCTCTGAGAGCAGCGCGTTTGTATGAAATTAGATTTATAAAACTTGGAGCTTCGGTGCCTCTTGAATGAAGCACTCACTTGCTGACGGCGATACAGAAGTCTCCTCGGATGGTTCCGGGCTTGGAGTCGGCGGGGTTGGTCTCCCCCAGCATCACCCTGCCGGTCTTCACGGCACCCTCTCCCTCCCACACCTGAACACAGCAGAGGGATGCATGGAGATGTTGCTTCATGTTGCGGACATGATAAAAACACGTCTGAGTTTGAGCCTGGTACGAGCTGCATCTCTTACCATGGCGACCACTGGGCCAGAGCTCATGTATTTCATGAGGGTGGGGAAGAACGGCCTTTCTTTCAGGTCGACGTAGTGCTGCTCCAGCAGCTCTGTAGGGGCCTGCAGTGGGGGGGCAGAGGGGACAGGGAGTTAACTTATGACGCATCACAGGTGAAACCATCCATTTCAAATGTTTTGTTCAGCATATAGAAGAGTTTATGCTAGAAGGTTAATCTGTCTCTTGTTACCATACAGAGAGAGCCTTCATACAAGGTATACACATTTTAGAATTAGCAAAAGCTCTGGATCAGTCAGTCCACTCGCAGCAGTCCTGATGAGTCTGTAGTGTTGCATGCTGGACCAACATTATCAAGTATTGGCCTCAAGAATGACACTTAATAATAAGAGTTGTGTTTATGAGCAGTAAAAACTCAATTTCCCAGGCTGCCACTCACTGCAAGCAGAAGAACCCTTCATGTGTTGCATTAAAATCCAACTGCCTGTGCAGACCTTCCAGAACATGTACACACCCACAACACAGCATGGCTGCAATAAGGATTCTTTGCAGTCTGAAGCACAAAATTAAGCTGAAAGTTCACAGCAGCAGCACTCTGTTACAACCCGCCTCACAGAAAGGTAACGCTACAGCAAACAGTCCAATACCACTCATCTCTGCGAGGATTTCCCTTTTATGAGCATCTTCTGTTGGACCTTTCATTGTTTGAAAAGATGCAAAAAGTCCCTCCTGTTCAAAAGATTTTCACATCCTCCCCTGAAGGAATATTTGCCTTCTTGAATAATAATAATTCCATGACCTATCAAATTACGTTTTCATGTTTCAGTTTCTCTGCCTCTGGCATCATTTCAGTACAGATACTATAGTTATTGTGGAACAACAAGCCCGAGGAAGACCCAGCTCTAAGTACCCACAGGACAGGACGACAGCCTCAGTCACATGACCCATCCCCGCCAGAGTAATGCTCTGGAAACATGTTGAACCACAAATCCTGCAAGCAGACATCTGTAGGACAAAGTGACTGCAGATGCAGGATAAACATCAAACTACTGATGAAATATCTGCAACATATCCAATATCGCGAGAGTAGTGGATAAAAATGTGATCAATTCAGTATGCACGTCTGACGATAAAGTGAAAGCTTGTTGGGCTCTGGATGATGACTCGACGCATCAATAAAACCTGCAGCTGCACATTAAATTATCTGTCAGCAGTCTCAGAAAGTCTGCCCTGGCCCCCCATCTTTTCAGGGCTCTCTGCACCACCGACATCCAGATTTACCAAATAAGGATCTTCTACTTCACTCAGTCCTCTGTAACTAGTAAAGACTCCTCCATAATGAAGGTTTCTCAACAGTGTCCTTAGCTGTTAGAGGATCAGGAGACTTGGACTCTGAGGTAATCTTTGCTGCAGTCAGGAATAGTCAGGAATAGACAGGAAGGCTTATCAGCTCACTGCAGGTCCCAACTGTAACTAGTTTGCACACTCGCATCATGTGCATAGAGGTGGTTAAAAATAATGCAGGTGGTTGTTATGAAAGCAGCTCAATCTTAGTCAAAGTCGTATAGATAAACAGTTTTACATACCTGGATCATCTTCATGGCAACAAGTTTGAAGCCCTTCATCTCGAACCTCTTGATGACCTCTCCGATGATGCCCCTCTGCACACCATCTGGCTTGATGGCAATAAAGGTGCGCTCCTTCTGATCAGCCATGATTCTGAAACAAAGCAGAAAAGGGAAAAAAAGGATGAAGTGAAACCAAGAGCAGTCTGCAGGAGGAAGAAGCCTGGGGAGTCACTCACTCTTCTATGCATTTGGCAAAGGCACCGGTGGGGCCGGCTGCGGAGGGCCCCGACCCCATTGCACAGTGAACACATAAATGACAAGACTCAGGGTGGCGTGAGCCTGCAAGAGCAGCTGAAGTGGATTACTGTGACTTTCAGCCCCGCCCAGAGTATTACTTAGTTGTATAGCGCGCTATAGCAAGCACACCCTATTGAGGTTACACACACCAAATAGCATAACTGTGACAAACCCACTAACAGATTTGGTTGTAATATTTAACATTTGATGGATAAAAATAATGTTTCCAGTTGTTGCAGACAATACAGGATTCCAAATTACATTTACAGCTGCTGCAGAGGCCTACCACACACACACAATAAAGGATGTGTCCCAAATATAAATGGCTGACAGTATGATACTCTAACATCACTCATGCCCACTTACTGTTGCAATTCAACTACCCTCCATTTAAACACTTATTAATGTCACCATTTTCTTCCCTCATTTCACTTTCTCTTATAGTAAAGACTATTTAACAGTTAACTTAAAGCAGCACATATGACTAGCATGACTTGTAGTTATGATTTCTTGATTAAGTTGAGTCTTAGCCACTTTAGCATAGCATGTGGTATAATTGTACCTGCTTTGAGACCAAATTCATGGTTTTCTTTGGCTTCCGAAAAAGCATTGACTAGAGTTTGACTGCACGTGCGCAAAGTACAAAGGCCTGCACAGTCAGCTCACTTAGGTCAGTGACGTGGAGTTTGCCTGCTGCCATTGACAGACGGGCTCCACCCGAGGTAAATCACTATCAGCCAGATCTACCATTTCCTCTGAGGAGCCAGCTCATTACTGCGGCCCGCCACATGCCAGAACAGACAATGATTTACTGTCAGGGCGCGAGAAGCCGGCAATAGGCCCCGGCCTTAACAGCCGCGTGCTCTTTTGTTTGTGCCGCTGCGGAAAAAGAAGCTTGGCCGCACTCCACCCAATACATCCATGACTCCGCCAGGCCCGCAAATAGCTTCAGTTAGTTCTACACTTACAGAATGACCCAGAACTTTAAAAGTGTTTAAACCAAGTTACTAGCGGACCACACTAGGATTTGTTAAAACTAATGAACGTTAACTTCAAAGTGCAGCGTTAGAAAAGGAGTATCTACATCCAAATGTAGTTATATGAATACATAGGTAACTTAAACGAGCAAAAGAGGAACACATATGGTCCAATTACCTTGTAAAGGTTGAGAGGTATGCTGAAGTTAGTCCTGCTAGGAGTTGACGTGTGAGAAGACCGACAGAGACTGCGCAGCCGCCTTTTATCCCTGAAGGCGGAGTCTGGAGATACGGCAAGGCACTAGGGCCAAACACATAATAAAGACTTTGCGTAGTAGGTTCGGCCTTTGGAAATCAATTTCTTTAAACATGCGTTGTTCATCCCTTCAAAAGAGCATAGACTGTATTCAACAGACGCCATATTTAAAAACATATAGTAAAAAGTGGGAGGAATTTTAACAATGGTTTTATGGTATATGTATGTTAAGCAGTAGAGTGGTGGAAAGTAAGTGATTTACTCAAGTGCTGTACTTTGAGTACACATTTGAGGTACTTGTAATTTACCCTAGTATTTTCATTTCATACAACATTATACTTCCACTCAAAAACATATTTGGAGCCAATTTAGTATAATCATTTTTATAAATGCATTTCTTAGTTACTTACACATTCAGATTTTGACACATAATACTAATGAAAAACTTTAAGATTAGATAATTTGATAAAGAATAAAACTTCCAAATTTGTATTTAAGTAACTAAAACCAGTGTGTGAGTGGGATAACATTGAATATTTGTTGTGTTTGCTTTAAAATATTTTTAAAAAATGTTTTAGTTTTTTCTACAATGAGTACTTTTACTCCCAAGTTCATTTTCCAAAAAATTAAATTATCATTATATTCTTCATTAAAGTTTATGCATTTTGTATCATTGATGTATGAAAAACCAGTCTACCGCAGTACTATTTTAAATTTTAATTGTGTCTATACTGATATATATATTTTATTCCTCTATATAATTTCTGCACAATTAAATGTCTTAGATGCTTTTTTTAAACTTGTATGATTTTTACCTTTTTATATATATATATATTTTAATTTTTTATTTTGTATACATTTTTCTATGAATATGTGTTTTTTACTTGTATGTAGAATATTCTTAAACTATCTTTTTTTGTGATATAATTTCTGTAATGACACCATAAACAGCCATCACTGTGGCTTCTGCTCCAAAGAGAGAAGCATCGGTTAACATTTCAGAAATCTTGCTCATCTTACTGCCTTCTAGAACATGTTGACACTCGTATATGGATACCATTGTCAGACTGTCAACCGGACATACAGCACGAACATGAATGGCTGGTACACGGTTTTGTCAACAAGCAGTTCGAATTGCTTTGTTATATTTATGTTGCACAATGAGAGTGATGAAAAAGAAAATGCCACGATTTTTCTAAAAAATGACTGGAAATGCCATTGTAAATTCCATGCTATACATAAAAGCTACCCACTACTGCTGTCATGATGATGGTTTGCACCCACATTACAGAAACGCATATTCAAATGCACTTTAAATACACGCTGCAGGCTTATACCTTTTAAAACGTTGCTTTAAGAGCTTAAAGTCTGCAGCTCATGGCTTTTATGGTATAAGCTATATCATAAAGTGTATTGCATGACATAAACGCAAAACAACCTAAATGCAGCCTGCATATAGAGGCCAGGAACTGTATCTATTACCTTAGCAATATACTGTATGCACCTAACTCTCTTCACTCAATGTAGATTAATGCAGTTTTCTGAGCCTGACTTCTCTGTATGAACATATTCTATTGGCCTAAGTTAAACCTCCCTCTGAGATGGATTCTGCTTTGATACTGTAAGTGTTCACCCTTCGCTTCATTAGCTAGCTGGCGCTGGCTTTTTATTAAAAGCTGAGGCAGCGTCAGTGGGAGCCTGAGATGAAGTGTGTGTTCAACACTGTGGTTTAATGTGGTTATTAGATGGGTGGAAGGAAGAACCTAGGCTCACACAAAGCATTTCATGGCCTCACTTTTGTTGCATGTTTCCTTAATGTTTTCGCTCGTTCAGTCAAAAACGTCAACTTCACAACAGATGCGCTGGTGGTAAATACATGTATACAAACCAGACAGACACAACACATATATAAGAAGCATCACCACCAGATGCACCAAATGTTCTTACCCATTCAAATCTGCTCATACTTTCATGGCATGATGATGGATAAGTAAGTCTGGGAGCTTTGCACTGAGCAAAGCCACTATAATAAAAAACATTAGTCATGTTATCCAGGTCCATGTCACCTGGTTTTAGTCATGCTGACATGTCTTAGGACTAGATAGACTTCACAGCCTCTAGGGCGGTGTGGGGGCATGCTCCCCAGGCATGTTTTATTTAACATTTTACAGTGAATTGCATGCATCTGGTGCACTTTCAGAGCAGCATTAAGATGCTGAATCTAATAGAACTTTGTGGTCTTGGTAAGGGGAGGGGGCACAACTCTCAAGACTAATATGAAAAATATATCAATCAATCAAAGTATAAAGAATACTACAACCAATGAAAATTAAGTGAAATATTTTCATTTAGAAAACTTTATTCTTCGAAAAGGAGCATGAGACGTGAATGCCCTTTTTCTGAAGCCCACCTAAAACATGCCTAACTACGCCACTGATCTGAGGCACTCTGAAGGTTCAACGTTCAAAGGTTCAAAGGTTTTATTTGTCATATGCACAGCAGATACAGCGTATATGTTGGCAATGAAAAACGTATATCCCATATCAATGGACCAATCGTCTTTGTTTCGTCTCTGTCCAGAAACAAAACAAAAGAAAGTCAGTGAAAAATGAGTGTTCAGCGCTGCCCCACAGTCAGACACACCTGCAGAGATCAGCAACACATCTCTGGCTTTTTCTCTACTTTCCTCCTCTTTCCTTACCTGTTCCCTCTCCTTTCCCCTCATCTCCTGTTTCCTTCCCTCTCCCCTCGTCTCCTGTTTTCCTCTTATGGTTTCCTTTTTTCTTTTCACTCCTCTCCTGATTACGCTTATCAACTGTCATATAAGGTGATACATCTTGGCCATGTTTTGATCATTCGAATATTATTTGGATTAACTTTATCAATTTTCCCCCCCCCCCCCACGCAACATCAGGGCCAAATGTCTGAAAGTGAAAAAAAAAGATCTGAAAGCATAAAATCTGCATCTGATAAAAGAACGACTCAAATATCAAAATAGAAGTGAAATTTGAAAAAGATTATCAGAATAATCTCTAAACTGAATCAAAAGAATATTCAACCTGAAAAACATTTCAAATGCTTATTTTTAGTCTAATTACATCAAATTACTTTCAAATACATTTTATTTTTTTGGAATGATCAAAACGCATGGCCCAGATTGAGCTCCATATTCCCTCTCCTCTCCCCTCGTCTCCTGTTTCCTCCCCACACCTTTCTTATCCTTCCCTTGTCTTTCCTCTACTGTTTCCTCTCCTTTCCTGTTTCCTCTTCCCTTTTCTCCTGTTTCCTCTTCTCTTGCACCTCCAGCAGCGGGTGTTCTAAGAAAACAAATGGAGAGTTAATCCCATGTCCTTATCCCTTGCGTTATACTCCCAGTCCTATTTTTACCAGGGTTTAGGGCAAGGATTAACTGTTATTTTTTCTCTCTCTCACACTGTCATTTTCAGGAAGATGAAACCATTGAAGGTTAAGTGCTGTTCTCACACTCCTGAAAGCTTGTTAGCCGGGCCTGTGTGTGTGTTTTGTTGTCGGGTGACGTGCTCCTCTTGCTCTGACGGCATCCCCGGGCTCAAACTGAGGAAGTGTCATGATTGGCATCGCCCCCAATGTTTCGTGATGTTCTTTTTCAGTGCAGGGTACAATGCCGGCACAAACTGTGAAGCAAGAAGCTATTTGTGTGTAATGGATTGTAATACAGAGTCATTATTTTGCTTTTAGAGGCAGCTCTCCCGGCCTGTGAGTGTGTGAAGCTGTTATGTAGAATTGCTTTAGATGTAAAGTGGTGTTGACATACTTTCTCTCAGGCAAAAAGGTTGCTTTATTGCCCTAAATTGCTCCTACACAGACGCAGAGGAGAGATTTCATGTGTTATATTAAAGGTGTCTGGTGGCAGGCAGCCAATGCTTCTCTAAATCTTCTCTGCAACCTGAAAGGGTGTGATGAGGCCACACACACCTGCTGGCACCATAATGCACATCTCCACACCTGCCGGACGGATGTATCGCCAGAATCCTCCAGATGCATAGTTACACCTGCTTCCATAATCTAATGAAAAAGTGTCCTTTTTAGCTGGATGCCCTTAAAGCCTGAAGATCCAGAGGGGCGAGAAGTACTCAGATCTGGTACTTGAGTAAAAGTAGAAGTACTTAGATCTGGTACTTGAGTAAAAGTAGAAGTACTCAGATCTGGTACTTGAGTAAAAGTAGAAGTACTCAGATCTGATACTTGAGTAAAAGTAGAAGTACTCAGATCTTGTACTTGAGTAAAGTAGAAGTACCAGAGTGTAGGAATACTCTGTCACAGTAAAAGTCCTGCATTCTAAATGTTCCTCCAGTGAAAGTAGAAAGTACTCTCATCTAAATGTACTTAAAGTAGCGACAGTAAAAGTAGTCATTGTTTGATTGGTCCATTTCAGAATAATATCTCTGATATGTTTTATAATGATTGATCATTAAAGTGTTCTCAGAGCTGGTAAAGGTGCAGCTAGTTTGAATGGCTTTGTATACTGCAGGGTAGCTGCTGGATTTACTCCAGGTGAACTAAAGTCTGATTTAAGGGCTGATTATATTTACCATCATTAATCCAGATCTGTAAAGTAACTAAAGGGATCTGAATTGTAGTGGAGTAGAAGAACAAAGTAGCACAAAATGGAAATACACAAGTATAGTACAAGTATCCCAAACGTTCAGTACTTGAGTAAATGTAATTACTTCCCACAAAATATTAGGTTCAACTTAACAATTTTGTTTTCAATGATCGTAATGCAGTTATGATACATCTGTTTACGTAATACATTTGATTAATGTCAACAGTTCAGCTGAAAATCTTCATACTTTAACAAGCTGCCGTGTCTGCAGGGATCATCCTTTAAGCCCTTACCTTTCATCGACTGTGTGAGCCGGAGTGCACTGTCATGCGATGTGACATGAGTCATCGTTTTAAGAGACTTACACTGCATGCACTGAAAAAAAGGGGAAAGTGGGCTTGTTCAATTTATAAATATGCAGTTAATATATGAGACACAATTTATTCATCGAAACATCTAAACATCAATCAGTCATGTAGAACCATTTTAATCTCGAGGGAGGTCCATTCTATAAGTCTTAGTCATTTTAAGAAATAAGAAAAGAGTTCTGTTTATCTCTGTAACTCCACTGAGCACATACGTCAGCAGCTTGCTCTGCAGCCGATTATACAGCTTCTAATTATTATTGGCAAATATGCTATTCACAAATTAAAATGGTCGACTCAAAACCCTAATTTAATCGTTTTGTAATTGAACTTTGAACAATTTGGCACTTTAATGGACAGCATGAAAAGCAGAAAAAAAAGCTTTAATATTTGATTTGATTTCTTAAAGGATGAATTGTTCACTCCATTGTTATGTTATTGTTTTCTATGGCAATTATGTTAAAGCTTTTTGTTGTAAACAAAGGAGTAAGCTGGTAATGTTCTCAGGAGTTCTCTACAAGGTAAACATTGGGCTATTATTGAAACACCAGATGGTATATAATAAAAAAGGATGTGAACAGCCCTGTTTTTTGTTTAATAGCTTGACCACACTGAGAAGCTAGAGGGCTTTTAATGTTAAACCGATACAGGACTCGAAAAAAACATTATCGGGTCAGACACGAGCAGATCAGACAAGCTTCAAAGTACTGAAAACTGACCAAATGTTCTTGTAAAACACAGAACACCATAACATGTAGTTTAAACAAAATATTCATGCTGGTTACGGCTGTGTGTATTCGCTGTTACTTTTCCCTCCAGTTTCTCTGCCCAGGTGTGCTGCGTTGCTGCAACGAAGTTCAGACGAGGTCAAAAGCTCCAGTTCATATAAGGGAGAGGCCTCTGTGCGTGGGGACTGCTGTTGCTCGGTCTCTCCTCCTAAGATGCATCTTTGAACATTTCACGTTCATGTTGATTGTAATAATTCTTAAGGATTTGATGATTTTAAGCTGTGTTATGATGTTGTATTTTGGGTCAGTGGTGGAATTGTGTTAGCCCCATAGGGCCACCTTTAGGGTGGGGCGTAACACATTACATTACATGTCACTTGTGAGAAACTTTTATCCAAAGCGACTTACATTCTGTACTGTGGACATTCCCCACAGGAGCAATTTTGGGGTGAGGTGTCTTGCCCAGGGTCACAACCACATGCTGACTACAGTGGGACTTTAACCAGCCTCCAATATATAAAAATGCTAAAATTAACATTTAAAAGTAATGTTGGTGAAACATAAGGTAAATGAATATCCCTAACATTAAAAGCAAATATTCAAATAATCAGAAAATGTAGTATTTCCTTAACATGAAATAATTGTGTGTATTTAACACAAAATAATCGTTTTCAGTAGACATGATTTTAATATGTGCAACCGATGAACATATTAAAATCATGTGAATCTAACAGCCTTTTTTTCAGTGTGGCAACACTTCTGTGTGTGTACAACACCATTAGAGAACCTGTGAGACTCTGCTGCACACTCTTCTATTCTACTTAAAGTATTCCAGCTTGTGAACCCAAAAGCAAAGTGATGGCTTTCTGTCTCAGAGGAATTCACTTTTTGATAAAACTCATTTTGTTATTGCAGGACTTTGCAATAAAAACTATGTAATTCTTTAGTTGCAACAGGTTAACATTTTGGAACATAATAAACATGAATCAAAACATTATGCAGTTACTCAGTTTACTTTAGCATTTTGCAACCTGGCAGATTCAATAATTAAAGATGAATGAATAATAATAATACACAAGATTTATATAGCGCTTTTCCTAATGCTCAAATACGCTTATTCCTTATTTAACTGAAAAAAACACCATCCATTCACATAACATTTCCATGAAAATATATTTAAATATGGTATACAAACATTATTTGAAGGAAACAAGGTTAGACGACGTTGTGAGTCATCAAACCAAATGACTTTTTCTGCTGGGAACTTTTCACAAGGTTTTTCAACTTGTCTATTATTTTTAAAGGACATTTTTATTATTCTTTCCCTTAAGTTTTAATCATCATGTGATTAATTATCTTGCGATTCCTTTTTTTAATACTTGATATTTACTGCCTCCTCATTGATCCAGTCAAAAGAGCCCAAGGCTGCTCTCCTCTGAGAACCAATCAATAACCAGCATCTTCTTTACCAGTCCATCAAACTGCCCCAGTATGAAGACTCCCTCTCACCAGTTTGCTAATGGACAGGGTTATATTGCTCATGGATTATGGTGCGATCTACACAATCTTTGAGTTGAATAATACATGTAAAAGAAAATCATATCTTGTAGCTATCCATTTTTTCTGATCTCCAGCTGACTCAGTCGGTCAGTTTGTTGGAATTATTTTGTGACACAATTACACTAACTATCCAACCAACTCAGGAGGGACAGGAACAGCAATTTCCCAGTTCTGAGATGTAAAATTAATACAAATAATAATGTAGTTATCAAGGGACTGTGTGGCTTTCCGAAAAAATGAGCAGTTCCTGCCGGTTCTCATGTATTGTAGGTCACACACTGACTAAGTACCTCATCCCTCAAACTTCAAAACTATCCCTTTCATCACCTATTTGATCAATCCCTGCCAAAACTATAGATATTAATACACAAAGTATCAGAAAATACAACCCTCTGTCTTTTCCTCATTACACACATCTCTAAAAACGGGGGTACAAACGAGCTGATCCAGATTTTCTGCTGGTATGACGTCATATCGGAAATGTGGGCTGGCTTTACATTACTTTACATATAATATATTGTTCAAATATAGCATAATACAGGGCCTTTAAGTATAGTTTGCTGAAAATACTTGTACTGAAGTATTTTGACAGTAATCTTTTGGTACTTTTACTCAAGTAAAGCATCTGAGTACTTCTTCCACCAATGGTTTCTGTAAGGGAAATTTTGGGAGTCGGCCCATTGAGGATCATAGTAGATTCTACATTTACTCCATTAAAGGTGACTGATTTCCCCTCACCTTGTGATGATAACAGATCTCCTCCAGATTGACTTGGGATAATGTGAAGCCACAGCCACACCCTGCTTCAGCCAACACCACAGCACATGATGAATGAGCCAGCTCCAGCAGTACAGTTTCAATGTCCCACCACATGGGGGCAGTCTGGCAGCACAGCAGGGAGCTGCAGAGTCCCACCCCCTCCTCTCCTGTCAAGAGAGAAAAGCATGAGCAATGAGGGGTTCCAGCACATTCACTGCCTTGTGTTCTGTTAACCAATTGTTAAAGGTGACAGATCCACCCTGAAATGAATTTTTGTCACACTTCCTTTGAAAGTGAATCCACAGGAACAGAGGCTGAGCTCCGGCACTGTGAGGCTGCCATGATGTGCTGCTGCAGGTGGTTTTCTGGCAATAAATACTCTTATTTTCTCCTGCTCAAATTTGAAACATCTGCAAGAATGTAGCAAACAGCCAGATGTAAAAAAAAAAAGGGTCGGGAGGGTTACTTCAAAAATGTTCAGTAAGGATTACTTGTACAACATTTTTTATTCAGTAACCTAATCTCAGTATCAACATATAAAAGTAATGTAACCTGATTACTTTCTGTTACTGTTGGATCAAAGCACTAACAAATAAGATGATATTACTGAATTGTAAGACAGCAGAGAATTGTGAAAGAAACCAAGATATAGGGTGATGTGTCCTCTGCTCAGATATTTTATTCATAGAAAAACCTATCTATATGTCCATATGAGCAGGGTTTGGAGGGTTACTTTAAAAATAGATTCCATTTCAATATAGTTACCTGTAAAAAGATGTATTCAGTAACCTAATCAAATCATAAACCAGTATCAAAATCCAAGAGAAAATCAATATCAATAAGATGTTTTTTACTTAAGCGTATTATATAAGACAACAGAATAATGTGACCTTAGAAAAGAAAATAACATATTTAGGAACAGAAATGATTTCATTCACCATATTCAGGCAGCAGCCTAACACTGAAACACATGAGCACAGACTACAGTTTAAAACAGAGAAACAGAATCTGAGCTGACAGAAAATGCTCCTTTTTAGTTTAACACACATAGTTAAGCTCGCACACACTATTTTATGAACATATAGGTTCACCTGCTGAGTTGAAAAACAGATCAACGTGAAAACCATGAAGCAGATTGAGGCAGTAGGCGTATAGATTCACACTTACAGTATTTGCCTACAGAACAGAACAGCTGACAGAGGAGGGAGAACACCTGACCCTTCACAACAAATACTAGATGATCTTTTTAGTGTTTTACTAACACTGTAATCCTGTTATAGAAATGTAATCTGATCTTGTTATGTAATTGTTATGGAAAACAGTTACCTTTTTTGTATCTTGATACTTATCCCGGTATGTCATCAGCTACTCCAGCAGTACAGGAGGAACACAAGTATACTCAATCAGTGTTACAATTTCCATTTCATAAAAATAATGTCATAGCTTTACAATATTAATATTATATTAAAGTATTTTAAAATTAAATAGTAACTGCAGGTTTTCCACAAACTAGCTGGAAAGTTACTTGTGTAAAAATGTACTTGGATAACAGTACAAGGTAGGTCAGTTCAAATGTACTCGCATTGTATTTCAAAAGCGGGGTCGGGGGTCTTCACTGAAGGAAGAACTTCAAGTCCCAGAATGCACCACATCAGCTACAGTCCCAGAATGCACAATTGGTCAGGTAGCCTTGGTCAGTGGCAGTTCTAGATGAATTTAATTGAGGGGCTGTGATGGGGCCAGTTTCTTAATAAGAGGGACAAATTCAAATGGGGACAAAGACAGCGTTCAACACGTTTAGTTCAGTATAAAGTTATAACACGCAAAACCATTAAATACCATAATTGTTGTTTGTTTAACTAATAGAATTTATGCGTTACAGTGCACTGGCCCCTGTTGGCCCCCCCACTAGAACCTCCCATGGGTGTGTTGATTTAGGTGGATCAGCTTACACACTGGGTGGTGCATTAAATCACTGATAGATTGAGATGCAATGTTGTTTGCCAAGGTACAGCAATGCTTAAAGGAGCAGAGATGCAGCTGCCCCCCCAGGACCCCTCCCTAGCTGCTTCTTCTCTGCTGCTGATTTAAGACAATGTGTAAGTCTGGGAACAGTACAATTACAAGTTCAAATAAAGAGACAACAACAAACAGAGAGTCTTTGTTACAGTAACCATAGTGAATGTTATTTACTGGTGGGGGTGGGAGAGTGATGCCAGCCTGTCAGCTCACAGGGCCTCGTGCTTTCTGGCAACAACATCTTTATAATGTTGTGACACTCCGCTTGTACTGTCAGCACCCCCCCACCCGCCTTCCCTTTGGCAGATATCAATGAAGCTAATGGTCGGAAGTGTTTTACTGCCTCCATCACTCACTGCTGCGGGGCTACAGGAGGGGATTAAATATAGGTGCTTTTCTACTGTGTGTGTGTGTGTGTGTGTGTTTGTGTGTGTGTGTGTGTGTGTGTGTGTGTGTGTGTGTGTGTGTGTGTGTGTGTTTCTGAACATCCCATCTGAACGATGTGTACGGTAGTCAGAAATCAATGCTATGCTATTAGTAACAATGCCTCCTCCCATTCCAGACTGTACATCACTACTTCACACAGCAGGAGTTACACAACAATCACTAAGAAAAAAATCTTTTCATCTTTATGTTTAGTTCAGTAGAGTAATGGAGAAATATCTTTACTTTATTCAAGCCACATGTGGGTGATGCACAACCCTCCTTAAACCCTGGAATACTTTCAATGCCAGTGTTACCATTCAAACTAGTTACTGCAGTATCTGTGCAAAGCAACATGGGTGTAACTACGGTGTGTTTTGTAGGTGTTGTTAACCAGATGTGTAACAATAATAGAAAATGTATGAGAGGAACACATCCACCCACAACAAATGTATTTTATATTTATGGCGGTAAATTACCACGGCCGACAGGTGCAAACGTGATTCAACAGACCAAGAAAGGTTCGATAAGTTGGAGAATTATTTTTCTAAATGCTGCATGTGTTGTCTAATTTGTGATCTTTTATATTGACCACTGTACACAGGGTGCTTAATGAGCTACATTTGCACTTTACATTAAATCCAGACTAAACTCTGCTTTTAAAATGTTGACAGGGACCCAGACAATCATACTTCCAAGTATGTGTCTCACATATTTTATATAAATACATTTAAAAAAACGATTTTCTCAAGGCTGTCAGCACCACAAGTAGCATCGCTGTAATCTACTGCTGTGGTGGCTACAGTTCTCTGGGAGTTCACAAGCTTCCACATTGCAAATTAATGCCATTTATTGTTGCTGTAGAAATATTGTGCAAATTTATGAGGGTCTACTCAGATATTTTTACCTTCAGTCCTTTCACATTGGAATCATTGTCTCCTCTTTTTATTTTTGTTGTCACAAATAAAATAAATCTGTAGCTTGAAGTATTGATCAGCATCTCTGAGATCTTTCTGAACACAGGGCTGTTGTCTGGAGATCACAGCCCATTAGCTCGAGGCCGCAGGAGGCCGAGGCCCTGATCTTTCTTTTCAATGTCCCTAAAATGTCTATATTTTTTATCCTTGTGTGAATCTGTACTGTTTTTCATTCTTTATCTGTTGCTGCAGAAACTCCTGATTTCCCCACGGGGATTCATAAAGGTACATCTTATCTTATCTTAATATCAGTTCCCCCAGTTCTATCATCTTCACAATTCATAAAAGTATGTGTGTAACCAGAAAAATCCATTAGCCAGGCTCTAATTGACCAAGAACAATGAAGTGTGCCATTCAAGAAAGCTTTTAACTTTGAAGGTCCTCCTGCTGCTTATTAACCCTGCATATGGCTGTGAAGTGATGTATCTAAATGTATTAATGAAACCTCTGGGAAAAGTCTGTTGTGCATTGGGGTTTATAATGTACAGCATGTTCTGCATGAATTCTGCAACAATAGAAAGCTGATCACACCTATACTCATACAAGCTAAAGAGCATGGCTGTGTAGCTGTGAAAGCCTGCTGCACATCACACCTGCCGAACAATGTACTTGAGTTGTGTACATACTAATCCACGCACTAACACGCCCACTGTGCAAGTGCCATCTCACACACCCCGTGATTTGTCAAGGACAGCAGAGGTTTCCATTAACGAAGCATTAGGCGCTCCTCACACTTGCCTCTCTCCTCTACAAACCATAGCTTTGTCTTCATTAGGCCCCCCTGACAATCTCCCACCATGCCTCAAAGTGGGCCATTACCGGACCCCCTAACACCACAGGGCTTCGCACTGGGCACTAATAACTATCTGAACCCGCTGTACTCCGCTGGAGGCCAGGAGGTGCAGGGAGAGTTTAGCAAAGCAGATAGTAGGATGAGGTTGTTAAGTTGTCTCATAAATGCTTTTTATATGTAGCTACCCACACGCCAGCTACTCCCTGTGCCATTGTTACCACTTAAGATGTTATTTGGCACCTGCAGCGTGGGGAGGCTGGCTGTCGGAGAGAGAAGAGAAAAAAAGAGGGAATGAGTGGCTGTATAAAGAGGCCGGTGTTCCACAGCACTGCATTCAGATCACAAGGACAAAGCTGCAGGAAGTTAGTCATTTTCAATAGGAGTCAATGAACCGCGGCTATACAAACATCTCTGCGTCAAAGAATACAAAAGCAGCCAACCACCTTATTAAAAAACATGCTGTATGCACTGACGCATCCACTGACCACAATACTGTGACCTTCGCTATGCGGCTGCTCCTGGAGGAGCTTGATGCACTGCAGACATCATGTTCCGAACTAGCAATGAGTCGCTGAGAGCTAGCATGGAACTAGCATAACGAGAACTAAAAAACCCTATGGCCATTAAAGGCAAACTGTCCTCATCTAAAGAAATGTTTTAATAATTTCCTCTTGTTGCTGCGCATATCCTGACGGCTCTGTAAGCGTCCTGTTCCCTAACAACAGTCAATGTTTCTATGAACCATGATCATCATCTCTAACCATGTGTATTTGGTTTACTCAGCCAGAGGTGGCAGATCAATATCTGGTCACATTAGCGTTAGAGACCCTGTGTATTATATCATTACTTATTGCTAGCATTCAACTTACATAATAAAATAGCACCAAAACAAATATAGTCAATAATATTTGACAGAAGCAATCAAAGTCATTAAACAGACATTAAAAATATAATATTTCATTCTGGAAATGAAATGATTTGTTGATCCTAAACTAAGATACAATGACTTTCTTGAATTACATTTACTACATATACTCAAGTATTGCACTTTAGTACATTTTTGAAGTACTTAATTAACTAAATATTTTAGATTTATTGCTACTTAGATGTGTGCTCTACCACATTAATCTGACTGCTTTAGTTAACAAACAGACTCAGATCATGAGCCCCTGATAAAATCATCCTAAACTTTACCAGCTGTGATGAACATCAACATTAAAATACTGCTGGATCTTAAAATGTAATTATAGACGGATAATGGAGTTTGTTGCTTTCTGAAATCAAACACTTTTGTTTCCCACATGTGATATGTGTCGGAAAATGTTCAGACCAAAGCCAACAAATCAGAAATCATTTAAACCAAGTTGAGATGTTATACTGTAATAAAGTAAAAGAAAAACCCTCTGATTTCTCTCACCCGTTTGTCATTCATTTATTTATTACAACAAGTATTTGTTTTATGTCTCTCCAAATCCCAATAAATTGTATTTTTAAATGGCCATCAATCATAATTAATCACAGATCCTTTTTGTGATTAATGCTATTGCAACTTTTAATGATTTCCTCCCACCAATAATAAACAAATATGTTTATTGTACCATGTTTGAGAAAATGTGTACCTTCATACTGTTGTTACTAATATCTGCAAATATCAATAACTTACTAGCTGAGATAATTAAAAATCTAGCTCCACTTTGACCACCAAGAACATTGAAATACTACTAAATATTTAATATAATCACACTGAAAAGTTCAAATGTTGACTAAATAAATGTATAATGTCAACAGATTTCACATCCCTGTATTAGTTTAGTTAGTCATTAGTCAATAATATTAAGTTTAGATAAAATATATTAGGTTCAACTTAATATAATTACTTTAAACTAACCTAATACAGTTATGTGAAATCTGTTGACATAATACATTTAATTAGTCAACGTTTCCGTGAAAAGGCCGGGTCATTTTGGATGCAGGACATTTGACAGTAATAGAGTTTGTTGGATTATTGTGTTGGATAATCGAACACTTCTTTTGCCTCCATATAATACTCAGGAAATAAAGCAGCAGCTGAGATGAGGACTTGTTGCTGACTGTGGCCTCGCTGTCACACACACACTGTGGAGCTGCTTTGCTTTACTAACTCCCTCTCGGCTGGTGTCAGACGTTGTGTTTCTTCTCTGCTCTCGTCGTACTCTCAGAGCTCGATTCTTGTCTGGGCGGCTTTATCTCAACCTGTCAAGCTCTCCACTTCCAGCCTGCACAGATAGCAACATCACATCTTGCCTTTGACAGATATCAATGATGGGGAGAGATTTCTGCCTCTGATACTCCTCACAATGTGCCGTCAGAATGCAGCAGGATCTCTGATAGCGCAGGCTGTACAGGAACAGCATCAGATAGCAGACTTCCAGGTTTTGTGTTTGAGTTGTGGTGGAGCAGCTCTGACAGCTGGAGGATGATGGACGGAGGAGATGCTGACAGAGCTGTCTTGCTCTGAGCGAACCACGGGGGGAGTTGACTGTAACTTACTGACTACTGGGTGGATTTTCATGGGTCATTCCTAGCATTCAGTCCCATTTAGCTCCCGAAGATATCATATCATATATTTTTGCATTCAAAAAGGCTAATGATTATTTGTAAAAGCTTGGTTTTACATGTTTAATCCCCTTCTACCATAACAAAATAATGTAATATACATTGATATTCAACATTTAAAATAAATACTAGGCCAAACTGCCATTCCCCAAATCTTGTTTGCTCAACTTCCAAAACAGATACAAAAAATAGAATTCAAGAAAATACAAAAAAAATTATTCCTAACATTTCCTCACCAAATTAGAATTTGTGTTATTAATTATTTTTTATTGTTGGAAGTTTATAAAAGAATGTGTGTCCCACGTTTTAATGTTACTGTAACTCTGACTGAACCCCCCCTGGTCACGCCCCTTTACTATTTACTGTTGAAAAGTCATTATTTTGAGCTCATAAAAAGTGATTTCTACTTACTTTTGACCATTTTTTAAATTACTTTTGTCAATAAATACAATTACTAATCATTCGGTGTAATTGTTCCTTCATTTGCTGTCGTACAATTTGCTAAAATAATAAATGACTTTTTTATGTAAATGTTATAATAATTAATACAGTCAAAACTATGACGGTAAGACCCAGGATGCAATAAGGTAGAATTATATGGGGTTTGGTATTAAAATGTGATAATAGCACAACATATTTGACGATATTTGAAAGGGTTTTATGAACATAAGAGATCACATACTTTTTTAAACTCACAGACCTTTCTATGTAACTCAACTCTTCTGGAATCATTGCAATCACACATTGGTTTCCTCCACACAGGGACTAGATGAGAACTCAATCAGAATACCTTTATTCGTCCCACAGAGGGGAACTTAACATTTGCTATAGCAACAACAGAGCCAAAGACAGCTAAAAAAAAGCATGCATTTATCTGTAATATATACTGTATATATATATATATATACAGTATATATATATATATATATATATATATACTGTATATATATATATATATATATATATATATATTAAAGATTCAAAAAAATCAAAATAAAGAAAAGATAATTCCACAAATGTAAGTCTCCGCTCCAGGAAAGAAAGTCTGCTCTGCTGCCAGAAGCTGTCATGTCATTTTGTGGAAAAATGTAAATCAGTTTTACATCTTGAATATTTTGTAGACTCACTGTGACATTTATTGGCAAATAATTTAACAGCCGGACTTTATATGGAAATGAGAGGCCGACACATCCTTCATCAAAGACAAATCAGCCAGCAGCCCAGCAAACATACTCCCATAAAATGAGTACTTTATCGCTGTAGTGTGTTTTTATTTTGGTGCATAATGTTGTTATATTTACTGCAGATCACTTCATATGTTCCGACAGGTATGGCTGAGGTTTATGTGGTACTTATAGGGACATTCATCATGACGTTTTTAAAAGTTATTTTATATAATTTTTAATGACATATAACTTCTCTCAGACAGTTAAGATAAAACAGGACTTTTTACAATGATAATCTCTAACAAAATAAGAATTTGATTTGTTCAAAATATGTCATTTTGCATATGTTCGATGGAAGTATTGAAGTTGATCAGTTGCTCAAAATTGTCAGTGTCTTAAGCCATGGTTTGCAGGTTTCACAGTCAGTCGTGTTTCCATTTAACAATAACAGTGACACCTGATCTGTCAATCCCACCTGCTGAATGTGATGCAGCAGAAAATAAATGAAGAACGACAAAAGCCGCACAGCCTTGAAGCACTGAGCTGTGTGTGTGTGTGTGTGTGTGTGTGTGTGTGTGTGTGTGTGTGTGTGTGTGTGTGTGTGTGTGTGTGTGTGTGTCGAGCAGCAGTAACAGTAGTAACTTTTATTGGCAGTGATGCTCCCTAATGACAGGTTGAGTGATGCTGTGCTGTCGACACACAGAGATGTAGAGGAGAATAAAGCAGAGAATTATTACTGTGAGTAAGTCTTCACGCTTCGAGGCTAACCGTGCAGTCTACAGGATACTCTGGTAATGTCAAGGGCGATATCTTGGAAAGATTGATTAGAGTTTGCTAGCCATGATCACCAATTACACACCTTTTAATTTTCACTCTGAGTAGTGAGTAAGTTCAGTAGGTTGTTAGTGCTGTGAGTTAAAGGCTGACTCCCATTTGGAAAGTTCTGTTACCTGGATAACTTAACTGTCTCCTGATGCTTCTCAAGGTTCATGTGCAGTGTGAACCAGACTTGGCTCTTATGTATGTTAATACAAATTAGCACTGTCAACTTTAAAGCCTTTGTGATGACAAATTAATCTGGAAACCTTAACATATCAAAGAAAAAAGGAACGCAATCACATTACCAAGTTTGACCCCAACTTCCTCCTGTTAATCCAGCATGGATTTTGGAAGTAAAAGTACTAATACAATGGTCCTTAGAAGGGAGATCAGAAACATCCTTTGATAGCAATGTAAAAACTGGCCCACATCTGTTCAAGTTTTTTTGTATCTCTTTCTGGGGTGGCTGTAGCTCGGGAACCAGCTTGTCACCGTACCAAAAAAACAACAAGAAAACATGTAGAGTGGTCTGGTAGCTGGAGGGCTGCCAGTTCACCTGAAGTGTCCTCGAACAAGTTGCCCTACCCCAAAACTGCTGCAGGGCGTAAAACCATCATGGACTCTTCGCTCTGACATCTCTCTCTAAAAACTTAATTTGCGCATGTGTGCTGTTAGTATTCATTATGAAATAAACCATGATTATCAAAGAACAGAATGCTATGATGTTGGATAAATAATAATACTCTATAAGCCTTACATGTCTGGATATAGTAGATCAATGTGGTGGAGGTATCATCCCTCAGGTGGATGATGATGACACAGGGGGGACCAGCGACAGGGTCATGGGTCAGGTGTCTCATGACTAAGCATGTATTCATGAAACTGTATGAAAGCCCTCTCTTCAGTTTGAGTAGTGGATCTCGGCTGTGGAGACTTTCTGTTTGCTGTGTGCCTCTTTTCCAAACGATGATTAAAGACTCAGAAGGACGACCCTTTGACCTGTTCATTGCAAGAATTTCAAGTAGTATGTTCCTGCAATAGCGGAGGCTGCAGTTTCAGGACCACATTCCTAGGACCCTTGCTTTTCGTGACACTGCCACCAACCAAATTGGAGACATGAAGATGGATGACTATCAGAGTGTGAGTAATGTGACGTTTGTTTAAAGTTTTATTTGTTTAACAGTAAAAACAATTCCGATGTGAGTAGCTAACGTTAACTATGATAGTCTTAAGGCAAGGCAAACAATCCTCTGTTAGCTTATGATAGCTTTAACCATATTAAAGGGTTAGGGTACAAACAATTATTCGTTGGGTATAGCTAACCCTAACTGTAATGCATTAACAAAACATTTTTAGATAGTAAATAACAAGCATTACAATGTCTAAACAGACTCGCTGGGTAGTAGACTCAATACTCGCTGGTTGTTCTTTTGCGGGCATCCAATTCCCTCGGTGGTGATGTTGCAAAAAAAAACTAGGGTCCTAGTAATGCGGTCCTACAACTGGGGTCTTGAAACTGCAGCCTCCGCTACTGCAGGAACATACTATCGAGAATTTCCACCACAATGTGTACAGGACAAGTTTGTGCATGTGTGTAATGTGGGTGTTCTGTAAGTACTGTAACCAGTCAAGGTTTTAATAAAGTGTGTAAATCTTCATCTATCTTATAATACGGGGTCAGAAGCTGCTGCTACTCTCTCTTCATCATTTTATAAAAAATGATTAAATCATTAACCTGACTGTTAAAAAAAGCTTAACCTAATTGAATTATTTATATCAAACTGTATATTTGCATGTTGCCCTTGTATTCAGCATGCTTTAATCACTTAGACAGCTGCCTCTGAGGAAGGAGTCTGCTGATGGAGGTCAGAGCAGCATCAAGCTTTACTGATCATCAGTCTCGGGTGAAGCCAAAGGGCCACAGTCTAGAGAGATGGCCAATCAGCTTAATCTGTGTCTATTCCTGCCCTTTACAGGCAGGCAAGGAGGATTTACGCATGATCATAATAAGCATAAAAAGACACAATTGAATCCCAAATTTTTTACCCTCCTGTCGTGTTTGTTTCTTAATTTGGCGGTCTGTTTGAACTGCTCGTACAAAAACCATTAATCATCACCAAATTGTTTTTAACATCCATTAAAGCTGTAAATGTCTCAGACTACTGGTTTACATGAATAACTGCAGGGAATATACAAAGAATAGACTCTGAAATGTATTACAAAATGAGCATGGTTGTTGATGTGTGTGTGTGTGTGTGTGTGTGTGTGTGTGTGTGTGTGTGTGTGTGTGTGTGTGTGTGTGTGTGTGTGTGTGTGTTTGATGATAATATAAAGTTACCCATTCCTTTCCTATGGAGGTCATTGTTGCCCTGGAACATAATAGGTTGACTAAACCTCAAAATTCAGTGGAAGTGGTGAATAGCAATTGTACATATTAAGTCCATCCATTCCACAAACTCCCCCCCCCCCCTCCAGCAGCTTCACAGTCAGATACCGTATAGATGTTAAGATTCTGCTCTTCACCTTTAAGGCTCTCCTTAACCTCACTCCTCCATCGACACACCCACCCGCACCCTTCCCAAGTCTTCTGCTTCCATCCAACTCACTGCACCACCCTTAAACCACTTTGGGGTCCAGAGCCTTCAGCCGCTCTGCACCCCGCCTCTGGAACTCCCTCCCACCGGATCTGGAATACTGACTCTCTCTCCATTTTCAAATCATGTCTCTTCACACGTCTCTTCACACTGGCACTTCCACCCTGATCACATGTCACGTCCTCGGTTCTTATAGATTATATTGTCTTGTTTTCGTGCTTTTGTTTTGTACCTTGTACGGCAACCTTGAGAGCCCTGAAAGGCGCCTTTATGAATAAAATGTATTATTATTATTAGAATTATATATTCAAATACCTACTGTGGAGGATATCATAACGCCTCGAAGCAATCAAATGTAAAACACAATACTAATCTGTCAGATTTAACCCAAACACAACAGGAGGGTTAATCCCCCCTTACACCAAAATCAATGGCCACACTGATCAGAACCTATAGGCCCGGAAGCTCAGTATGCTTCCATTATACTTGCTATATAAATAAGTTAACAGGAGGTAGGTTATCAAGGAGAGAATATGAGAACAGCATGGTGCATATGAGAATAGAGGAGCATGAAGAATGAATGCAGCTCTTGTGTGACAGCAGAGCAGCAGCCGCTCATTAGAGTGCAGGAGACACAGGCAGGTGATGATACACACCTGTGCTGTGATGGCGAGGAGGCCCCGCATGATCACACAGTAAACCAAATGATAGCACACAGGGTAGTTGGTATTCATGGCAGTCTATGTCCTTGTAACGGTATGGAGCTTTGGTTTTATCTCATTGGAGAATCTCATCCATTATTTAGAATGCAGGCGCAGACCGACAGCAATAATTCCTGCCTCCTCTCTCTTTCTCTCGCACACTTTCTGTACTCCTGTCTCCCCCGCTGCATGCTCTCTAATATCCCCCAGCACGCGTGTGTTTGTTTGCCCTGGACAGGCTTTGGCACACACTTAAAGAAGACTGAGAGAAAGTGACGGGATCAGGGAGGTGTGAAGTTTCCTCAGATGAGTTTACGAGGCAGGGTCATCATTGTTTGTTAATTTCCTGTCAGCTGCTCTATTATTCATGTTGATACTTTAATGGTGTGATGTTTGCAGCTGCGGGGATCTCTGTGGAATCAGACTGACCTTCTGCTGACTCCACGCCGGCACTCTCCAAATGTCCCATGAGGCCACCATACTTCCACATTCTGTTGATATGCCTTTCATGTTCACACCCTGACAAAGATTATCTGTGATCAAATGTTAATCAGTGGATTCATGAGGGCTAATATTGTCGTTAGAAGATGTGCAACAAGCCCTCATTTACACTGGCTGACTAAATGTGTTACAGTGTTTCAGCATTGAATGCATACGACAGCTACGCACATCTTCTTGGATTAGCTTTTTATTAGTGACCCTGCTCTTTCAAATAGAATCAAAGGATGAAACCCTCTTTGTTTTGTCACATATGCACACAGCACACATAGGGACATTTGACTTCTATATTAAACCCATCCTAGTGGGCAGATATTGTATAGTGCCCGGGGAGCAATGGGGGTTAGGGGTTTCCTGCTCAAGGGCACTACAGCACGGCCCAGGAGGTGACTGGGACCACTCCATATTTTAGGTCGGTTCGGGGACTTAAACCGGCGACTCAGTCCAAGTCACTACTGACTGAGCCACTGCCAGAAAATGGTCTTTCAGTCTTTATTATTTACTTTTTAAAAATTGTTTTATTTATGTTATAGGTTTAGCAACATTTACTTTTAAGTGGGTCTCTCGATCTTTATACCTTTATTTGTGTTTTTGCATATATTGAGTGTTCTTTTTACACCTTTTCATGTGTATGTGTTTATAGTAATGTATGTATATACATATTTTTATATATATTTGTGTATTTTTAAATTTTTTTATTATATTGCTATGCAGCATGTTTCCAAAAAGGTCTCACCATCTGAGCTGAGGTGATTTTCTCAGTTTAAATTTGTAGTGTGTCAAAGCACCTTGAGCTGCACCTGCCGTAAGAAAAGTGCTATACAAATAAAGCTTTATTATAATTATTACACAAATCCTGAGTCTAGGTACGACCAGGAGTTGAACAACAGGGGGCACTGTTGGTTTGTCTCTCATCGAACACCTGATATGACGGCTGCTAGAAATAACCCTATGATTAACACTGAGAGGATGTTTCATTAGAAGTATTGTCTGAATGTCCTCAGGGATTTCACTCAGTGGCAAAACCTGAGAAATATACCTTCCTGGAGTTTGAATCGTCAGGTGCAGCAGGAGGAAATGATCTAGAATCTTCTCCTCTGACACACTGTTTGTTGGTTGCTTATTGATTGGTGCTTCTCTGCACTCGGAACCATTAGCAGCCAACAGAGGCCGGGCGGATCATGAGGCAGAGTAAAGCGTGATGTTGACCGGCTCTTTCCTCCTCTGTTTTAAAAGTGTGCCGTCTTTGTTTGTTTGCCCTTGACTCAGCTCAGGTGTGCTTTGACATTTAAGTGAAATGCAGAAAAGAGCAAAGGCATATCAGAATATAGTTGTTCTTTAAATCTGATTAACAGCCTTTCTTTTCCTCCCATGCCGGGCCCTTCTCCCGTGTGATAAGCACACACGGCGTGAAGTGATGTGACATTTCCAGACAATCAATAATTTAGTGTGCAGTAGGTTTTTGTGTCTGACGGCACTACCTCTGCGGAATGTGAATATACTAAGAGCTGTTATTTTTATTTGAAATGTGGCACAGTAGAATAGTGTGCCCTAATGTAGTATGTACAACACAGAAGTAAGAGCCATTAATGTAACCATGGTTCAAAGATTCAAAGAATGTATTGCCATAAGTACACAATAGCTACAGTGTAGTTATGGCAATGGAAATCTTAAGACCCAGGCTCCTTCAACAACGCAACATAAATGCATATAAGACATAATGCAATTTAAATTTAAAAAAACAATGAAAAGTGCAAGAACATCGTAGAATAAAATAGTGCAAATTATGTTGCAAGACCTATGTGCAAGTAAGACAGGAGAAGTCAACTATATACATGTAAAATAAAATACAAAACACAATAAGCTCAGTGACCAAGTAAATGCAGGAGTCTATATACACTGCCGGGCAAAAACAAAGGTCACACTCTAATATTCATTGGACCGCCTTCAGCTTTGATTACGGCATGCATTCGCTGTGGCATCGTTTCCACAAGCTTCTGCAACGTCACAACATTTATTTCTGTCCAGAGTTGCATTCATTTTCTTTTGATCTTGTATTGATGACGGGAGATTCGGACCACTGCGCAAAGTCTTCTCCAGCACATCCCAAAGATTCTCAATGGGGTTCAGATCTGGACTCTGTGGAGGCCAATCCATGTGTGAAAATGATGTCTCATGCTCCCTGAACCACTCTTTCACAATTTGAGCCCAATGGATCCTGGCATTGTCAGCTTGGAACATGCCCGTGCCATCAGGGAATAAAAACTCTATTGATGGAATAACCTGGTTATTCAGTATATTCAGGTAGTCAGCTGACCTCATTCTTTGGGCACATAACGTTGCTGAACCTAGACCAGACCGACTGCAGCAACCCCAGATCATAGCACTGCCCCCACAGGCTTGTGACCTTTTTTTTTGGCTGGGCAGTGTATATGTACATAGAATAAGATAAACAAGAACAGAATGTACAATTGAATCCTGTTCAGTGAAACAAAATACTGAAGCTTGTAGTAATAAATGGTTCTATGCTTTCTGGTTGGCTGCCAGACACATCCTTCCATTTTTATCCATGTATTGAATAATAAACATGGCAGTCAGGAATATTTCACTTAACAGTCATGTCATTTATCCTTATGTTGAATGCACCAAAGTCTTGAATAAATTCTCTAAATTCAGCAACATGACAAAATAGGTCCAAACAGGCACCAAATAGCTACTACTTTATTTGACATGAGCACTTCTGTGATGTTATTAAAAATCACACATTTATTATTCCCAGATACTATAACATAAATACAGGAATTTAAAACACAGTTGAATGTGAGAGGTGTTGAATATTTATGACTGGCATTTATTTTACCATAGGCCTTTGTTTTCTTTTTTTAATGTGAGTTATTGTCTGACTGCTGCAGCCTGTTACCCAAATACACACACCAACCCACCCACCCACCCACCCACACACACACACACACACACACACACACACACACACACACACACACACACACACACACGCACGCACACACACACACACACACACACACACACACACACACACACACACACACACACACACACACACACACACACACACACTTTCCCTACATGTACTACAGTCTACTTATCTCTGAGTATTGTGGGAGGATACCTTTAGAGTAGCTGGAATAATTCTCTCTGTGCTCTTCTCTCTCAGAAAAGTTAAGGAAACTTCTCTCTAAAATCTGCTCCTTGGAGCGCGGACTCACTCAAAGAAAAGAGTTTAGGTTGCATCACGGCGCCTCCTTCACGAGACAGTACGAGGCCAGCCCCTTTGAAGCAGGGGTGTGTTGTAAGGGGCTGTATTAGGGTTCCTCATCAAACACCACACACATATATTTACGCTGCCCTCCTTGTTTGTGTTTAATGTTTAGGTAGTAACCTCTTTATGTAAATCCTCTTAATTTTTTCATTTAGAAAAGCCTGGAATTTAGTATTTTGTGTGTGATTTTGCAATATTTCTTCATGTTCGTAGCATTATGAACATTCAACATGTAACCAGGTTGAAATAGCTAGTTCCTGCAAAGTATAAATATTGTGTTTTATTTTGAAAGTTCATGGTTAAAACAGGAAGTAATGTTTGTGAATAAAGAAAATGCTGGTCACTGATTGGTTCGGGGGGTCGGTGGAAGTTGGCAGACAGTGGATGAAGGGAGAGAGTGGTGGTTGGATTGACAAAGTCGCGGCACCAGAGTGAATTAAAGTTAAGAGTTTGTGGCAATACATATGTAGTTAGTGTCCCAGGATTGTCGGCTCGATGGTCTTCATGTGGATTCTTTTGTGCACACCGTCTGCAAGGAACTGGATACCTTTCTACTCAAAGTTTGAGTTACCCAGTTGTGTATATAGCCTCGTTGCACGGTAACCGTAAATTCTACTTCCGCTGTTACTTGTATGCGCGTCTAAACTTCCGGTCGAACACTTCCGTGTTATGATAGCGTTTGACAGCTGGATACCGGTAACCGGCTTTTACTATTTAGAAGTGTACAATGAGTGTGTTCACAATAAAAGAAAGACGACTGACCTTTCAAAGGGTGGGGACATCGGCACTGCACTGTTGTGTACCTCAGTGTACGAATTCTTCGAGGTACAATAGCCTCGTTGCACGGTAACCGTAAATTCTACTTCCGCTGTTACTTGTATGCGCGTCTAAACTTCCGGTCGAACACTTCCGTTTTATGATAGCGTTTGACAGCTGAATACCGGTAACCGGCTTTTACTATTTAGAAGTGTACAATGAGTGTGTTCACAATAAAAGAAAGACGACTGACCTTTCAAAGGGTGGGGACATCGGCACTGCACTGTTGTGTACCTCAGTGTACGAATTCTTCGAGGTACAATAAGCTACTTTCCTTTCATTCATTTCCCGTTGACCCGGCGGTACGGGCCGAGTGGCTGAGGAGAATCCGAAGGGATAATTTCAGTCCGACGAAACATTCAAAGGTCTGCAGTAGGCACTTTAAAAGCACAGATTTTGTCGTGACAGCCGGGGGACTAAGAAAACTCCAAAAGGGATCAGTCCCTGTTCTGTTTTCTTGGAACGGGTTTGAGCTATCGGCACCTAGACGCTCACTCTCCCTGCTGGATCTTTATTTGAAACTGTGGGAATTCAACATCATACATGTTATTTTATACAAAACAATAATCTTATATCTTTCTAACATTGAAAAGTCGAGCAAAGACCACGTTAAATTATAAAAGTAAGTAAAGCTATTACCACAGTAATATCACTATGTAAGCGCTAATGTTAGCTATGTAGCTACAATAATATTGTGCCATAGTTACAACTTACCTTCATAATTGTCGATATAACTGGATAGGTACATTTTGTATCCCTTATCACGTTTGCTCTTCGGTGTAGAACTGCCCATCCGAACAAGTCGGTGGACATCTGAGATGGAAATGTTTGGGAGATCCTGCAGGCATCTAGTGTAGAAACTCGCCATGTTTGACGTTCACCGATACCACACCGGAAGTTTAGAAGCGCATACAGTAACAGCGGAAGTAGAATTTACGGTTACCGTGCAACGAGGCTATTAGGTTGTTAGCAACTGAGTGTTAGCATTCATTAATAAAGTGAATGTACTCTTAGCCATGTTATAGCTAACTCAGCTTGCGCTATTGGCTTCAGTTTGGGGTTTTTCGGCATGAACACCCTGAGGATCTTTATCGGTTTTGCTGCAAGTGGGTGACACAGTGAGGAGTTTTGGACAATACGAGAGAGCACGTGGTCGCTGGACACCTTCCCGCCGCCGTTGATCGCCATCTGAGACTGAGGGATCGGTACAGTTGCAGTTTGGAGTTGCAGATGTTCAGGTATCGCTTTGGTTTTATTGCTCATTTGAGTGAAGAGGAGAAATAGTTTTGTCTTTCAACGCTCTCAAGCATCACATCAGGCCTGCAACGTGAGGGGTTTTATTTCATGTTATTTGCCGGCTTGTGTGTGTGTGTGTGTGTGTGTGTGTGTGTGTGTGTGTGTGTGTGTGTGTGTGTGTGTGTGTGTGTGTGTGTGTGTGTGTGTGCTGAATGAGTGTGGGCCCAATGAGTGGTGTGACATTTATACAAAGGTGATCTGAACTATTTTGATATTATAATAATTTCCAGTTAAAGGGATTAGTAATCTGACAATATTAAGGCACATTCTGACTGTATATTTCATGTTGTTTGTTAACAAGTATACAGTAAATAATTAAGATCTCTATTTCTTAAACTGATTCCAGTGTGAAATTTGGTGATTTCTTTTAATAGAGGTATTGAAACTCATGTGTTTAAGGTAAGTGACTAGTGAAGTTACATTATTTAAAGGTGCTTAAAGGGACTCAAGATAACACAAAGGGTATATTGGGAACATATAAACAGGATAAGGAAAGAGAAATAAGACAACATTACCTTATGTATTCTTTATTGTAAATTTGATTTATAGAGTTAACGAACTCAGTGCCCTTCCCTGATTAAACTAGGGAATAACTGGGCTCCAAACACATATCCCATAGTTGTTCTCTGAGAAGACGTTTTATCTCAAGAAAAGACCATCAGACCCTTGAACCGGCTGCATTTTATCTGAAGCTGAAAACCTAAACTAACAGAAACACTTTTGATCAGACATAAATCTCACAGTTATGTGGCTTATTGTACATAAATGATCCAATATTTGTAAAAAATGCATTTTTTCCATGGCTTTAAAATATAAAATATATGTCCCCTGAGTTTGGATACACCTACATTTTTAGAAAAGCTTCTCTAACCCTATTTTCCGGAAAACCTACATTAAAAATCAGATTTGTCTCCCCTTTGGCATCAAAAGATAATTATGTGCCAAGGTCAATGATGTGTGAATGTATTTGAGTGTTTCCCTCTCTAAGCAGGTGAACCTTGCATGGCAGCCCCCGCCTCTATGAATGGGTGTGAATCTTTGAATGTTGACTTGAAAATATAAAAGCACTTTGCAGTCTCAGTAAGACCCGAAAAGCTTCATATTAAAGGCAGTCCACTTTGCATTTATGGATTATATTCAGGTTCTGGGGACCAGTGGATGGTGATGGTCCTCCCACAGAGAACATGCTGAATCTGCAGGAGCCGGTTAGCAGCAATGTTAGAAGTGAAGGCCAGTTGGTCATCCATTGTCAAACCCAGATTCCTTGCAGTCTGAGTCGGGGAAACAACAGAGGTGCCAATGTTAATAGCTAGATCATGGATGGCAGGGTCTTTACCTGTTCGGTCTTGTTTGGATTGAGCTTCAGGTGGTGAGCAGACATCCACTGAGAGATGTCAGCCAGACAATCAGAGATGTCTGTGACTACCTGGGTTACAGACCAGGGAAAATATAGAATCTCTAGTGTGTCTTCTGATGTGGTACGATAAGCAATGAGAGCAAATAAATTGGGTATACCGAGAAAAAAAAGGTGGAACCCAGGACAGAACCCTGTAGAACCCATGTGAAGAGTTTACAGATTAGACAAAAATCAAACCCTCTCCAAGTCACCCTTCAGCTCCGGTATTTGAAGTAGGATGAGAGAAGAAAGAGATGCAAAGCCTGAGACTCCCAGTTCTTAGAGAGTTTGTAGAAAGATCTTGTGGGTGACTGTAACAATGCAGCAGAGAGTTTCCAGAAGGATGACGACAGAGGAGAGGCAGGCAGCTCTAGCAGTTCCTCAGTGACTGCGCGGAGGGCAGTCTCGGTTGAGTGGCCTTCCTTCAAACCGGACTTGTGTGGATCAAAAAGGTTGTTCTGATGAAGGCGAAAAGAGAGTTGATTAAGACAGCAGCTCAAGTGAAGAGAGGCAGGCCTGTAGTTTTTTCACATCAAAAGGGGTGAGTGTGGGTTTCTTTAGGAGAGGGTTCACTCTTGCCTGTTTATGAGTGTTTGGGAAGCAGCCAGCTGTTAGTGAAATGTTTCATGAGATGTGTAAGAAAAGGAAGAAGATCAGAAGCAACAGACTGAGGATGAGAGGGGATAGGGTCCAGAGGACAGGTGGTAGGGAGAGCAGAGGTAACATGGGTAAGAACCTTATTTGGAGAGAGGTGGGAGAAAGAAGTTGTAGTGGAGGAAAGTGATGTGGCATGAGTGCTGGCAGGTCCATAGTCCAGGGTTAACTGTTACAATCAAGGTTTCAAGGTTTTATTGGTCATATGCACAGCATATACCACGTATATGTTGGCAATGAAAATCTTATATCTCATGCTCCTCCAACAACTCAACATACATGGTGCAAATAAGATAAATAAAATAGTGCAAAAAGAGAAGAATATTTACAATAACAACAATAAAGATTTGAGGATGTGAAATATATACATATGTGGAATACATTGAGAGTATTTAAACACTTTACACTGTTGAATGAGGAGGTATGAACAGATGCATAGATACGTATAACAGATATGTATGGCAGATATGTATAATATATATATATATATATGTATGTGTGTACTATAAACAGATGTGAGTAAACATTCACAGAGCTCAGGAGTTCAGTAGTCTTATAGCCTGTGGTATAAAACTGTCCCTGAGTCTGGTGGTCTTGGTCCGGATGCTGCGGTACCGTCTGCCAGACGGCAGCAGACAGAACAGATTGTTGCTGGGGTGATGGGGGTCCTTTATTATCCTACTGGCCTTCTTCCTACACCGCTGGGTGTAGCGGTCCTCCATGGATGGCAGCTCCGTCCTGGTGATGTGCTGAGCAGTTTTCACCACCCTCTGTAGAGTCTTACGGTTGAGGGCGGTGCAACTGCCAGACCAGGCGGTGATGCAGCCAGTCAGGATACTCTCGATGGTGCACCTATAGAAGTTGCAGAGTATCCTGGAGTCCATGTTGAACTTCCGCAGCCTGCGGAGGAAGAAGAGCCGCTGTCGAGCCGTCTTGGATAAGACCCTGGTGTGATGTGTCCATGTCAGGTCCTCACTGATGTTTACCCCGAGGAACCTGAAGCTGCTGACTCTCTCCACAGGAGTCCCGTCGATGGTGATGGGTGTGTGTGCCTCTCTCTGCCTCTTCCTGTAGTCCACAATCAGCTCCTTTGTTTTGCTGACGTTGAGATGGAGGTTGTTGTCCTGGCACCAAGATGTCAGGGCTCTGACCTCCTCTCTGTACGCCGTCTCGTCACCGTCTGTGATCAGGCCGATGACGGTCGTGTCGTCAGCAAACTGGATGATGGTGTTGGAGCTGTGTGTGCCCACCCAGTTGTGCGTGAACAGGGAGTAGAGGAGAGGGCTGAGCACACAACCCTGAGGGGCTCTGGTGTTGAGGGTCAAGGTGGAGGATGTGATGTTCCCCATCTGCACTGCCTGGGATCTGCCCGTTAGGAAGCTCATGATCCAGTCACAGAGGGCACTGTTGAGCCCAAGGTCCCTGAGCTTAATGATGAGCTTGGAAGGCACAATGGTGTTGAATGCTGAACTGTAGTCAATGAACAGCATTCTCACATAAGTGTTCCTCTGGTCCAGGTTTGACTAACCGCTCAAAGCACTTCATGATGATGGAGGTGAGTGCAACTGGGCGGTAGTCATTGAGGCAGATGGGTTTTGTCTTTTTGGGGACAGGGACAATGATGGACTCTTTAAAGCATGTGGGGACTACAGACTGGAGCCGTGACCTATTGAAAATGTCTGTGAACACATCTGCCAGCTGAACTGCACACACCTTGAGAGCACGGCCAGGGATGCCATCAGGTCCAGGAGCTCTGTGTGTGTTGATCCTTTTCAGAGATCTACACACATCTGCACTGGTTAAAACCAGTGAGCAGGGATCCTGGGCCTTCTGTGCCTCCACAGCCGGGGGCCTCTCAAAGTGTGCATAAAATGTGTTCAGTTCATCTGGGAGAGATGCAGACACTTCCTCAGCACCACTCGTGTCCTTTTGTAGTCTGTTATTGTTTTTAGTCCAGACCACATATTTCTGGCGTTGGAGCCCTTGTAGTTAGACTCCACCTTGTCCCTGTATTGTCTTTTCGCACTGCTAATAGCTCTCCGGAGTGCATACCTGGAATTCCTGTACTCATCCAAATCACCGCCGCTGTGCGCGATGGCCCGTGCTTTAAGTTTAGCTCGTACCTCGCCGTTTATCCAGGGCTTCTCATTTGGGAATGTCCGTACAGTAATCCGCGGTACAACGTCATCAATGCATTTGCTGATGTAGCAAATGACCGCGTCAGTGTGTGTGTTTATGTCGTCCTCCTCAAACACACACCACTCCATGATGCCAAAGCAGTGGCGGAGAGCAGAGTCAGACTGCTCGGACCAACGCTGCACTGTCCTCGTCACAGGTCGGTCCCTCTTCAGTCTCTGCCGGTAAACCAGGAGCAGAAGAAGAGATATGTGGACTTGCCGAAGGGGGGGCGGGGGAGGGCTTTATATCCATGCCGGAAAGGAGTGTAAACATGGTCCAGTGTATTTCCACCGCGCGTGGGGCAGCTGACGTGCTGATAGTATTTCGGCAGGACTTTCTTCATGTTGGCTCTGTTAAAATCCCCGGCCACAATAATGCGGCCTCTGGCCGAGAAGTCTCTGTCCTGTCGATAATCCCATACAGCTCCTCCAGCGCTGTGTTGTTGTCAGCGTGCGGCGGAACATACACTGCTGTTAGAACAACAGATGTGAACTCCCTCGGCAGATAAAAAGGCCGGCATCCGATCATGATGTGCTCTAGGCTGGGAGAACAGTCCGAAGAAATGATCTCCACATCTGAGCACCAGTTGTTGTTAATCATGAAGCACACACCTCCTCCCTTGCTCTTCCCTGAGTTTATTGTCCGGTCCTGGTGAGGAATAGAGAATCTGTGTAGAGAATCACAGCATTGCTTTGTTCCTCTGCAAAGACATTAGATGGATGTTCACACTTGATTCACAACATGACTTTAGATATCTGTTCTCTGGCTGAGATCACTGTGAAGACCTCCATTGTTTCACAGTGCATGTGAAAATGGCAATGGTGTCACTGGCATAAGAAGCAGAAAGTGTTGAGGTGCAAAGAGAGAAGTGGATATGAATATTAAATGACCTGGCACCACCGGGGGCCTTGTATTATTAAAAATGAGTTTCTACATCAAGAAGTGTGGAAGCTAAAAGAGTTTGCACCTTGGTTTGAATGTATGTAATCACCAGAATGAACTGCTCATGTCAGACGACAGCTTCGATATGTGAACTAGGGATCGACCAATTATCGGCCGGGCCGATTATTATGGCCGATATTTAGCATTTTTATAATAATCGGTATCGGTCATTTTTTCCACCGATAAGCCGATATTGAAATGGATAAAGAATGGAACGCGCTACTTTGTCTGTAAAGCGTCTCTCACTCCCTGCGTTTGCCACTCTGTGGTCGATAGCATTGTCCCACCCACTACACCATCTGATTTGTTAGTGAGCACGGATCCAGCCAATCAGGATGGAGGACTGAATGCTCAGAACAGTTTGGCTTCTCAGCGAGGCAGTAGCAGACTGGGCTTCAACGGTACGGAGCTAATTTTTCAAAGGTAAGGTAACGTACATTCATTGCTGAAGTTGCAATGAATCACAATCCACTACACTGAAGTTGCAACACCACTTTGTAAGCTATTCTCTTTCATTCCGGACCCATAAGCAAAGCGCCCATTTCCTCCATTTAGCTAATTCCCGATTGATGCACGTTAGTTTACTAGTTCGCCAATAGAGCCTTAATAGATGTCAGTCTAACTACTGAAACATAATCCAAACTAGCTAGCCATTTACAAAACGTAACGTTACGTTTAAATGTCTCACAATTTGGTAGTTCATATAGCTGTAGTCTATAGACCTTATATTTGTATTGAACTAATTTGGAATAATTTCGTTTTCTTATGAGTTACATCAGTGTCCGCAACGGAGGGAGCGTGGTTCGCCTGATGTCACTCGTCATTTTAAATCTACCTATCCAGTAAAAGTTTTCTGTCCCAGCTAAAATTCTGTGAAACACCAGCGATATCATTTGTTACATTTTACTCACTTTCCCTAAGCATTTTTAATAAATAGGCCTACACCAATCTAAACCTCAGTTTTCATCAGTGCCTGACAGTCACAGACGATGGACGATAGGTTTAGCTATTCGAGCTAACTTATAACATGTTTCAGGCAGTGTTATGGAGAGGGCTAGCTAGCTGTTTATCTTACCTGGTCGCAATTGACTGACGATAAATCAGATTTGTTTAAACTTTTATTGGTCAACGGGTGGATACAGCAAGATAAACGTGACATTTTTCGGTCAAAAACTTGACTGTCATACGGGCTTGGGCCCATTATTGTTACGAGTTATGACCGTCCGTTTGTCTGCAATCTGCATCGCTGCGAGTGAATGGATGACTGGTGGCGCAAGTCACCTCAGTAGGCCTGTCATATGACGTGCTTTGCTAACTGCACAAATAAGAAGTTAAAACAAACACCTCAATCACCTGAGATGTTGATATGATATGCCAACATGAGACCCGTTTCAAGCTTCTTGCTCCAAAGGCAAGGAAGTTCCTGTGTGCCCCACCCTCTTCTGTGCCAAGTGAGCGTGTGTTCAGTGAGGTCTCTGCTATATATGAAAAAACCAGAAGCCGCCTCACTGGAGAAAATGCAGAAAAGCTCTGCTTCCTCCACCATAACCTACTCTTGCTAAATTGGGAATACTAGACTTGAGTAAACCAAAGTGGGTTTTTTTTTTTTTGGTTCATTAATCTACAGGGAGTGATTTTATTTATTCAATTAATTCATTAGTTTGTCATTTTCAGTTCATTAAACATCAGGGAGTGATATGATTTACTTTTTCTATTTTTCTATGATTTTACATTATATGCATATTTTTTTTTAAATGCTGCAGGCAGCTCCCTACACTTTGTGTTACAAAATAAGAACTATTAAATACTTTTGAATTACATTTCTGCTGCATATCGCCTTTTTTTTGACAACTGACATATTGGTTTTTAAAAAAAAAAAATTTTAATATCGGTTTTACATATCGGTTATCGGACTCCTTTTTTGGTAATAATTGATATCGGTATCGGCCCTGAAAAAAGCATATCGGTCGATCCCTAATGTGAACCCTATCAAATAGCAATTAATGTGAAATTTTAAAGAACGTAAATAAACAATCACTTTTTGAAATAGCTATATAAATGAAATAATAAAGTAATTTTCAGTCACATTTGGCAGGGATAGGCATCGAGGCTGTGCAGGTAGGTGCCTAGCGGTGCTGACCACTAAAATATTTACTACCTGGGTGCTCTGCTTCTTCGTGAGTTATTTTGAACTTTTAAACAATTGCATTTTAAAATACAAGTCTTCCAAACTTTAAATGAAATGAGCCACTAACTCCTGTCTAAATATTTATGATGAATTAAAGTCAATCATTAAAAAAAAGTCTTAAAAAAAAAATTGTTGGATGCGTCCATTTGTGAAATTATTTTGTATATAATGAACATTTGTACCTATACTACATATATAGAAAGTGCGCAGAAGAAAATATATTAAATGCGGATTAGAATCCATATTGTTTGTATGTGTGCGTGTTCCTGGAGCTTTCAAGTAGGGATAGGTATCCTTCGCATTTCAATGATACCAATATACTGTATATATACACTGCTAACCAAAACCAGTATACTCTCATATAGTCTATACCAGCTGTCTCCAACACGTCGCTCACGAGCTACCAGTCGCTCGCCGCCCCCTTCAAAGTAGCTCGCCAAATAGTTTACATTTAAACCATAGACTGTGTATATAAGATTTAAACACACATTTTCATAATATGCCAATTTCATTTGTCACCTGTACATAAAGTACCGCTCATCTTCTATCTGAAGATATGTTGCTACGATATTTGTTTTCACAAAATATGACACAGAGCGCTGTTATCAACCGGTATTGCTAACAATGGCTAACCCGAGGTAATTGCTAAATCTGTAAACAAGGCGCGTCCATCTTTTCCGACTTTCCCAGTTCCGACCTCCGATGTAAACGCGGCAAACACCGAACGCTGCATTAGCTTGACCATGGCATGAATGCAACAAGAGGCAGAAAACATACTTTTTTCACGAGAATTGGGAAATAGACTTTTGTTTCACAAGTGTAAAGGACAAGTGTGTTTGTTTGATCTGTGGAGTAAGCGTGGCGGTCGGTAAAAAATGCAATGTGGAGCGCCATTTCACCACAGTCCACAGCACCTTCTCACGGGACTTTCCCGCCGGTAGCAATCTACGAAAAGAAAAGATAAAGGACCTGAAAATACAGCTACAACGACAGCAGTCTGTTTTTACCAGACCAGCACAGAAGGCTACTGCTTGTACAGAGGCCTCGTTTAAAGTGGCGCACATCCTGACAAAATGCAAAAAGGCCTTCACTGATGGCAGTGTTGTAAAGGAGGCCATGACCGCGGTGGCTGAAACGTTATTCAAGGACCATAAATGTACAGAAATTTTGTCTGCTTTTGCTGATGTACAACTTGGTGCAAATACAATGGCAAGGAGAGTGTCTGCACTGGCTGTGGATGCGGGAAGGCAGTTGGAAACTGACCTTAACAGGTGTAAATGGTTTTCTATTCAGCTGGATGAATCTGTTGATGCGAGCGATACAGCCCAGCTGGCTGTTTTCATCCGCATGGTTTTTGATGATTTCACTGCGCATGAAGAGTTTTTGACTTTACTTTCATTGAAGACTACAACAAGGGGAGTCGATATTTACAATGCTGTGAAGAACTACTTCACGGAACAGAAGATCCCTATTGAAAAGCTGGTGTCAATAACCACTGACGGAGCACCAGCGATGACAGGTCGTCACTCTGGATTTATTGCCCGATGCAAAGCGGACCCGGAGTTTCCGCCATTTCTGGCCTACCATTGCATAATTCACCAACAGGCTTGATGCGCGAAGGTCATGGGATTTGAACATGTCATGGAGCCGGTTGTCAAGATTATCAACTCCATCAGAGCAAAGGCTAAGCAACACAGGACCTTCAAGCAATTCCTGGAGGAATGCACTGTGGCCTATGGAGATCTCCTGCTCCACACTGACATCAGATGGCTCAGTAAGGGTAAAGTACTGCAACGTTTCTTTTCCTTGCTGGGTGAAATCAAGATTTTCTTGGAAGAGAGGGGGGAGGACACCACCTTGTTATCTGATGCAGTGTGGGTCCTTGATCTTGCGTTTTTGACAGATGTAACTGAGAAAATGAATAACTTGAACGTTAAAGGTAAAGAGAAAGACGTCTGCTACATGATCAGTGCTGTTAACGCGTTCAGCGCAAAACTGGCCTTTTTCATCCAGCAGTTGAAGGCCAAAAGATTCCAGCATTTCCCCTCTGTCACAAAGGTTTTGGAAACCCATGCAGGGGTAGCTGATGCTTTGAACACAGAGAAGTACTGTGACCTCTTGATCAAGCTTGGCCAGGAGTTTGCAGACAGGTTCAGAGACTTGAGCCCTGTGTGACATTAATTGCCAACCCATTCATGAATGTGGACATTAGTCAGATTTCTGGGCAGATGGCAGACCTTTTCTGTATCGATCCTGTGGAAATGGAAATGGAACTTTTAAACCTCCAAAACGACATACAGCTGAAATCTCAACAGCATGCTGAACATTTCTGGAGCTTGGTTGAGCCAGAAAAACTAGCCAGTGTCAAGCAGCTCTGAAGACAGCTGCTTTGTTTGGGTCTACATACCTCTGTGAATCTTCTTTTTCTGACATGGATGTCATCAAATCTAAGTTCAGAACAAGACTGACAGATGAACATCTGAAAGACTCCATAAGAGTGAACCTAAGAGGGTATATTCCAGCATACAGCTCTCTTGTTGGCACCATGCAGTGCCAGGTATCTCACTAACTAAAGGTGCTTGACTGAATATGTAGGCTAGTGAATAAATGACTGAAAGTGTGATGTGGACAAAGTTAAGAAGTTATAATTGTTCAACATCAATAGTAGCCTATGTGATTTCAAAGGTGTGAGTTATGTTTTGACAAAGTGTCAGTGTGTTGTAAATGTTATGCAAAAAATGTGAGTTTATCAGTGATAGCTGAAAAGAAAGAAATGCATAGACATGCATACTGACACATATTTAGTTACATTTCTGTATTGTGAGTGTGAGTATTGGCTGCCAATATTTTGAAAATGTTCATGCAAAAAAAAGATGTTGTTGAAAAGAGAAAGAAATGTTTTGACGTGCAGACTTTGAGTTTAATTTGAGTATTAATGTTCTTACACAAATAGTGAGTGTTGGATGTATGTTCCGTATATGCTTGTGCCAAACGAAACCTTATTCAGGGATTTAGATACGTGTGAATAAATGTTACACATGATATAAAACACAAGCAGCTCTCCGTAATTTTTTTTCTTTAGAGGTAGCTCTCAGAGGGGAAAAGGTTGGAGACCCCTGGTCTATACTCTCATCAATTCTTTTGAACAAACAATGAAGACATTACATGAAAAGATGCGAAAAGATGCATAACAGTTTTAATTTTTTGCAGAAACTGAAAAACACCAGATTAAAAAAAAAGGGACAAAGATTTGGGATCTCTCCTACGCACAGTGGGGAGAACAAGTATTTGATACACTGCCGATTTTGCAGGTTTTCCCACTTACAAAGCATGTAGAGGTCTGTAATTTTTATCATAGGTACTCTTCAACTGTGAGAGACGGAATCTAAAACAAAATCCAGAGAATCACATTGTATGATTTAAAGTAATTAATTTGCATTTTATTGCATGACATAAGTATTTGATACATCAGAAAAACAGAACTTAATATTTGGTACAGAAACCTTTGTTTGCAATTACAGAGAGCAGACGTTTCCTGTAGTTCTTGACCAGGTTTGCACACACTGCAGCAGGGATTTTGGCCCACTCCTCCATACAGATCTTCTCCAGATCCTTCAGGTTTCGGGGCTGTCACTGGGCAATACGGACTTTCAGCTCCCTCCAAAGATTTTCTATTGGGTTCAGGTCTGGAGACTGGCTTGGCCACTCCAGGACCTTGAGATGCTTCTTACAGAGCCGCTCCTTAGTTGCCCTGGTTGTGTGTTTCAGGTCGTTGTCATGCTGGAAGACCCAGCCACGAGCCATCTTCAATGCTCTTACTGAGGGAAGAAGGTTGTTGGCCAAGATCCCGCGATACATGGCCTCATCCATCCTCCCCTCAATACGGTGCAGTCGTCCTGTCCCCTTTGCAGAAAAGCATCCCCAAAGAATGATGTTTCCACCTCCATGCTTCATGGTTGGGATAGTGTTCTTGGGGTTCTACTCATCCTTGTTCTTCCTCCAAACACGGCGAGTGGAGTTTGTCTAATCAGACCACATGACCTTCTCCCATTCCTCCTCTGGATCATCAAGATAGTCATTGGCAAACTTCAGACGGGCCAGGACATGCGCTGGCTTGAGCAGGGGGACCTTGCGTGCGCTGCAGGATTTTAATCCATGACGGCGTAGTGTGTTACTAATGGTGTTCTTTGAGACTGTGGTCCCAGCTCTATTCAGGTCATTGACCAGGTCCTGCCGTGTAGTTCTGGGCTGATCCCTCACCTTCCTCATGATCATTCATGCCCCACGAGGTGAGATCTCGCATGGAGCCCCAGACCGAGGGAGATTGACCGCCATCTTGAACTTCTTCCATTTTCTAATAATTTAGCCAACAGTTGTTGCCTTCTCACCAAGCTGCTTGCCTATTGTCCTGTAGCCCATCCCAGCCTTGTGCAGGTCTACAATTTTATCCCTGATGTCCTTACACAGCTCTCTGGTCTTGGCCATTGTGGAGAGGTTGGAGTCTTGTTTGATTGAGTGTGTGGACAGGTCTCTTTTATTCAGGTAACGAGTTCAAACAGGTGCAGTTAATACAGGTAATGAGTGGAGAACAGGAGGGCTTCTTAAAGAAAAACCTACAGGGCTGTGAGAGCCGGAATTCTTACTGGTTAGTAGGTGATCAAATACTTATGTCATGCAGTAAAATGCAAATTAATTACTTAAAAATCATACAATGTGACTTTCTGGATTTTAGTTTTAGATTCCGTATCTCACAGCTGAAGAGTACCTATGATAAAAATACAGACCTCTACATGTTTTGTAAGTGGGAAAACCTGCAAAATCAGCAGTGTATCAAATACTTGTTCTCCCCACTTTATATTATTTAACCCGCTTGTAAATACATGATCAATTTATCATTCTGTCACAATCTGTTTATTTTCCAAGTGTTCACCCCTGTCTGATGTCTGTATTTGCTTCCTGTCTTTGTGTTTCCCCCCTGTCTGATGTCTGATTCTGTTCACCTGGTGTCTTTGTATTTTTCCTCCCCTCCCCAGCTGTGTCTTCTTGATTGGTCTTCTATGTATTTAAGTTCTGGTTTTCTGGTGGTGTTTGTAGGGATTCTTGTGTTTCACAGGGAGAGAGTTCTGTACGTTTTGTTATCTTGTGAGCCTTGAATTAAAGGTATTTTCGATTCAAACCATTGTCTGTCCTGCTCTGCTCGATCCTGACAGAAGAATCCCACCAACACCATGGACCCAGCGGACAAGTTTATTGAATATGAGTTATTTTTTTTCAGCTGTTTTTTCAGATGATCTCTACATACCCTGGTCATGTCCCACCAACTCTTGAATGATTCCAGGAGCATTTCCTTCCCATTGCATGCTATTCTTGACTGTAAGGCCAAATCCGGCCTCCATGCTTCCAGGCCTGGCCCTGGCCTCCATGCTTTGAACTCCAGTTCCCCGTGTCTTTTCTGTCAGGATTAAGCAGCACAGGATGGACCCAAGTGCAGACAGACAAAGGTTTTAACCGAAACTAACCCTTATTCAAGGAGACTGGTTATATGCCACCCAGACCAGAACTCTCTCCCTATTAAAACGCAAAAAGAACCTACAAACACCAACAGAAAACCAGAACTGAAACATACAAGACCAATCAAGAAGACAAGACACAGCTGGGGAGGGGAGGGAAAACACAAGGGCACCAGGTGAACAGAATTAGTTAATCAGGAAGCAAATACAGATATGAGACAGGGGGGGAACATTTCAAAATACAGCTGAAAATAAACAGATCATGAGACATTCAACAGTTTGAACTAACTTAGCTTGGTTTTAATTTAATTGTTTTTAATAACTTCATTCACTTTTCATTTTAGCCCCATATCTTAACTTGTTTGCATTATCATAATGGACCTGTATGTGTGGTCTTAGTGTGTGTGTGTGTGCATATGAGTCCCAAAACACAATTTAGGAGAGTAAACACTGCCTTAGTGAACACCAACTGTCCTCGGCCGTTAACTCGCTGTAATAACCTAATGGAGCAGCCTCCCCCCCCCCTCCCAGGATTAAGGTTTGATGCGCTGTTTAGGAAAAGCAGTGGATTACTGCAATTAATAAATTGGAAATGAAGAGGAGTCAGTGGGGTGGGACAAACTGAGGACATTAAGAGATTAGATTTCAGGCCAATAAAGCTAAATTGGTAAAGAATTATACCAAAACTAGAAGATGCATTTCGTGCTGAAAATGCACGTGAGTGCTGTAAATTGTGCATTTGTTGCTGAACTTTGCTGGAAAACATTCCCACCTTTTAATCTGAAATAGGAAGGCCTTTTTTAATGAAAAGCTGTCCCACCTTCAAATACAGTTGATGGAATCTCAAATAGTTACATCAAGGGGTCACAACATATTGTAACCGGCCTTAAAAACAATACATAAAGGACCTTTGGCTTTTGGCACATTCACTCTCATCATACTGAATGTAAAGTCCATAGGCCACAAAGGAGTTTCACTGGACCAAGCTGAGACCCAGCCCACATTTCCTCAGTACATGACCCCCCACTCTTAGGAACTGTGGGGGATAAGGCTGTTCCAGAGCAGATTTATGTTAAATCCCCACCTCCATGACAAGGTTTAAAACTGAGTCACTGCCCTGGGGTGCTTTAGTGGTAGATAGAAGGAACATGTTCTACTATCTGTTGCTTGCTCACAGTATGACTGTTTTCTAATATATGCCCAGGGTCAGTGGATCCACACACTGATGTGTTGGAGAGAGAAGACCACATTTCTGATTGTGAAACTTCAAAAAAGATATACAATAAGCCAACTACTATTGCAAGATTTCCACACATTTGGCAAGATTTAATCTGCTGGTATAAATGTTTTAAAAGCAGGTTCTAATAGTACCATAGGGCAGTTTCCCAATGAGAAATAACAAACTACATTTGAATGAATTGGCCCCTCCTCTCGTGTGTTGACTCAGCATGCAGTAAACCTACAACCCTGTCGCTACACAAAACATCAATAAGCTGCTTTACATTCAATGCCAACTTTTTAATATAACATATTTTTTTCCTTTGATATCTGCACAAGACAGATGGGGTATGGTTAAAGTTCCCCTCCAGGCACGTAAAATACTCTGCTATGATTAATGTTTTGTTAAACATGCAATTCCCAAAAAAGAAGTTTATTGCAACCGGTTTCTCAAGCTCAACTATTTTCTCCGTTGGGGGGGGGAACAATGGTAAGTGTAGTCAACAAGCTCTTTCTCTTGTTGGATAGTTTGTAAGCTTGTAGAATTCTTTGTTGTGAATAATACAGAACATTATGGCGGGTGTGATTGTTGAGAGGAAGCTCCAGTGTCGGCATTTTCTTTATCTTAGTCCGTAAGACCTAGGAACCAGAGGGTCGCCAGCTCCCGGGAAGGAGCAAGTAGAGTGTGGAAAAGTACTCAAAGAGGTCATCTCTTGAGCACTGCCAAGGGGCTCTTTAGCTAAGCCCAGACCACAGTCCACTCCTATTACTAGGATGGATTAAATTAAAGTCAAACTTCAGTGTGTCTGCGATGCTGTGTACAATAACAACAGTTTGATTTGATACCTCAATTCCACTTTCATTTCCAAATCTCTTTGTAGTAAAAACGTTCACTATGCTAATTATAACCATGACCTCTGCCAACTGTGTGTTGTGTCAAAGACATGTCCATATGTATACGTATTATTGTGTTAGACAGAGACTGTCAGTTTAAACATGTGTGACATACCTTATCTAGTTTGCGTTACGTAGGTTAGGTAAGTGCACAGATATCAAAGGTCATAGTAGTTTTGGATAGGTTCCTCTATTTGTCAACAGTCCAAATGAATTTGACAAGAGTTATTCATGCAAGGGTGAACTCAACATCTTACATCCAAAGGTAGAGTTCATTCCATTGATGAACACAGATTTGAGCTTTTATAAACTCTGGCAAGACAATAACAACAAGTCTATTGTTTTTTAACTTTTGGTTTTATTCCAAGGCTAAAATCATAGCATAGCTCTTCATCATGTTCCCTCCTTGCTAATTGCCTTGTGTTGAAAGGTGCTATATAAATAAACTTGCCTTGCATTACTGTTATCCCATGCTGGATACATTCTAAGCATGGTTGTCTGCTGTTGGCCTCCTGTCATTTAGAGGACATGTTAAAAAGAAATCTTGGGGCTTGAATGTCATACAAGAGAGGACGCTTCATAAGCAAGGCATTGGGAATATGTTTGATGTGGCTTGCTTTAATTTAGCTTTAATTTATTTCAAACATGCAGAAGCACAGCACTCACAAACCTGCACACAAACCCACACATGCATGTAGAAAACACAGAATTGAAGCTACCCTGATATTCCCACCATACCCACATTTTCACTGCAATATAGGGATTCAGTCCCCTTTGCTTGTGTAATAATTTAATGTATATTGCCGAGCAGATGAAGACCTGAGTGATCCTTGCTCTGTAGTCTCGGATGCACACACACAGTCACATCCTTGCACAGCGATGGAAAGCACCACTCTTATTCCAATGCTCTGACTGCATATATTACTCCCTCTCCCTGTGCCTCGGTGTGACAGGGACAGATTGAAGCGGTCTCTGATAGCTGCAGTAGCTTTTGTTACGGGAAATGGAGCTGCACATTCACATTTACTCATTCTATTACTTTGATGGATCTACTGGGCTAGCAGGAAGCTGTTTTATGGTTCGGATGCGATGTGTCTTTTCAGATTAAAAAAGACAAAGATTGGAAATGGGTATTAAATGCTAAAAAGTGCAGGGGTATGTTATCAACGCAGACTCAGCAGAAAGTGTCTAGTTAGCAGGATTTACCCAGTGCAGGGATAGTGGTACTGTAAATGAAACTCTGAACAAAGGAACGGTCACACTCAAAGAAACATGGATTGGAATGCTGTCAGATTCATGTTGGCAAGACGACAAGGTACATTTTCACACTGGTGTAAGTAGCCGGGCCTGCTCACACACCCAAATCCTATTATATGGTATGCTAATTGAGACAGTTTACATGCTGCAGTCACAGAATGCATAATAGCCTTGCTGACACTAAGGGCATTCATTTACATATTTCTTGCCAACAAACCTAATGAAGATAAAAACAAACTATCATATTTAACTGAGAGTATAGCATACATTCTCCTCATAGACATCTATGAAATCTGATGTTTTATGCAAACAGAATCCTCTTGAAATAAATCATGATGGTTTTTTTTAAATACAAGATTTAATTTGAACTTCCAAAACACCAGAAAAGACAAAGTAGAAACCGTGAAGCCTTGGAGAGGATACACTTTGTTGTGCAAACACGACTTCACCTCTGCAGCAAAGATCTACTCAAGGCAACTTCCCTCTCATCCCTCCGGATGTCTCCTGTTGTATAATACATTTCAAATTACTTAGTAACCCTCGCTAAAAGTGCAACTTCGCAAATAAATAATGATGAAGGGAATGTTTGTACCAACCCCAAACAAGCAGCTGTACAAACAAAATAGCTCATACATAAAAGCTTAGGTTGGAAAAGAAAATCACCTTTCATGTAAATGTTTCCACAGATATCTAGTCATACAGTTCTTACACAATATGTTTTCAGATTGTGATTAGTCATCTTTGAAATCCATTTGCTTTGATGGCAGATTGAAATAATGGCTTAATTTGCCCTTGAGGTCAAGTTAATTCAATGACAGTTATTTTCCTACTGTGATGCATATTAACCATTAAGAACAAGCGCTTTATACAGGGATGAATACTTTCTTTTCTATTGAGTCTTTAGGCCAATTCACCCAGTAGCAGACCTACAGTATACACCACATTTGTGGTTTTATGTGGCATTAAATGTGTTGGGCTTTTTGGGCTCAGATTAGTGTAAGGAGGTTCAATCTGCGTACCACACTTCATTACTCATAGAAGTGATGTGAAAGACTGCCTGAAAGATCCCTGGTTGGCATAGCGCGCATCGCTAACCAGAGTAAACAGGTTAGCTCCAGCTGATATGACACAGCCTGCCAGCGGACTTGAAAAACAAGTAGCAAGAAGTACGTTAGCGCTGAGCTGCTAACTAAGCTAGGTTAACAGAGGACCAATTTTGTACGACTTGCTCAGAACATAGCCAAGAAAAGTCTGCATCAGAACTACAGCTTACCTGGCAGGTAGTTAGCGGTGTTTGCTATGCTAGCCATCCGCTAACATACATAAACCAGGCGTATCCACAACTGTTAAAATGGCCCTGTATGGCAAGCTGTTTGAATATTTATTCCATATTCTTGATATCAGACGGCAGTTGCCTACACTAGTTAGCTCTTTGACAGCACTTGTTAGATATTTGGTCACACTAGTTTGACACTTTGTTTTACTAGTTGAACAAAACATTTTACTCGTCATTATTTTTCAGCAACTAGTGGCACTTTTGTCCGACTAGTGCCTACATAAGCCTTACAAGTGATGCCAGGAGCTGCACTAGTAGCTCTAAAGTCCCAGCGTGTAAGCTTTTTGATGAACTAGTGGCCCTCTGACCGTACTAGTGACGCTAAAAATCTTACTAGTTAACTAGTTACATAAAAGAAGCAGAAAATTGGCGAACTAGTTAACTAGTGGCATACATGTTTCTTCATTAGTTATCTAGTAACACCAAAATCACTCACTAGTTAACTAGTGAACCTTGTGCCCTTACTAGTTAACTAGTGAGGCTTAGAATGTTTACTAGGAGTACTAGTGGATCCCAAATGCGCACTAGTTAACTAGTTGCACTGAATGCTAATGAGGAGGAGGAGGAGGAGGGGAAATGCGCTATTGGCTCTAAGCTAGACCGCCAACCAGCCCACATGTTAAAACAGGTTTTTAAGAATGGGAGCTTAAATACATTGTGATTTCTAAATATAATCATATTTACTAAAATATAAAACTAGTATTTTTGTAATTATGATCATATGACTGTATATCAATTAGGCAAGAACATTGAAGATGCTGTTAACATTAGAAAGTTGCCTTCGGACTGCAGACAGATATATAGATCCTCTTCAAAACATGATATCAAGGTGCAATTTGAAAGGTGCTTGGATTAGTGTAGCACGGTGATAACAGAGGGACCTCAATGATGGATAGAAGATGTAATAACCCAATCACAGCTTTCCTAGGCAGAGAGATTGCCGTGGCTTACGTAAATATTAAGTCTAAGCCAAATA